>NC_072413.2:62817707-63120738 GCF_028858775.2 Pan troglodytes
ACCCACCCACACTCACAAACTGTTAGATATTATTGTTATTACTGCCATTATTATTCCCATTCTATCTAAGCAGAAGACGTAAGTTGAAATCCTGTCCTACTTAACAGTGATGTGTTCTTCTATAGCTCACTTAATGACTCTGTATCTCAGTTTCCCTACCTGTAAAAGGAGGGAAACATCCCGTGCTACTGTGGGAGAGACTGGTGGGGTCTACCAGTATCAATATTCTGCTTTCTGCACGCACAGCTTGGAGACATCTTCCAGTTGCCTTTGTGGTTAGGTGAGGCTGTGAGGTCGAATGAGCAGAAATGATGTGCACCACTTCAAGGCCTTAGCCATAAAATCTTCCCCATAATTCTTACTCTTTGCTCTAAATTCCTAGGACCTAGAGGATGGGGCCATAAGGTGGAAGGAACCAAATTTCCTGGATGACTGTTGGGAGCGTAGCCTCCCCCTCTATTTACACTGATTTACTAACCTATGATTTGGGCAAAAAATAAAATTTCATTTTGGAGTTCTTTACTGGAGCAGTTAGGGTGCCCTAATTAATACACTCGCCACCTAACACATAAAGCTGCTGCACAGACTAAATGAAGTTATATGAAAATAATGTATAAACTGTATAGTACCAGATTGCCCCAGGGTATTATTTACAAATAACATGCAGTGTCTCTCGGTACTGAGTTTGTGGGTCTGCTCAATACGCTGTCATGGCAAAACAAAAAAAAGGGTATGGTCGGTGGGGTTTATTGTCATTTCCCCATTGCCCCTTCTGTGACCCTCTTTCTCCTTTGTCCCTGCCTCAAGCATCCCTGCCCTCCTAACCTCCAAGTTGAATGACCCAAGCAGTGCTCCTTCAGACCTAGCGGCCATCCTACTTCGAAACAAACTTGACTTTGACAACCGAATTTCCTTTCGTTGTAAACTCCTTGAAGGGAAGGATGCCATTCTCACCCTGGAGGTCTTAAAAGTGCCTTGCACATGGTAGGTACTCAATTAGTACATGTTAATTGAATGGAACAGATGTAACTATCCACCTTCCTAAGGAGCCAGAGTATCCCTCTCAGGGAACATATCTGAATAAAGGCCTATGGAAATATAATACATTACTCAAAGGAGGGATGTCTTTTGAAAGAGGAAATTTAGGAGCCAAACCAGGCCAATGGGTGAGAAACAGCTGGTCAGACAGGCTATTCAGCACCTTCAAATCATGCAAGAAAGGCAACTATCTATTGCAGCTACAGAGATAATGAGCTCTGCCCAGAGAATCCCTGAAAGATGCAAACTTCTCAATGTACAACTTGTGCTAAGAGGCAGACCCTTGGCAGGGAGAAGAAGCTGTCCAAGGTTAAAGAAAGTGGTGGGGAGGGCGTCAGAATGAAGCCCAGATTTCCTGTCTCTTGGAGGCTCAGACCTCTTAGTCTCACTGCTGGCCTCTTCATAACCAAGAGATTTGATAAATTTTCCAACCCTATTCTAGCATCTTGTATTTAATTATGGAATCAAGACAAGTACTCAAGATACAAGTAGGTTGACACTTTTATCTATTCATGAATTCAACTATTTACTCAACAACAGCACCCTACAGCCTATTACATCCTTACCTATAAATATAAGACAATATGGGCAAGATCTAAAAACATTAAAGAAAGAAACCGAAGATCTAAATAAATAGGGAAATATACCATGCCTAGGGATTGGAAGAATCAATATTGTTAAGATGTCACTTCTCTCTAAACTGATCTATAAATTCAAAGCAATGCCAGTCAAAATCCCAGGAGAACTTTTTTTGAGAAATCAACAAGCTGATTTATTTTATTTTATTTTTACTTTTTTAAGACAGAGTTTTGCTCTTGTTGCCCAGGCTGGAGTGCAGTGGTGCGATCTCAGCTCACTGCAACCTCTGCCTCCCAGGTTCAAGTGATTCTCCTGCCTCAGGCTCCCAAGTAGCAGAATTACAGGTGCCTGTCACCATGCCTGGCTAATTTTTGTATTTTTAGTAGAGACAGAGCTTCACCATGTTGGCCAGGCAGGTCTCAAACTCCTGACCTCTGGATCACCTCTGGTGATCCACCTACCTTGGCCTCCCAAAGTGCTGGGATTACAGGTGTGAGCCACCGCGCCTAGCCAACAAGCTGATTTTTTAAATTTCTATGGAAAGGCAAAGAAGATAGAATAGACAAAGCCATTTTGAAAGAAGAACAAAACTGGAGGACTTACATTACCTGATTTCAAGACTTACCACAAAGCTACAGTCATCAAGATAGAATAGTATGGCAAGAAGATAGACATATATATCAATGGAATAGAGTCCAGAGATAGATTGACATATATGGCCAATTATTTCCAACAGAGGTACAAAAACAACTTGATGGAGAAAGGATAGTCTTTTTAACAAATTCCGCTGGAACAACTGGACATCCATATGCAAAAAAAGTGAACCTTGACCCATACCACATACCATATACAGAAATTAATTCAAAATGGATTATTGATCTAAATATAAAACCTACAGCCATAAAATTTCCAGAAAAAAAATCAGAAGAAAATCTTTGTGGCATTCAGTTAAGCAAAATATTTTAAACACTAAAAGTATAATCCATAAAAGATCAGGTATCATAAAAGAAAGATTTGATCAATTTGACCATCAAAATTAAAAATGTATGAAAATACAAGCCGCGGACTAGCTGGAATGTTTGCAAAACATGTATCTGATAAAGTAGTTGTATTCAGAATATATAAAAACTCAAAACTCATCAATAAAAAAAATCTCAATTTAAAATGAGCAAAAGATTTGTACAGATGCTTTACCAAAAAAAGAAATATAATAGCAAATAAGCACATGAAAGTGTGCTCAAATTCATTTGTCATTAGGAAAATGTAAATTAAAACCACAATTAGACACCACTCTATACCTATTAGAATGGCTTTAAAAAAAAAAAAAACAATTCTGCAGTTTCTTATAAAATTAAACATACCATATTTACCATATGACTCAGCAATTGCATTGACAGGTATTACCTGAGAGAAATGAAAACATGTTCACATAAAAGCCTCTATGCAAACATTTAGGGCTGGGTGTGGTGACTCACATCTGTAATCTCAACACCTGGGAGGCCGACGCAGGTGGATCACCTGAGGTAAGAAGTTTGAGACCAGCCTGACCAAAATGGTGGAACCCCATCTCTACTAAAAATACAAAAATTAGCCTGGGGTAGTGGCGGGTGCCTGTAATCCTAGCTACTGGGGAGGCTGAGGCGGAGAATTGCTTGAACCCGGGAGGCAGAGGTTGCAGTGAGCCGAGATCGCACCATTGCACTCCAGCCTGGGCGACACGAGTGAAACTCTGTCAAAAAATAAAAGCCTCTATGCAAATATTTATAGTGGCTTTATTTATTCTGACTAAAAATTGGAAATAGATAAGCCAATTGTGGTACACTTACAAAATGGACTACTACTCAGTGGTAAAAAGGCAAGAATTGATATATGCACAACATGAATGTATCACAGATGCATTCTGCTAAGCAAAAGAAGCTGGACTCAACAGGCTGCTCACTGTCTGATTAAATGCATACACTGTCCTAGAAAAGGCAAAACTATAGGGACAGGAAATAAATCAGTGGTTGCCAGGGGTTAGGATTGTAGGGTTGGGGAAACGAGTTGACAGAAAGGAGCATGAGGGAATTTTGGAGGCTGATTTTGATGGTGGTGATACAACTATATATATTTGTCAAAACCTATAGAAATTTACACTAAAAATAGTGAATTTTACTGTATGTAAATTATGCTTTGATAGACCTAAAAGCAACATATTAAAACTAAAATTACAAATAAACATAAATGAAAAGATTAAAAGCAAATAATTATGAAGCACCTGGCAGTCCCATTGCCATAAACTGCTCTGATGAGAAAAATGTAGAATTATTATAATTTATTTTTAAATAATGCAAGAGTTTTCTTGAGCAAGGTTCTATAATGGAATTTTATGAATTCTTTCCTGAGGTAGCCTAACACATGGTACAAATAATGATACAACAAGATAGAGCTATGCAAGTGTCAAGAGAGAGGCATAAATAAGTGCCATAGAATTTCAGAGGCAGAGAGAATACTTTAAGCTATAGAAATTAAAGAAGCCTTCATGGAAGAGATGGCATCTGAGTTGGGTGCTGATAAAAGGGAATGATGATCTTTATTGTCTATGTAAACAATGTCTATCAGAAAGTTATCTCCTGCAATTTCTCCCTGATCCTCTTATGACCCTGTGAGACAGGTGGGAAAGGTACTATTAATTTCAGTTTCAGTTAAACAAACTAAGACTTAGAGATCAAGTTCCTTTCTTGGCTGAACCAACGCTTGAACTCATGTCTTCTGAGAGTTTGTTATGTACTCTGCTCCATGATGTACCCATTCAGAAGAAAAGCTGTGCCTTTTCAGAGGATGGGGAAAGACTGCTAATGGTCCATTTCCACCTTAGGATCCCTCCAAGTGAATCAGCTACTTCTCACCTTTCTCCTGGCCATTGAGAATACTCCACGAGGCTAACATCCTTATTTGAGCCTTTCCTGCTTATGAAAGCAAAAGCCAAGAGAGCAAAGACTTTTTGTGACATTCGTTTAGATTCATGCTTTAAAGGTCTCAAAGCATCTTTTATAAATACTAAAAAAGCAAAAGTCTTGAAAGTTACAAGGACTGCCGCAAATGCATGGTCAAATACGTAATCCAGAAATCATGTAAGATGCAACCTCAGAACTTGTGGAGTGAATTATTAAAGCTGCACTCATTTTTGCAGTGGACCAGTTCCCAGAAAGAACTATGAGGCTATTCTAAGAAGCCTCTTGCTACCTGAAGGAGCGAACCTATTCACACACCTCACCTGGCTGAGCTGTGACCCACAGAGCCCTTTCTTCACCATCCCTTCACCATCCCCACACACTTACTGAGCTCCTTACTTCTGGAGTCTGTCAATGTGATCAACACTGGGCTACACAGAAGGAAGATCAGCAATAGAGCAGAGTCCTCTAGGGAGGAGACCACAGGACAGAGAGGTGGATAGGGCCTGTACGACTTGCTGCTATTGCCATACAAGACAGTACCATTATAAACATCAATTTAATTAACCAAATATTTCCCAAAGGGATGTTATATATGTGTTCCTTAGCCTCAAGGAGCTTATAGTCAGGAAGGTAATTTAAACATTTCTTATCGGCACAGCTGGAAAAACTGCTTTTCTCTGTGCTCCAGTTTCCTCACCCAGTTAAAAGTAAATTTCTCCAGCTATGAAGCTATTGTCATTGTGTATTTATTGAGAGTTTACCTTGTGCCTGGCATTGGATTTTGTAAACCCCATTACATTGACTCCTCAGAACAACGCTGAGTGCAAGCCACTCTCCTTATCCCCATTTTATAGGTCAGGAAACTGAGGCTTAGAGGGTTCAGTGACTTGCCCCAGTACATCAGCCTGTAAATGACAGAGCCAGGATTCAAACGCAGGCAGTCTGGGTCAGAGCCCCTGCCCTTACCTCCTGTGATCACTGCCCTGTCAACCCAGCCAGACCCAAGCCCTCTGCAGGAAGGAATGTGGAGATCAAAGGAGTGGGAAGGTTATAAACAGTTTTTAAATCATCTGAGACGAATTCTTCCACATCTAGCTCAACACCAGGAAACAAGAGCATCAAGAAAGGCAACAGGAAAGAAAGATGATCTGCACTGGAGGCCCAGGAGGCTCTTCAGGGTCACAGCTAATCCACGCCCTGAGATTTCAAAACACAGAATGCACTGGGTCTCTAGCCTGCGTCGGATCCACATTTCTTGTGAGGATTGCCAAGCACTTTTTCCCCCAAATCGACACAGACATGGAGAAGATAGGAAAGCATTGTGGGTAACGTTCCCAGGACAGACCAGCGGCAGAGTCAGAGGGAAATGTCTACGTCTAATCTCCCAGCTGCCCTCTGACATCCCATATATATATATATATATATATATATATATATATATATATATATATATATATATATATATATTTTTTTTTAAGGGTCTTTCTTTAACACAGCACACATTTACCTATTTGCAAAAGAAGGGAAACCCCCGCGTATGGAACCAGAAGAGGGTTTCTTGCAGAAGGTGCCCCAAGGTGTTGCAGTTTGATAACGCTCTCCTCATATCTGTTAAAGAGCGCGGCAAATGTTATCTGGAAGCAGCCGGGACAAGAGCACCCCCAGTTCTGAGCACAGTAACTGGGCTACTCAGAAGTTCCACTGAACGGCATGTCAGTGCCTTACCAATAGTCACACTGAGCTGCTTGCAAAGTAACTGCCACCACATTCCTTTCCTAAAGTGGCCTGATTCCAAAGAGCTTGCCTAGAGCAAGGGGCAGAAGAGCTGCCAAGTGCCTGCCATTTCCAGGAAGGTGCGTGTGCGGGGCCATGGTGGTGGACACATAAGCCAGCATAGGTCATTTGAAAGGTGCAGAGAAGTGAGTGGTCATTGCTAAAATAGTCTGCAAGCAACTCTAAAACGCTTGCCACATCTCGTTTCCTAGTACATGGTAGCAGTACTCCTTCGTTCAGCAAGGGCTGGAGCCAGTTTCCAGAAAGAGCCAGAGGGTAGCAGGCAGGGGATTTCATGGCAGAAATAGTAGACTAAGGTAACTTTGATCCGGGGACGTGAACCAGGCAGTATGGGGTAGTAGTTAGGTATATCTGGAGTTAGAATGCCTGGGGATGTCTCTGGACTTAGCCACTTAGTAGCTGGGAGGCCCTAGGCCATTTACTTATAGTCCATAAGCCTCTATTTCTTCATCTATAAGATGAAGTTAGTAATAGTCATCACCTCACAGCACTGCTGTTTGGATCAAATGAGATAATGTATTTAAAGTCCTTAATAGTGTGTCAGACACGGAGTATACAGGCTCTGAATCTGTGTGGTCTACAAACATTGCTCTAAGGTTGCTGCTGTTTCCACAGCTCAGAAGAACAAATTGTTAGCCCCTCTTGTGCCTCAGTTTCTCCAATTATAAAATAGCAACTACACCCCCCTCTACTTGTGGCACTTAAAAATGGGGACATATAGGCTGGATGCAGTGGCTCCCAACACTTTGGGAGGCTAAAGCAGGAGGACCACTTGAACCCAGGAGTTTGAGACCAGCCTGGGAAACAGAGAGACCCTGTCTCTATAAAAAATAAAAAATTAGCCAGGCGTGGTGGCACCCACCTATAGTCTCAGCTATTTGAGAGGCTGGGGTGGGAGGATCATTTGAGCCTGGGGCTGAGGCTGCAGTGAGCTGTGATCACACCACTGCACTCCAGCCTGGGTGACAGAATGAGACCCTGTCTCAAAAAAAAAGGGGGAGGGAAGACATATAGAAGTAGAAACTTTTTATCATCAGACATAGGCTATCCAGCGTTTACATGGGTACTGGCCATCTTGCCCTTTTTGGGCATCTGTATAGATTCTGTAAATCCTGGATGACAGGTTTCTGATGAAAACAAATAGCCTATATTTTGTGCTTCTCAAGGCTTTTACAGGGCCGGGAGAAGACACGCAGAGGCAACCACATCTCTTCTGTGATGCCTGAGACACGTCTACAGAAGAGATGCTTGGGGCAGGATGCAGAGCGGTCACACAGTTACTACTCAAGGTCTGTCATGTTGTTGCCCCCTCATTTCCCTCCATAAAAAGGGGAAAAGATGTTTTTATACTTCATTGGGGGAAAAAAAAAACCCAAACCAATGTTTGAATGTTTGCCACCATTCTTCACAACAAGCAAAGCAGTAAATTCCTTACTCTCTCATTTTCACTTGGTCACAGCCCCATCACAGCTCCCTTGTTTCCATCACAACCCTTAGTCTCCGGTAGTAGGAAAAAAGGCATGAGTGTGGCATTTTGTCAAGAGTTAGGACAGGCTTTAGTCTTACTCTGGCGGCTGCTTTCTTTGAATAAAGGCCATCCGCTGTCAAGCCAACCTGAGGACCAGGACTGGGAGAGAAGAGTGGGTGTGAACAGACGGGAATGCTGCCTGCTCACCTTGGCAACACCCCTCGCCAGGCTTGGAGCATAGCAATAGTCACTGCCTGCTCTGAGCATTAGCCCATGTGCCTTGCCCTGAACCATTCTGTGCTCAATGCAGAATTTACCCATTCTCCTGACTGGACTCTCTAAGCACCATCACCACCACCAGCCTCCCATCCCAGCACAGAGCTGTGCATTAGCCTATGTTCACACAGGACTATTGTTAATTTGGGATATTTCCTTTCAGCCACCCTAATGTGTTTTATCAAATTGTTTTTAATTATAAAAGTGACATATGCCAGGTCTTTAGCAAATCCCAACAAAAAAAGGCTACAGTTGAGATCCAACAAGAGTGGACCTATCCATCCTCAAAATGGTACACCCAGGCTGGGTAGAGAATCTTCACGAAGAATGTGATGGCCATGATCTCCAAGAGTGCTTAGCAGGAGTCACGGAGAAAAAAAAAATGAGAGCTAGAAAGCCCAGCCTGTCTTTATTATTATAGTTACCCTTGACTGCCAGCAAATGCACGTCCTCAGTTGTGAATTATCCACCTATGTGTGAAGGGACCAGGTCCCAACACACAATAGGAATTTATATCCCCAACAACAGACATTTGTAGAATACCATCACCCCCAACAACGAAACAACCATGTTTAGTGAGTACTTAGAACATATGAGGCACCATGCTAAGTGCCTGACATACATACCTCCCTTCATCATCAGTGCTCTCCTGTGAGTGATTTTCACTTCTCCATTTTATAAATGAAGAAACTGAAGCTCACAGAAGTTAAGCTACTTGCCCAAAGTCACACAACTGTGAGAAGCCTGATGCCGGTCTGACAGCAGAACTTTAGGATGAATTGTCTCTAATGATAAATTTCAGCTTTGTTAATAACAGTCCAGCAATTCACATTAACATTTAGCAGGGCTTTAATTGAAAAGTAACATGAAGAAGAGGCTATGACTTCCCAAAAACACCTACTCTTTGCAAGTCAGATTTACTATTCTCCCCAACTCCCTATCCCATTTCTACTAAAAATAGCCCAACATTTCCAAAATACATCCAAATCACATTCCAGAGATTCCACCTGATCTCAGTGTTTGGAAAGATGTCTGCCTCCCATTCCCTTTGTGATCGCAGCATGCAACTTTGGAGATGGAGAAGAAGATGATCTTCCTAAAACTTCTGAGCATTTCATATTGTTAACCTGACCAGAAATAAGACCCAGAATCTCAAGTCTTTGAGCTCTTGCTCTCACTGCATACAATACTCCCTTGTTAAAGAGAGAGATGGACATGGAAAACAAGCAAAACACTGAGAAATGAAAGATCCAAAGTAATCCATAACCAAACCAGGCTAGACCGGCTATACAGAATCAGCTCCTCCTATCCTCACTATCTGGGCATGGCAGAACTAGCCTGCTCCCTGTCATTATCTCTTTTATGCCCTACACAGTTTGCTACACCCACTGCATGTGGACATCCTTATCAGAAAATAGCCACTTAGCAAGTTTTTTCCTTTGAACAGAAGTAGCCGCTTAGCCCGCCAAAAGATTGGTAGTTGTGTGTGTGCCCATTGGTACAAACATTATAAACACAGATGTAAAGCTCATGAATACAGAACAGATACTGGCTGTGTGGCACAAGTGGCTGTGTGCCTTTGGAAACTATAAGCCTATTTACAAGTTATAATCTTAGCCCTTTGATGAAAATACCTGCCAGTCTCCTCATCTCCATCAATTAGAAAAAGAGAACCAAACTGGAATATGAGTGATGAATTCATCCCACAAATATCTTCTGAGCACTGCGTTTAACTCTCAAACTTAAAGTTTTACCAGACTATAGGACTGTAGAGATGAAAAGCAAAAGGTTGTGACACCAGTATCAGGAGACAGCAGGATCACCCAACTTACAAAGCTGCCAAGCTATTCCAGCCTTTGACAATAGGAAATTATGATGTTTTAGGGATTAGAAGTTTCCCTGTGTGTTTCCCCAACTTTGTGAAATGAGTTCTGCCATGGGCTCGCCTAGTCTCTTCATTGTTGAGTCAAATTATTTTCGACTCTTTTAAAATGTTATCATTTTAATTTTTAATGTGTGTGTGTGTTATTTATGAAACACATTTCATGGTCAGGCATTTTGGGCCAATATTGACTTTCCAAAAAAAAACCCACTCTACATTTTATGCATAAAGTAGGTAGAGTATGGAGTTCAGATGAAATTTGTAATGACTTCATGGTCCTTAAAAAACTGAAAATCACCAGTGTGAAGCACTGTTGCAACCGCAGCCTAATGCACCCAGTGAAACACTAGAAGCTACATTCCTGTATCACCCCTGTGATCAGGATGAAAGCAGAGAACTGCTACTCCTGACTTGCGGTGAGTAACTTGATTATAACGCATCAGGATGACTGGAATTCCCTTCTCCCTACACAGAGAAGCCTGATCTCAACAACAGAACAAAGACTACACGGTAATTAAAAACTCTGCCCCAGAAGTAGAGTGGACTCATTCACCTTAAACCCTCTGAAAGGGTCAGAAAACATCAGGAGGGGTAGGAGGGGCAGGGGGGATTGTAAAGACCCCAAAGCTGGGTTATATATTATATAGGCTGCATACACAAGGCTAATAGGGCCTCATACTTTGCAGAATGTGCTCAGCTAAAGGGGCCAAGACAGCACACAGCTGCAGAAAGCCTGCACAGATATATAGAGAGAGCACCTAGGTGCCTCAAAGGGCAGCAGAACGCATAGGTCGTCAGTATTTGTACCTGGATGACAGCATGAGGCAGATAAATGTATGCACCTGTGTTGTGGCAGCTGATTAATTCAATTAATATTTATTGAGCACCTGCAGGACTCATGGCAGCATACTGTGGGCAAGAAAGACAGTGTCTCCCGCCTTCAAGGAACTCATGATCTCATTACAGTAAGACAATGAGTTACTGTCACTGGGAGATGATATAACTGAGTATATTCAGGTACTGTCTGGATCATATACATTCATGGCTTGTTTAAATTGGGTCTAAATATATGTCAGAAAGGGCCTTTGTCCCACTGATCCTTCACATTCTTGGATGCTAACAGTAGAAGTCAACTGAACTATCAGATTCCAATCTGCTCTACAGTTTAGCTGTTAAGGTGAGAGAGAACATCAGGAGCTCCTTCCATGGCCTCAGAGCAGAGGAGTGGTTCATGTGGGAAGGGAAGGTACTCACCAGCAACACGGCATCAAGCTTGACAGTGGTCCACAGCCAGCCCACTAAGCTATCAGAAGCCAGTCGCCCACCCATACTGCCTCCATCCTCATGTTTCTCAACAGTCATAAAAGCCCCTTGTCTATGTGTAGCTCCACCTCGGGGTGTGATTTCCTCAGTTGTTCACTGGCGTAGAAGCCTCAAGCCCAGTCGGCTCTTGGTCCGGGACCTAACCTTCAAAGCTCCAGAAAATTAAAACAGAATTTCACTAGGAAACAGTGATCCCAAAGGCCAGCGAAGACAGCCCAACTTGGCTGTGGTCTTCTTTCCTAAAACACATCAAAGGCCAAAATCCTGGCCATGTGAGAACACGTGCTCCATCCACATGAAAAAGAATGGGCGGAACAAATCAGACAGCCCTCTTCCAAGTGTCGTATCATGTCTCAGGCTAAGAGGACCCTGATGTGGGCATCTAGGGGAGAATTTTCCAACCTGTGTCCAGTGGGAATTGGAGGAGGGGGTAGATGTGTAGGGAAAAGCCTATTTATCTATCCTTCAGGTACCTTCCCAGGTTGGTGCTAGCTCCTTTCAAGCTACATTGGCTTTGGATCAGAACGTCAACTCAGAAGAAGAAATCCAGGGCCTGGGAGCAACCACCACACTCCTAAGCCAGAACAGTGAGCAGGACTCCAGAAAGTCTGAGATGAGAGCACTGACTACCATGAGACACCAGCCAGCTGGTGGGAAGTGCTGACCTGTTATATTCCCTTCCTTTTCCAGCCAGATTCTAAATAAACCACTTGAAACTCATTGCAGAGTTCATGCCTAACACAGCATGCCACCCTTTGCTGTCGTGTCAGCCAGCACAGAGCAGCTCTTGGGAAGCATGCCTTATTTCCTCAATGCTCCATGTGCCCCCCACCGCAAACCCCATCCGGAGTGAGACAAAAGGAGGCACTCCACACCTCCGCTTCCTCCACCGTCCGTGGCCAGGTGATCGCATGCATCCTTCACCTGTGAATGCCTTCATCCCTGTCATCTGTATCCTCATATTTATGCTGATCAATCATACAAAACTGCTTTTCACTGTCTCCTGAGAATAGGGGAGTCCATGGCCCTCTTTGATTATCTCTTCCAGCGACTCACCATCTTCACATTTAGAAGTTTTATGTTTAGCTTTCATTCCTTCCCTGCCATTTAAATCTACTTTTTAAGAAACACCACCACATGATGGCTCCTCCCATTTTACCTTCCACAAAGGTAGAAATCTGGTTAGAGGCATACACTTAGGGAGGACACTCCTACTCTTTTTGCTTTCTGGTGTCATGATCCAAATCTCTTTTGCTTTTTATTGTGGAGACCAATTTTAAAAATCACATTAATTTTCTTTGTTCTCGTTAACACCCACTCCAAATTCTCCTCATTTGTCTCTAACAGGAGCTCCTAAATGAGACTCAAGCCTGTGTAGAGAGCTGGCCAGATGTTCTGAGAGGATGACCTCATCGTTTCTCTCTTGCTGATGGTACCATTTTCAATATTGCTATTACATCACTTAGTCATTTTCAGCTCATGGTTGAAATAAGTAGTTGGTACTGGGGCACAATAAACCTCTGATATTCAATTTTCATCAATATTGTTGATAAGTTAATTATTGTGCATATTAGATTGCTGAATTACAAAACTGCAAGATAGCTCCACAAGTTAACTAATTTATCACTCATTCACCCACTAACACACAGAGAGTCCAATAGCTTTTACCTTATTTACTACTTTCCAATTTATACTCCATCAAGGTAGCTTTTGGTTTAATTATAGCTTATAGGGGAATTCTAACATTTTCAAAAATACATTATGAAATTAGAAAAACAGAAAGATAAATAAGGGCTAGCTGTTTAATAGCCACATAATACTCTTGACTTATGTAATCATATTTATATTAATAAAAATCAATTGACTTTTAATGAGCACCTACTATGTGCATGTCCTACCCTAAGCATTAAGGAGGATACATCCCCTACACTCACAGAGCTTTGAGTCTAAGTTCAGAGACATCATATGGATCATAATCCCTTATTTGCAACTATTCTTCCCAAAAGCTCTGAAAGAAGGTTTTTTAAATAATTAATTTGGCAGTAAAATATGCCCTGAATAGGTTAAGTAGGTTAAGTTATAGCCTTTATTTATCCTCCTTTGTGTAAATATTCATAAGTTTTGCTGCAAAAATAATAACATGTTTGATTATGGGATGCTGTCCCAAACACCATATAATGTTTCCAAATCTAAAACGTTCTGAATTTGAAAACACATATCCTCAATTGGCTTCAAACAAGAAACCATGGACCTGAAAATGACATGAAAAGGGAAACGGCACAAGCCAAAGTTTCCCCACTGCCTGAGTGGGGGACTAGATGAGAGGTGGGTTAGCCCTGTTACTCTATTAGTTCTCAACACTATGTCTAAAAAACTACTTTATAGGTAGCAAATGTGTCACAGCAATGTTTATATTAATCTAGTCCCTTCGAGAAAAGATAGGGACAATGGCAACAATATAATTGGATATTCTGGCCCTGTTTTACTAAACCTTGGACACTTCATCCTAACTCAACTCAGACAAAACAATATTTGTGCATCTCCTCTTTTAGAGCAAAATTTTACATTTTCACCTGCTGAATAGAATCTTCCTCATTTCAGGTCATTTCTCCAACTCCAATGTCAGTGATTCCCATCTCACTCACTGAGATGAGGGCCATTCCTAGTATGAAGTCACCTTCGGAGTAAAGTAAGGACATTTTTTGTTTTAATCCACCAAAAGTCACCTTTGTTGTCACTATAATCAGGAGGCTATAAGAGGGGCTATGTGGCTACTAACACTCTACTCAACTTAATTACAGCAAGGAGTACCTGAGTGCTCTCGTCTGCAGACCCTCGGTCTAGAGTATTAACCCATCTTATGCCGCATGGGCTGTACTCTTCAAAGACAAAGTTCAACATATCCTGGGGCCTTTGGAGCACTCATTCCACCTGTGGCAGAGCTTAAAGCTGCAGGATTATTACTATAGACCAGGAGGGGTCAAAGGATAGCCCCCAGTATGTTTTGCACGGCTACGATCCACATTTTTAAGGACTGTAAAACAAACTAGAATATGTGACAGAGACTATCATATGCAGCCACAAAGCTGAAAATAGAAACTGCCTAGCCCTTTATAGAAAAAGCTTTCTGACTTCTGCTTTTTTACCTGTAAAGAGAACAAGAAGGACTGACTGTCCATATGCCTACTAAGCATCGGATGCCTTACTCAGTGCATCACCACTGGGACACAGGACAGGGGACGTCAGGTGGGTGAATGAGTGGCCTCCAAAGGAGTGGTAGGATAAGGGCCTCCCCAGAGGCTGTCCACACACACCTGTGGATGGCTTCTTCAGAATCCCACCATGGGACTCTCCAGAAGGATTTCAGAACCACTGTAGTTGATTCAACCTCAGACTTGATTTTTCAAAAAGCCCACATTTTCTGATAATTCCTTTCCTCCCATTACATCCAGACAGACATATTGGCCAACATCCTCAAGTTTCCAGCCCCTCACAAGGGCCCCCTCACAAACCCTGGCTTCTTTCAGAGCCCAGACCTGTGCTGTCATCATGGCCTGGGCTAAGGCACGAGTCCCCTGCCTCTTGTTCCCCCAACAATGAAGAGTTCAATTCTTGGGAGAAGTGAAATAAGTAGAATGCCAACAATTCCTATTTTCTTCCCATGATTTGGGTTACTTGTCATCGTGAAAATGGTGCAGTAAGTGATGTGATTTATGGTGACTCCAGCCTTCCTTTCTTCGTGATCTCCATTCCCAATGATTCCACAATTCTTCCTCTCTTTCCCTTCCTTTTCATTCTGTCAAACTCTGTTCTTCTGAAGTACCAGTGACAGCCAGAGTTTGATGTACTCCCATTCTCATTCAACAGGGTGACAACTGAAGGACCAGCTCATTGCATGCAGTCTTTCAGACATTAGAGAAATAGAAGGACTAAGCTGGCCCCAATCCAGGTCTTCTTTCTGTCTATGTACATGTCACATTCTTTATGAACCTGACACAACTTCCCAGGTAACAGCCCAGATTATACAGAAATGTCCAGAGAGACCCACTGCTTGCCCTGTTAGCCACTTTTAGATTCTTTTTACTTTCCAAGGACAGAGAACACTACAGACCCAGTGAGCAACACAAAGAAAAAAACAGATGCATAGTTTAAAAATGTTCAATTATGTTATTTCCGCTAGTGGAAACGCAGTACAAGGATTAAGAGGCAGGGCTATGAGCAGATTTCCTGTGTCCTGGGTTCAAATTCCAGCTCTGCCACTTACTGGCTGTGTAATCTTGGACAAAATAGCCTCTCTGTGCCTTTATTTCTTCACCTATAAAACAAGGATACTAACAGTATCTACTTTATGGAGTTGTTGTGAATATTAAAGACTTCATATATGGAAAATACCCAGAACAATGCCTAGCACCCAGAAAAAGTTAATATCAGTAGCAGTAGCAGTAGCAGTAGCAGTAGCAGTAGCAGTAGCAGTAGCAGTAGCAGCAGCAGCAGTAGCAGCAGCACCAGCAGTAGTAGTAGTAGCAGCAGTACGAGTTTGTCCCTCAATCCCATTATTTGGGCTCATTCACTCTTTCCTTTAAAAGGCATGTTGTGTGCCAGGCCCTTTGCTAGGCATGAGGGTTATGAAGATGATATAAACCTGCTGGATAAAGAAAATGTGGTACATATACACCATGGAATACTATGCAGCCATAAAAAGGAATGAGATCATGTCCTTTGCAGGGACATAGATGGAGCTGGAAGCCACTATCCTCAGCAAACTAACGCAGGAATAGAAAACCAAACACCGCATGTTAGCACTTGTAAGTGGGAGCTGAACAATGAGAATATATGGACACAAGGAAGGGAACAACACGCACTAGGGCCTGTTGTTGGGGGTGGAGGGGGGAGGGAGAGCTAAAGGAAAAATAGCTAATGCGTGCTGGGTTTAATACCTAGGTGATGGGTTGATTGATATGTGCAGAAAACCACCAGGGCACACATTTACCCATGTAACAAACCTACACATCTGGCACACATACCCCGGAACTTAAAATAAAAATATTTAAAAAGCCCCCAGTAGCTTGCAATTGAGTATTTGAAAAGTTGTAAAAACAGGCTAGGTGACAACGAGGAAAGGGAAGTACCTGGGGTTTTATGGGAGCAGAGTAGACACACAGAAGGCCTTCTGCAAGGGTGGACGATGAGTGGGGATCAGAGCTGAGCCTTTGGGAGGAACAGGAGTTATCCAGGCACACTTGGGGGTGATGGAGAAGTGGAGCCAGGCACAACAGGGAAGTAAGAGGAAAGCATATGTGGAGGCGTGGAAGGATGGAAGAAACAGCCTGGAGATCCTGGGAAACTGCTACCAGTTCAGAGAGGGGTGAGAGATAAGGCTGGGGGCCAGACAAGGGGAACCTGAGCAGTGGGGAGTCAGTGAAGGGTGCTAAATGGAACAGCATGGCTAGGCTTGCCTTCTAGAAAGATCCCTTTGGCAGGCATATGGAGGGATGGATTCAAAGGGGAAGGGACAAGATTACAGGCAGGGAACTGATTAGGATGTCACTGCAGTAACTGAGACAAGAGATGGTGTGGGCAAGACTCAGGACTTTGGTAGCCAAGATGGTGGGGAGCAATCAGCTTACAAAACTATGTAGGATACTGGCAGGTGAGTGGAAATAGCAAGTGAGAGAAAGGGAAGAGCCAAGAATGATTTCTCAAGTGGATGATGGTCCTATCAACCAAGGTAGTGATTACAAGACAAGGAGGAAGTTTAGCGGGGATAAAGGATGAGTTCAATGGGTCAAAATTTCATAGCAAGCCCTTACCCTGTGCTCACCATAATGTTAGGTGTTGGGATGCAATAATGAAGCAAAATAGACAGGCTTTCTGCTCTCGTGGTACTTTCAGTCCAGCAAGGAAGACAAATAGCCAGTGAATTATTACAAATAATTATAATTTACACATTGCAGAGTGCTGCCGAGGAGACGTATAGGTACTAGGCAAGCATTAACAGGGAGGTTTTCACTAGCTTGGGGGATGTGGGGAGGCTTCCCTGAGGAAGTAGCCTTTAAATGGATACCTATGGGACAAATAAGAGACAGGCAACGGGACAAATAAGAGACAGGCAAAGAATGGGGAAAGAGCATGTGCAAAGCCAACAGTAAAAGTCCTGGACATCCCATGGGATATCTGGGTGGAAATGCTTAACCTGAGGCTGGGTACCCAAGTCCTGAACCTGTGGAAATGAATGGCTGGAGACCAGAGAAATTTAGAGTCATTATCAGTAAATAGGTGGTAGCGGGAACACCAAAAGGGGCCAAGATTGTCCCCAAAGAGGGTTTAGGCTGCCCAGAATAGGAGCTGAGGGTGAACCCTGGAGAACCTCTTCCTCAGGATATGCCCAGGAAGCCATCAAAGAACAAAGCAATTTAGGAGATAACCATATCAGGAAGCCTCAGGGGAGGAAATTTCCAGAAGCAAGGAGCAAACAACACTGTCCCATATCCCAGAGAGCCTTAGTGATTCACAGCTGGTGACCACAGGGAGAACAGTTTCAGTAGAGCACGGGGACAAGAACCCATGGCAGCAGGGAGTGGAATAAATCAGAGTACAACGAAGAATGTAGCCCATTCCTTCAAAATGTTTGATGGGAGAGGGTATGGGGCTTTGAGGGGGAGCAGACAGGCATGCAGGGCCAAGGGACAGTTGTATTCAATGGGAAAGACCTGAACTTATCTATAGGCAAGAGTGAAACAGCAAGAGAGAGGGAAGGATTGAAGATGCAGATGTTCTGTGCAGCCCTGGAGTGTTTGGGAACATTTCTTGTGTCTACTGGCCTAGGATCTCACACATATCAGGAGCTTAGTAAAATTTAACACTTATCATTGGTATGACTCAAGAGACATTTATTAAAAATTTTTTTAGATACTTATCACTGGCCAGCCACGGTGGCTCACGCCTGTAATCCCAGTACTTTGGGAGACTGAGGCAGGTAGATCACCTGAGGTCAGGAGTTCAAGAACAGCCTGGCCAAAATGGCAAAACCCCGTCTCTATTAAAAATACAAAAATTAGCTGGGCATGGTGGCAGGTGACTGTAATCCCAGCTACTTAGGAGGCTGAGGCAGAAGAATCACTTGAACCCAGGAGGCAGAAGTTGCAGTGAGCCAAGATCGTGCCACTGCACTCCAGCCTGGGCGACAGAGTGAGACTCCACCTCAAAAAAAAAAAAAAGAAAACAAAACAAACAAACAAACAAACAAACAAAAAACCTTATCACTGGGCAAAAACAGTCAATAGTTTTCCAAATTCTTTTTTTTTTTTTTTTTTTTTGAGATGGAGTCTCACTCTGTTGTCCAGGCTGGAGTGCAGTGGTGCGATCTTGGCTCACTGCAACCTCCGCCTCCCAGGTTCATGCCATTCTCCTGCCTCAGCCTCCCGAGTAGCTGAGACTACAGGCACCCGCCACCACGCCCCACTAATTTTTTGTATTTTTAGTAGAGATGGGGTTTCACCGTGTTAGCCAGGATGGTCTCGATCTCCTGACCTCTTGATCCGCCCACCTCCGCCTCCCAAAGTGCTGGGATTACAGGTGTGAGCCATCGCGCCCGGCCAGTTTTCCGGAATCTTGATTGGAGACAGCTCTGTCTCCACTAGATGGTCCAAATCTGGACTCTCTATATTAGTTCTGCCTCAGCTAGTCGTGTAGGATTTCCATTTGCTGGGCCAAGCTGGGCCGAGAAAACCACATGGGTGAGGGGAAGGCTCCTCGGATTACACCCCATCCCATCCTCCAGGATGCCGGCAGGCCAAGGCCTCCAAGGCCTTGCCCTTCATTGAGGGGAAAACTGAGAAACTTGGTATTATTTCCTGGTGAACAAAGTAGTAGTGCTACCTCACCCCAGAAACTCCCCTACAAATGAGTTCTCTGTGCACAGAGAGGCTGGCTGGGAAGGGCTGCTGATGCCCCTCCAATGGGCCAGGCTCCATGATCACCCCTTTCAGGAAGTGGCGCCTGAATGAGATCATCCTTGGGGCCCTTGCCCTTAATTTACGGCAACTCGCCAGAAAACAAGTGCCTTTCACAACCACTCTGTGGTCAAATGACAGCAGAGACACCTGGAACCACTTGGCTCTCTGGAAGAGAAGGGTGCCCAATGCGCCAGTTACCAGGCAAAGGGCCTCCCAACCAGTGAGGAGTGACAGACAAAATAAAAAAGCAGCAAAGCTAAGAAAAGCAAAAACAGAACGAAAGGGAAGGAAAGACAGTCAACAAGGTGTCCATGTGAAGACAAAATGTCTAGCAAGAACTATACCTCTCGCAACAGGGTGGATCAGCAGAGGACACCAGCCTAGAGATCTATTCCCAGAGTAGAATGCACTCAAAACACCATTCTTTATGAAATAGGAAAATGACACTCTAAGAAGTTATTCTTTATGGCTTGGGGAAATGAAAAAAGAGAAACCGTATTAGATAAAATATTTCCATCACAAGACACCAAATATTCATCATCCCTTGTGTTCTAACATGACTTAATTTTATTATTATTATTATTATTTTTAAATCTTTTCATAAGACAGGGTCTTGCTACGTTGACCAGGCTGGTCTCGAACTCCTAGGCTCAAGCAAACCTCCCACCTTGGCCTCCTGAAAAACGCAATGTAATTGCCTGAGAGAAATGTGGATCTTCTTTTTAAGTGCTTCCGGATTTGGATTTTCCACTCAATTCCTCTTCTTGATATTGGAACCACAAAATTCATGAAAAATAAATATACAGCAGAGAAAGAAACTGGAGGGCTGGGGCCAGAGTGCCTGAGAGCACCAGCAGGGGAGGTGTTCCAGGCATGTGGTCTGCCTCTTCTCCACCAGATTGCCTTAGAGGAGCCTCTCTCGAGCCTCCACCCCTTCCTGTAGGGCTGGAGCAGGAGGCTGGCATCACAGCACCAGGCACTCTGGTAGGACACCTGCTCAGTGTCACTGAGAGGCTCACAGGGCTGGGCTGCAGGGCAGAGCTGCGGAAGCACTGGCTGAAGCCCAGGCTCCGGCCCGAGGAGTGAGGCCTGGCAGATGGCAAGGACACACACAGCCCAGCTGGCCCCAAGCCTCCTTGCCTGGTTCAGGGGAGGGAAGAAATGGGAGGAAAAGAGGTTAAGAAAAAGTGGAGGTTTCAGAAAAGAAAGCAATGTGCTAATGCTGGGTTCTGTAGCTCCTGCTGGCTTAAGCAGACAAAGCACAGTAAGGCCCAGAAGGCTGTCTCTCCAGGAATCTCGCTTCAGTTTTACAAGGCAGCTCACTTCCTGAGAAAGGAGCTTCCCAACGCTCATGTTAAAGGCCAAGAGTCCTTCCCAAACCTCCCTCACCAAGACTCTTCACAGCTGCCACCTGAGAGGGAGGATCCTTCTGTAGGGAGAGAGGAGCTCACCGCCAAGTTCCTTTTCTTCCATGAGACTATCCACGTTCTCAGAACAGCTGACCTGCCCCTGAGCCATCAGCATCATGCCCCTAAGATGCTTAGCCAAGTTCAGCAAGGAAGCAAGAGTTTCAAGGTTTGGAAGGGAAAATTCAGTCCTGCTAATAACTTTGGGATGCTCTGGGCAAGTCATTTCTCTTCCTCACCAAGCCTTCTTCCATTTGAAAAGGAAGAGATGATACTACCCAACTTGCCCGCAAATGGATTAGCCAGGGCAAACTTTGCAAATCAAATGCCTTTGCATTCATTAACGCCTCCCAGGCAGAACGTACCCTCCCTAGGGCAATGAAAGGTTCCCAGGGTTTATGGAGCTCAGAAACTCTCAAGGGAGAAGGGCGGGAGTCCTCAAGAATTTGTTTCTTGTTTGGTCTCAGAGGAGGGCAACTAAGCCCCAAGTGTGGGAGAGCTGCTGTTACAGGCCACAAGGAAGGATGGCTCCAGAGAAAACACAAGTGACAGCTGCTGCTGACATGCTTGAGACCTTGGACAAGTTCACTGCCTCTGTGGGAAGGGAACAAAGTTCTTGATTTTCCTCTGAGACTCAAAGAAAATTTGAGTCCATGCTTTAATTTCCTTATCATTTGTTCATATGGTCCTGTGAAACCCTTTGAGGGATTAGCACCAGAAACCAGTAAAGACTGGACTCCAAACCAAGTAACCCCAGAATGCTGTGTATGAAACCCCAAAATGCAGCATGTGACCGCAATACACAAATTTGATAGTGAGGGTACCAGAGAACTATTGCCATATTAATCTATAGCAAACCCTCAAATGAACTGCTGAAGTCTTGGATTAGAAAGCCTTTGGTGCATATTTGTGGCAATAATGAAACCACAAAGAGCATCATCCAACACAACTGCTGGATCTAGGAGAGAAAAAACAATCCCGGGCCGGACACAGTGGCTCATGCTTATAATCCTGACACTTTGGGAAGCCGAGGCGGGAATATCACTTGAGCCTAGGAGTTTGAGACCAGCCTGGGCAATATGGTGAGACCTCATCTTTATAAACATTTAAAAATTAGCCATGCATGGTGGTATGCATCTATAGTCCCAGCTACTCGGCTGAAGTGGGAGGATCACTTGAGCCCATGAAGTTGAGGCTGCAGTGAGCCATAATCACACCACTGCACTCCAGCCTGGGCGACAGAGCAAGACACTGCCTCCAAAAAAAAAAAAAAAAAAAAAAAATCCTGATTCTGGAAATCATTTGGGGTGAATGGGAACAGCTATTCTCTGAAAATTATAAATTATTTCTAGCACAAGGGACTTCAAGAAAATATCTAAGTTCTTGTTCTAAATTGTTGTTTTATTAATTACTCTATTTACTATTGCTAGAAAGATGGGAACTGCTGGCAAAGATATTTACGTTCAAAATTGTAAATCATTATGGGATCCATTTCTAATAGGACCTTGGATACATCAATTCTTTGATCCCTTATAACACATAATGAGATCTGCTAAAAATCAACAAATTTGCAAAAGAGAAACTGAGCTATAATGACAACAGTAGCTAGCATTTTTGTTCACCCGTCATGTGCCAGGCATCTGACACACATTTTTATCCACAGCATAGCACAATCCTATCTGCAAGGTGGGTATTATTTATTCTTCCCTATTTTACTGAGGAGGAAAATGAAGATCAGAAAGATTAAATTACCTGCTGTGGCCACACAGCTAGCAAGTGTTAGAACCTGGATTTGAAGCCAGGTCAGACCATAGCCAAAGCATGTAGTCTCTGCCACACCACACAGCAGGAGTTTCTACTACAAATGAAGTCACCTCACGAGGAACGGAAATTTACTACTCATGGTACAGTAAACAGAGGGTGCAGGTAAGAGCTAGGTAACATGGAGTAAAGAGGCTGCTGCGGCAGCGGTGTTAAACTTGATTCTTATTTAAATCCTTTAAAGGGTAGGGCAAGTACTTGGGAAAGCAGTAGATTTAATACATTTTGCAGAGATGATAGGTGAAGGCAGCAGATACTAAGAAAGGCACCATCTAGAGAAACTAGAAATTCGAGCAGGTATGAAATGAGATCACAGTCAGGAGCAGTAGGAGGCCCTGCTGTGGGGAAGGGAAGCGAGCAGAGCCTGGACACCCACAGGTGACTGGAAGAAGAGAGGAGAGAGATAGCGGAAGCTGCAACTGGACACCAAGTGAGTAGGAGAAAGCAGGGAGGGAAGGAAGGAAAAGAAGACAGGAAAGGAGGGAAGAAGGGGGAAACGCCAAACAAATGACAGTGGCATTTGGTCTAAGTACGCATCCCAGTCAAAGGCTGGTGCCTGGACCCTGCCTGGGAGAAGGGGAAGGTGACGTCCTGGGCTACAGGAAAGGTCTGTCTGCCTGTTAGAAGAGGATGTCAGGAGAGCATCAGGGGAATCTTGGGGCTCAGCCTTCCCTTTCCTCAGTAAAAATGGCCTCATTTTACCAGCCCCGTTAGCTTAAACAGACTATCCACCTCTAGCAGTTTAGAAATAGCTCTGTATTACTGGTTAGAGCAAAAGCCAAATAAAAAACCAGAAACAACCTAATCAGGCATCATTTTAAAATTGGTTAAATAGGCCAGGTGCAATGGCTTACACCTGTAATCCCAGCACTTTGGGAGGTTGAGGCAGGTGGAGCACTTGAGGTCAGGAGTTCAAAACCAGCCTGGTCAACATGGCAAAATCCCATCTCTACACAAAAAAATTAGCCAGACGTGGTGGCACGTGCCTATAGTCCCAGCTACTCCAGAGGCTGAGGCACGAGAATCGCTTGAACCCAGGAGACGGAGGTTGCAGTGAGCCAAGATCGCACCACTACACTCTAGTCTGGGCGACAGAGCGAGACTCCGTCTCAGAAGAAAAAATAAATAAATAAAATAAAACTGGTTAAATAAAGTATGGTTCTTCCCTATCATGAAATATAGTGGAACAATTTTGAATGAGGTAAGTCTATAGGTATGCATATGCGGAAAGATGATCTTTATATATTGCTAAGTTAAACAACGTAAGCTGTTAAATAGTATTAAACTATAGAACATTTTCAGTAAAAATAAATAGCAATTGGCCAGCCGTGGTGGCTCATGCCTGTAATCCCAGCACTTTGGGAGACTGAGGCAGGCAGATTGCTTGAGCTGAGGAGTTTGAGACCAGTCTGGACAACATAAGAAAACCCATCTCTACTAAAAATTCAAAAATTAGCCAGCTGTGGTAGTGCATACCTGTGGTCCTAGTTATTTGGGAGGCTGAGGTGGGTGGATCACTTGGGCCCAGGGAGACTCTGTCTCTCTCTCTCTGTCTCTCTCTCTCTCTGTCTCTCTCTCTCTATATATATACATATAATTAGTATATATATAAAAGAATATGGAGGAATATGCATCAAATTATGGTCCATGATTATCTAAGGGCTAAGAAAGGTGGATGATGAAGAACTTTCATTTTCTATGGTCTGTATTTCTGTAATATTTTACATTAGTAAAACTTTGTATTACATTTGTGATCAGAAAAAAAAATTGTTTCTGAAAAGACTGTGAATAAAAAGATAAATCTCCCACCACATCTCAATGAGAAAAGGTAAAATTGCCTAAAACTTGAAGTCAGGTGCTTCCAACTGAATAAAATACTTTTCCCCCCTAGAATCTAAGAGAATTGCAGCAAATATGGCCTGATCCTTGAGCTTCTGACCTTCCCAAAAATAGTTTGGGATGGCAGGAGCTGGACTTCTTAGCAAAGAGTCCTCCTATTCACTGGGCAAGAAGGCAATCCCCCAGTGACGTGAACCAAGCAAAGAAAGTATATTCACACCCAGAGAACTTTCAGGAAACAAGATCCTCTTATCACCATCAACCGGGAGTCTCATCTTTCACCCACTCATTGAATGAGCCCCTTTGTTTCCCCTAAAGGATCGTCATATATTCTTTCCCTGCTTCTACAGAACATCCTGGTGCCCCAGAATGGGGCACTGAGAGGCACGGGAGGAGTCCCAGTAAAAACTCAGTTGTCCACATTTCCAAGAGAAACAGGACCTGAGAGGGCAGGGCTCTGAGAAAAGGGAAGGAACACCCAGGTAGGCGCACATGTGTGGAAGCCAGGTCTGTGTTTTTTTTTTTATAACTATGCTTCAAAACTTACATGTGTGTGACTTATATTCTCATCCATATGTCATATATCCCACAGTAGGACACTAAAAAAGAAAAAAGGATCGAGCCTGCCTCAGGATGTTGTAGGACAGGTGCAATAAGTTCATCAGTCTGTCAACAAACACATCCTCAGTGCCAGGCACTGCTCTATCCACAAATAATAAGCATTGAACAAAAAGTCCTTGCCCTGAAGAAATAGGAATGCTTTTACGATGTTGGTGGGAATGTAAATTAGTTCAACCATTGTGGAAGACAGTGTGGTGATTCCTAAAGGATCTAGAACCAGAAATACCATTTGATCCAGCAATCTCATTACTGGGTATATACCTATAGGAATATAAATCATTCCTCTATAAAGACACATGCACATGTATGTTTATTGCAGCACTATTTACAATACCAAAGACATGGAACCAACCCAAATGCCTGTGAAAATGTGGTACATATACACCATGGAATACTATGCAGCTATAAAAAGGAATGAGATCATGTCCTTTGCAGGGACTTGGATGAAGCTGGAAGCCATTATCCTCAGCAAACTAACACAGGAGCAAAAAACCAAACACCGCATGTTCTCACTCATAAGTAGGAATTGAACATTGAGAACCCATGGACACAGAGAGGGGAACAACACACACCAGGGCCTATCAGGGGTTGGGGGTGAGGGGAGGGAACTTAGAGGACAGGTCAATAGGTGCAGCAAACCACCATGGCACATGTATACCTATGTAACAAACCTGCACGTTCTGTGCATGTATCCCATTTTTTTTAGAAGAAGAAATAAAGGAGAAAATAAAAGTGTCCCTGCCCTTGACAGCATACACTCAAGCCTCATATAAGTGGGGAATGCCACAGGGCCACCTATCATGGTTCTTTGTATGTGACAGGGCTCGGCAAGTGTTCTCGAAATGATACTGTGCATCTACAGCAGGGCACACACGTGGCTGCACTGACCGGCTCCCCCACCCACTTGATGCTTTCCAGCCTCCCAGAGACTTCCAGCATCTACCAACCCTTTCTCCATCCCTAGCTACCTCAGCATCCCCACTTTCTTTCCAAGGAATCTCCATCCTTTTGGCCTAAAAATCATGTTATTCACTGCACAAAACTTCCCTTGACCTCTCTCTCAAACCATCAAGTTCTCAGAAAAGCAATCTGCATTCACTGTCTTCTGCTCCTCGCCACGGCTTTCCTCTGTAGTTCCTGATCATCGAGTTTCATGCCTCCACGAAAATTGCTTTCTTGAGGGTCACTTGAGCCTCTTTCAAGGCTAACAGCCTTCACGTACTCCTTTCCGACGTTAGACACGATTAACCATCCTTTTCTCAAAGCTGAATTTCCACGGCCTTGGATTCTCCTGGCTTTTCATCCTCATTGTGCTGTGATATCACAATCACATTTACTAGATTCTCTTTCTCCACCCACCCCTTCAATGTTGGCATTACCCAAAGTTAAGGCCTCTCTTCTCTTCTCTCATGTGATCCTTTCCCCTTTCTGTGCTGAGAGCTGTCAAATCGACACCCCCAGCCCGGCCCCTCCTGGGCTCAACTTGCTACAGCAGCTCCACAGAACACGCTGCAGCTGCTTCCCACTTAACACAGTTAACACTGAATTCTTTCTTTGTACCTCCTCCCTACTCCCAGGGTGCCTCTTTCTTTTAAGACTTTAATCTCAGTAAATTAGCAACAGCAACCTCCTAGATACCTGAGCTAGAAAACTCCAGCCACTCTCAGCGGCTCTCTCCCTCCCCTCAAGTGCCAGTGGGCACCACACACCTACAAGTTTTTTAAGAACCTGCAAAAATGCTTTAAGACTTGAAAAATACTATAAGTACAAAATTAAGATCATATAATCAAAATTAAGAATAATTCTAAAATCCTTTCAAATATTTCCGAGAACAAAAATGTTTTATTAGCCTGGGTAACATAGTGAGACCCCATCTCTGTAAAAACATTTTTGTTCTTGGAAATATTTGAAAGGATTTTAGAATTATTCTTAATTTTGATTATATGATCTTAATTTTGTGTCCACTGGCACTTAAGGTGGTGGCCTGGGCGCGGTGCCTCACAACTGTAATCCCAGCACTTTGGGAGGCTGAGGTGGGCAGATAACCTGAGGTCAGGAGTTCAAGACCAGCCTGGCCAACATGGTGAAACCCCGTCTCTACTAAAAATACGAAAAATTAGCTGGGCGTGGTGTTGGGCGCCTGTAATCCCAGCTACTAGAGAGGCTGAGGCAGGAGAATCACCTGAACGCAGGAGGTGGAGGTTGCAGTGAGACTCTGTCACAAAACAAACAAAAAGCTAAGACAAATAAACAACAATAACAAACAAACAAAAAAACACACCCCATGATATTTAATATGGGATATTGGCAAATTTGAATATCTTTGGTCCTTTATGTGGTAGGGCCTGAAAATACTGACGCTGGATCCTACCTCACATAGAAAGTACAGATACCAGATACTCTGACTTCTCAGAAGCTCTTGAATTCACCACCTCCCTTCCATTCCTACTGCCCTGGTTTAGACCCTCTTGAGTCCTTTGTTATATTTCTGCAGGGTGTCCTAAAACATAGCTGGTTGTATGTCACTCCCCTGTTAGAAAGTTTTGATGGTGCCCCAAGATCTGGGTCCCTGGTCGAAACCAATCTTGGCTTCCTGTAGACCAGGGGTGTCCAATCTTTTGGCTTTCCTGGGCTGGACTGGAATATTGTCTTGGGCTACACATAAAATACACTAACACTAATGATAGCTGATGAGCGAAAAAAAAAATTGCAAAAGATTCTCATAACGTTTTTTACAAGTTTATGAATTTATGTTGGGCCACATTCAAAGTTGCCCTGGGCCACATGCACCCCCAGGCCATGGGTTAAACAAGCTTGTGTAGACCCTGGAGCATTCTGCAGCCAGCCCCACAATGGCACCTACCTGGCTCCACTTTGTGTCATGCTACAAACCTCTCAAGAGCAGAGAACTGTGCCTTAGCCAATGACCTCTTTGTTTTCCACGCAGCCTAGCATATAACAGGCAATAACATGTCCTGAGGAGCAGCTGCTTCTTGTCCCCACCTCCCTGCATCATTTCTGTCTCTGCTCCACCGCTACTTGGTCCTCCATGTCATTGCTGTGCACATAGTAGATTCTAGGTCTTAACTAGCCAAACTTGAAAGCCATTAAAAAATGCTTGGTTTCAATTCACCATAACCATTCTCCCTAGTGTCCTAGATTTCAGACAGTGAGAATAGCATCGGCTTTTGGGTCAAGTAGATCTGGCTATAAATCTGAAGTCAGGCACTTAATTGACTGTGTGAATCAAAGCAAACTTCGCTTGACTAGCCTTAGCCTCCTCATCAGTAAAATGGCAATTACAATATCACACTGAATGGACTATTGTGAGAATTAAATGAGTGAAGGTATTTGAAGCCCTAGCATGGCGCTGGCATATGACAGGGGCCCATAAGTACATAGCATCAGCAAATAGAAGCAGAGTCTCAGATTTCTCATATTATTACTTTGGCATCATGAATTCAGGACTCAAATTCCATGGTGCTGCTTATAATTCTGAAACTCATCATGAAGAAATAGAAGGAGCATAAGATATTACACAGCTGATAAGAATGAAATAGGTCAGGCCAGGCATGGTAGCTCATGCCTGTAATCCCAACACTTTGGGAGGCCAAGGCGGGAGGATCACTTGAGCCCAGGAGTTCAAGACAAGCCTGGGCAACATAATGAGACTTCATCTCTTAAAAAAAAAAGGCCAGGTGTGGTGGTGCATGCCTGTAGTCCTAGCTACATAAGAGGCTGAGGCAGAAAAATCACTTGAGCCCAGGAGTTCAGGGATGCAGTGAGCTATGATGGCATCACTGCGCTTCAGCCTGGGCAACAGAGCAAGACCCCATCTCAAAAACAGAAAAATGAAAGAGGTAAACCTCTATGTCCTAATATGGAAAGACGTCCAAGGTGTTTCATCATTAAGCCAAAAGGACAAGTTACAATGTAGTATGAAAAAATAAATGACCACAGCATACACATAGATACATATATATACCTACACAAACACATATCTGTATCTATGTGTATATGTCTACATGTGCCTGGAAAATCTCTAGAGAATAGACAAGAAATTGTTAATAGTTGTTACCTGTGCCTCTTCGCAGTAATAAGTCTAGGAGTGCCATTTATACTCTTTGGTACTGTCTGAATTATTTTTACCCTGGGTAAAAATAACATGTTCGTGTTATAATTTCTAAAAACTGGTTTTTAAAAAGTTATAGAAGATGAAGAAGGAGAGGGAAGGAGAGATACAGGCAGGAAAGAAGGTCTGGGCCATGGATCAGGAGACCAGGGTTTCACTCAAGAGTCCTGCACTGACTATGCAAGCTCATGCCAATAACTCCCCTCTGGATCTCCTTTATTGGTAAAATAAGGGAGCTGAACAAGATGCTCTTCAGGGACAATTTCCATTACATAATGTTTGCAAGATGCTTGGAGTAGATTTTATCTATATAACATCTCTCTTTGATGAGTCTTGATGCTTTAAGCATCAGGTCTTAGAGAAAGGACAATGTATACACGATTTCATTTTGACCCCCTTCACATTTCAGTGAGAAAGCATTCCCACTGTCTTACAGACAGAGAAACCAAGTATAGACTGTAATGATCACTTGCCAACAAAATACACTGCTCACCAGACTCTGCTGCTCACAAAGAATTACGACTGCCAGGAGTTTTATAGCTCCCAATTCATTCTGTGCCTCTTCTGCAGAGGAGGCACACAGCTTATGCAAAACAAGCAGAAGGCACTCTACGCTGGTAGAAGCAGGGTGAGATGTAAAGTGACTTCCTCTGGGTCAGAGCATAAACAAAGCTCACTCCCAGCATATTTAGAAGTATTGAACCCTTGGGATCAACTCCGCATCCCTCCCCCACCTGGACTGAAAGCTTCACCTTGAAGATGCGTTTCACTGCAGTCATTTTCTGAGCGTTTTCTGGGTCAGATGCGGTGAGAGCAGCTAAACCGAGGCTGCCAATGGAGTTGCTACATTGAGGACACTGTACTGAGTACCAACTCTACCATGCACCCACTGGGCTCACCAGCGACCATGGTAAGAAGGGCCTGGCTAGCCTGGATCCATGGAGTACTCTTTCAGTCTCCTGGGCAAAGTGACTTCGCACAGCTTTGAAACACAAATGACCCAGTTTGCCCTCACGGGTATAGGTCTCTGCCTTGCAGAGGATACTGGCTTCCTCTCCCAGAGCAGCTGCTTTGATTCTACCATCTTACTTCACTCCCCGTACCTGCGAACACCTTCATTCCTCCCATCACTTCACACAGTGAAGAACCCTCCTGCGTCAAGTTTAGGTTGAACATTTGGGCATCAAGATTTCCTAACAGTTCCAGAAAGCGGTTACAGAATGTAAACACCCACCTTGCAGAGAAAGGCAGAGCCTGCTCTACTGACTCTATAAGCAGCAACCTGGATTTTAAATGAGAAAAACAGAGACCATGGTGTGGCTAAAATACCACAAAGTAAAACATCTATGAAATGAATAAGACTGTTCACTCGAAGAGCATGCAGTGAGGCCACTAACTAGTAGTCAGCCTACTGGTGACCTTCACTATGGCACCTAGTAATCCTCGAGATGGGGTGATGATCACTAGCATTCATGACATTCCAGAGCTTCTAGAAGCTGCTAGTTGTTTATCCCACCCTCACTGTCAGCTCTCCATCCAGTGTGCTGACTGCTGTCTGCTTATCGCTGGCCTCAGGACACCCATAAGAGCTCAATGGGGTCTTCAGTTGTCTTGGCCAAGCCCGTTCCTCTGTCTCGCTGCCCTCAGGTCCCTCTCACAAGGCCTAACTTTGTCCCCTGCCCTTCTTTATCCCAGGCACATCTTGCCAAGGCCTTTGAGGGCCTTCCGCTTATCAGCTCATCTCAGACCCCACCACATACTCAGAGGCCTCGTAGCTCCACTCACCGCCTCTGGAAGTTAAATACCAGCTCCTATCAGTCACTGGGTGCAGGACGAGGCAGGAGAAGAGAGCGGCTGGATTGCAGTGGGAGTGCATCCATGACAGAGAGTTTTGTTGAAAGGAACAAAACATGCTCAGAGGCCTGAGCAAGCAGAATTCGGGTGAGTCCGGCCATTGGTGAGGCTCACTTTTTGTCCGGGTAAGGCAGAAATGAGGGCAGAACAAGCCAACCAAAAAATACTGTAATATATTACAAGGTAGTTCCTACTTTGACATGCCTTAAGGACAAACAATAAACAGATTAACTGTACCCAGAAAAATAAAACCTCTATACAGGAATTTTCAGTCTTTTTTTTCTGAAGTGCTTTTCTTAACTCTTTATTGTTATGAAACAAATCTTGTGTCCGTGGATCTGAAACACCCACTCAAAGAGCCTTTCATAGCTGCATTCTGAGGGTCAGCTTCAAACATTCACTGAAAAATGAGGTGGGAGTGACTGTATTCTGGATGAATAAATTTTTCTAGCAATAGACATATCTGACGATGTAAGTTAAAATCAGCCGTTACTTGTTCCTCCGATAAATGGGAAACAGTGGAGAATACAGAGGTGGAAGACAGCCTCCACTCAAGTCTAAAGCAATCCTCTTCCCTCCTCACCTCCGTCCCATCCATAGTGTCTTCCATTAGCCCCTCTTCATAATCTTCTATAGGTCATTAATTTCTGGATTATTTACAGTGCCTAATATTCTTGAAACCTCCCTCTATCACCCAATTCAACTTGTTTCTTGAGCACTGCACATAAGCCAGGCCCTGAGTTGGGCACGAGTGTCCCCAAGGACATCAGACACTGTCTCTTCCTCAAGGAACTCATAATCTAGAGGTGAGTCAGGTCTGTCCATGACCAGCCAGGCTACAGCGTGGACAGCAAAAGAGGAAGGAATGTGTGTCTTCTGGGGTCACAGAAGAGGGAAAGAAGTTTCAGGAGAGCTTCAAATAGGGGTTATAGCTGATGGGGGTCTTAAGGCATATATGTGTTAGAGTTCATGGCTGTGCTGGGTGCGGAGGCTTATGCCTGTAATCCCAGCACTTTGGGAGACCGAGGCGGGCATATCACCTGAGGTCAGGAGTTCGAGACCAGCCTGGCCAACATGGCGAAACCCCGTCTCTACTAAAAATACAAAAATTACCCGGGCATGGTGGCGGGCACCTGTGATCCCAGCTACTCGGGAGGCTGAGGCAGGAGAATCATTTGAACCCGGAAGGTGGAGGCTGTAGTGAGCCGAGATCATGCCACTGTACTCCAGCCCTCTGGCCTGGGCAACAGGGTGACTCTGTCTCAAAAAAAAAAAAAAAAAAAAAGAGTTCATGGCTGAGGAAAGAGAAGAAAGATTCTAGGCATAGAAAAAGTGGCAGCAAAGTCATGGAGGCAGGAAAATGAGCCTGAAGTTGAGCAAGTCCCAAGCATCCAAGGCAAGATAATGGAGAAGGAATAAAGCTAGGAAGAGAGGTCGGAACAGATTGTGGAGGCCCGTGCCTGCCCCTTTACACTTCATTTTGGGGCAATGGGGAACCATTGAGGGTTTTAAAGCAGTAGAATGACTCAGTCAGACTTAGGTTTTTAAAAATAATTCTGAGGTCAGGGTGTGGGATGGGTTAGAAAGGTAGAGACTGAAGGCCTAAAGGCCAATTATTATTCAAACATAAGAATAGTGACAGTGGAAATTAAAAGAAAGAAACTAATTTGAAAATTTTAGAGGAAAAACAAGCAGCCAAGTAGATGTGGAAGTATGGGGGGGAAAAGAAAGACCAAAAATGGTGTGAGATTCTTACTTGGGGTGATGGTGACAACATGAACCTAGCTATTAAAAAAAACAAGGCAGAAAAGCAGATTTGGAGTGAAGAAGGGAGGCGAGAAGTCCCAGGATGACATGGTGAGCTTGAGACATCTCTACAGAAGCAAATAAGGACAGCAGCAGACTGCTGTGAAGCTGATCTGGGACTGAGGAGGAGGTCAGACTAGAGATAAAGGTTCAGACCTATTGGCAATCCCAACAAGTAAAAGCTGGCAGAGAGGAAGGAACAGCAGCAAATGCAGCAGCAGTGGTAAACAAGCTACGAGGGAAAAAAGGAGGGCCCAGGTCACAGAAGCCCAGAGAGGGCAGAGGTTCAATGGGAGACTGGTCAAATGTTGTGGAGAAGTTGGAAACCTCGGGTATGGAAGGAGGCTATTGCATTTGACAATAATTCCGACCTTTTCTAAAGCGGTTTTGGTACAGCTGCCTTATGAGAGTGGGTATATTGTGCAGTACTAATTAGCATCTCCATCCTCAGATGTCAAATAACTACATTGGAAGTAGGAATCAGAACATTAATTATTTATTAAAAGCTAATAAGGGGATTCAAGTCTATTAGGTTTAGTCATTGCAAATATAAAGCAATATATAAAGGTATGCAACTAATTACCTCTGTAATTTCAAACCATTAAAGATGCAGGATTAAAAAAAAAAAAAAGAAACACTGAGAATTAAGAGTCATGTAGTGTTGGCTTCCACCCCAATATGAGCAGGCACAGTGGTTCAAAGCAAGCACTCTAGAATAAACACACATGGGTTCAAGTCCAGCTATTACCTTACTCGGTGGGTATTCATGGGTAAGTTAACTTTTCCAAGTCTGATTGTAAATAATAAATACACATGAAAACTCTCAGCATAGTGCTTACCACATAACTTTCTCAATAAATGTTGACTTACTGTTATAATAAACTCATTAGCATAACAATGCCTTGTATCCAAGTTAAAATTATATGAACTTAGTTACGTGTAATTTCAAACATTCATTCTTTAATTTTTTATGAGCTCCACACTCTAACCAACTGAGCTAACTGGCCACATGATTCTTTATTCTTTTTTAAATTTTTAATTAATATATTTATTTTGAGATGGGGTCTCACTTTGTAGTCCAGGCTGGAGTTCAGTGGCATGATCGTAGCTCACTGCAGCCTTGAACTCCTGGGCTCAAGCAATCCTCTGGCCTCAGCCTCCTAAACAGCTGGGACTACAGGTGTGAGCCACTGTGCTTGGTCAGATTTAAAAAAAATTTTTTTTTTTTTTTTTTTTTTGAGACAGGGTCTCACTCTGTCACCCAAGCTGGAAGGTAGTGGCACAGTCACGGCTCACTGCAGCCTCAACTTCCTGGGCTCACTTGATTCTCCCACCTTAGCCTCCTGAGTAGCTGGAACTACAGGCACGTGCCACGATGCCCTGCTTTTTTTTTTTTTTTTAATTTTTGTAGAGACAGGTCTTGCTATGTTGTCCAGGCTGGTCTCAAACTCCTGGGCTCAAGCGATCTGCCCACCTCAGCCTCCTAAAGTGCTGGGATTATAGGCATGAGCTGATGTTTCCAGCCTAATTTTTTAATCAACAAATATTTCTGAGCCACTCCCCTCCATGTATAAAACATGGCTCTAGGTGCAGAGGTTTTGTTTTGTTTTGTTTTTAAGCATGAGACTCAGTTCCCCATTGCAAGAAGCTTGAACTAACAGTGTAGAAGGCAAGTTGACAATTACAAAACAAGATGATCCACCTGTAAGAAAGGAGTGAAAAGGGTACTGTAAAAATACAAAGGAGGAAGCAATCAGCGCTACCCCAGGACCTGGTAAGGAAGAGGGGCTGTCAGGCAAGGTTACAAAGAGAAGGCAACATGTAAGTTTTACAGAGGAATCCACAAGGAAAATTTTAAGGATAATAATAAATGTTAAGGCACCATCACAATCACACACACAAAAAGCCCTGAAAAAAAAAAAAAGTCAGAGAAAGAGGAAGTTCTTCACCCAAGGGCAAACAGCAAGAGGAAAGGAGCTGGAAGCAACCCAGACTCTTGTCATCCAGCTCAAGGATATTTTTTAGCTGAAATAAAACATCGCATAATATTTACACCCTTCCCCACCTGAGCTTGGGCTACATGCTCTACAAAGCAAATTAAACATCTCCTGCCTGTCCTCTAAAAGTCTACAATCTAAAAATAGGTACACTAATAAATGAACAAATTCAAGAACTTTGATGACCAACTATCACCCAAAGACAGTGTTCTGAAATAAACACTTCTGAAGTTCAGTTTGGCCCCCAAAATGAGGATAATAAATTTTTGCCCTTCCCTTTGGAGATGTTAAATACCAAGGGGAAATATTAAAATTGCATGGACGGGTTCCTTAAAAGATTATAAATAGAATTACTATGTGATCCGGCAATTTCACATCTAGGTATATGTCCAAAAGAAGTGAAAGCAAGGTCTCAAGGAGATATCTGCCCACCCATGTTCACAGCAGCATTATTCACAATAGGCAAGAGTAGAAGCAACCCAAGTGTCCATAGACAGATGGAGGGAGAGGGAATGGAGAGTTAGTGTTTAGTGGACACAGTGCTTGCGTTTTGGAAGATGAAAAAAGTCCATCTTTTTCATGATGATGGGGAGGGATGATGGTGATGGCTGCACAGCAATGTGAACGTGCTTATGCCACTGAACTGTATGTACACTTAAAAATGGTTAAAATGGTAAAATTTATGTCGCATATATTTGAGCAAATAATACACATATACAAAGAAAGTCAATAATAATAAAAGAATTTGTGATTATGTTCAAATAGGGTGCATGTATCTAGCTCTAATTTAGCAAGTTTGAAGAAGGGAGAGATTACTGTGGAGTGGAGTGTTCCAGGACGAAGATACAGCCTCGAACCCAGGTTCTGATGGAAAACACTCCAAATCTGGGAGAAATGTTCAGGACTCAGTAAGCAGAAGTGGACAAACTTAGTTTAAGAATAGGGTTTGTGATGGAAAGTGGTAAAAGAGTAGGAAAAAGAGACTGGTGCCAGAATACAATGGCTCTTAAAAGCCAACTTTATGAGTTTGGATTTCTACCTCTACCCAGAGAAGAACCACTGGTGGCTTTTGAGAAGGGGTGTTATATGATGAACACAGTGGTTCAGTGTGGGATGGTTTGGAGAGGGAGATCCTTAGTTGATAGAAAGTGGACTCCAGGTCGCTTAACTTGAGGGCTACCAAGGTGACTACAAAGTCTACTAAATCTGAAACCAAACACGTGGTGCTGCTAGCTTAAAGCTATGACTTTAAAATGTATCAGGCCAAATGCTTGCACATGAATGGAATTCTTCTCAAAGCATACACAGAAACTGTTGACAGTGGTACCTTCTTAGAAATAGGGCTGAAGTTAGGAGAAGACTTTTACTCTTCATTGTATACCCTTGTATAATATGGATATATGTTTTAACCACGTACGTGAATTTATTTTATAATTTAAAAAGTTTTTTAAATATGACAACCAGGAAGCATCAAAAAATATTTGGGCTTTAACTAGCCAATTCAAAACATTTCTAAAAATAAAGTGAAATATATTTCAATCTTGTTTCTCCCATATCTTAATCTCCATCACATAGTATAAACGTTGTGGGACTGATCTAAAAGTAACAGTACAAAGTACACAGCACATCTAAAGCTTCGCTTCAAACAGATGTCATGAATCATCCCAAAATAAAAACATCTCCTTTTTGGTGTATTTAAATGAAAAGTCTGCCAAGACTATTCCAAGTCAACACCTCGACAAAAACAGAAATTAAAAAAAATAGCCCATGGTACATTTGATAAAATACATCACCATTTCAGTAAACGACCTTTTTGTTCATCCAGTTGTTCAGGCCAAAAACAATGGAATCATCTTATTCTTTTTCTCTCATCCTCTATATCCAAATCTCATAATCTCTATACTCAGAACCCAACTGCATCTCACCAGGACTATCATCCTGATCCATCCTCTCAGTCCTGAACCACCGCGGTAGCTTTCATGGGACTCCTTGCCCCACTCTTGTGCCCCACAATCAATCCTCCTTAGGGCCGCCAGAAAGATCTGCTTGAGACACAAATCCGAACAAGTCACTCCCCTGCCCACAACTTCCAGTGGCTTCCTATGACACTTGGACTAAAACTCAAAGGTCACAAAGCCTGCACCATCAAGACCCGGTTTTCTCTCCAGCACTGTGGTCAGCTCTCCCCATGACACCCTGCACTCAGGCCACACTGGCCTCTTTGCTATTGCATGGACACAGCAGTGGCCCCACGTTGGGGGCTTCCCATTTGGTATGGTTTGTCTGTGTCCCCACCCAAATCTCATCTTGAATTGCGGCTCCCATAATCCCTGCATGTCGTGGGAGGGACCCGGTGGGAGGTAACTGAATCATGGGGGTGGGTTTTCCTGTGCTGTTCCCATGATAGTGAATAAGTCTCATGAGATTTGATGGTTTTATAAAGGGCAGTTCCCCTGAACACGCGCCTGCCACCATGTATGACATGCCTTTGCTCCTCCTTTGCCTTCTGCCATGATTGTGAGTCATCCCCAGCCATGCTGAACTGTGATTCAATTAAACCTCTTTCCTTTATAAATTACTCAGTCTCTGGTATGTCTTTATTAGGAGTGTGAGAACAGACTACCACTCAACCTGAATCTCTTCTCCCAAACATCCCATGCCTCTCTCCCCACTTCATTTGAGTCTCAGCCCAAATGAAGCCCCATCAGATAGTGTTTTCCCAACCACCCTACCTGAAATAGTAGAACCACCCTTCTTTCCCTTCATATTGCTTTATTTTTCTTTTTAGCACTTGAAATTACAATATATATTTTTGTCTGTTGCTTGTCATTTAGTTCCTCTCTCCCCCAACTATAATGTGCACTCTATGACTTCAGACATTTTTGCCACATTCACTGTTACATTCCCTGGGCCTACAGCATGTCTGGCAAATTAAATGAGAGCTCAGTAAATATTTGTTGAAGACTGACATACAAATCAAGGCCCTCAAGATCACTGGACAAAAAGAGGCTGCTGAAGTCCAAAATGAAGCATAAGCACAATAATGCCCAGTAAATTTGGGGTAAAGGAATGAAAAACCCAAAACATCAATTAACGGGCAGATGAATCCTTCATTTATCTATGGCATGCTACTGAGAATCCATTAATTCATGCTTTGGAACAGCATCTGTGCATACTCTGGAGGGCCATTCTTGAGGTTCTGTGGCTATGGTAAAGGGTAATACCATTAACAAGTGTCTTCTCTCCAGAACCAATGAACTTATGTGGAATATTCTGCTGAAGAAAAAAAGCAACCGCGGTCTCAACCAGAAGGCCCAGAATATTCAATTACTCCACTGAGAAGACCTGGAAACAGCCCCAGCCTCAGAACTAGGCAACTGGGTCAAAGTCAGGTTTTGGAATAAACTACTAGAGGGAGATTGAGTATATAAATGTACATTTCTAATCCTGTTTTGTAACTGGAAACCAGGAATAATCAGATCTTCCCTTCACATGCTCATCATAAGATAAAATAAGATGATGTGTAGACAAAGGCATGCTGAAAATTGAGTGGACTATAGTTATCTGTGATCATCATCTTGTACTGGCTGGGATCTAATTCACTTTCTCTTCACTGCCACTGGTGAGCTTTGTCAACAAAGATTTCATCACACCCCTTTATGACTTAAAAACTTCCAGTGGCTCAAACTTCTTCACAGGCTGAACCCCAACCACCTTTCTGGTCACACTTCCGCCATGTGGAACTACGCTTCATCCCCTAACCTAATCATGCTTTATTGTCTGTGCTGGGCAATTTCCTAAACCCCCACTCGCAGGCCCCCTCATCCTCCCTTCTTCCATTATGGAAATCCTAGGCACTTTCAAAGGTCTTCTCATTCCCCAATCTGAATGAGATGTTTCCTCCTGTACACCCTCTCTCTCAGGCATCCTGTTGAATCACTGCTTGTTTGCAAGGCCATTTTCGCACCAGATCAGTGATTCTCCATCTGATCTCTTTGTGTGTCTTCAGCACATAACAGTGTAAGACACATGGTAGACACCCAATGTCTGCTCTTTTTGAATACACCTCAATTCTTTCTCGGGCCTTTCTACCTCTAACTCTCTATGACTTATGACTCAAAGTCAGTATTATGAAAGGCCTTTTCTTGCTTTTCCACCCTTCTGGAAATATACTGGAAGATGAAGCTAATTGACCACTCCTAGGGTTCTTCTAGAAACAGGCTGGGACTCAAAAGAGGGACAGAATAAGGTTACAGACTTCTTTCTGGTCCACATAATTTATGCCTTTAAAGTATGCTTTGTTTTATTTGAATTGCTATACATTCTCAAGTGAGACACACCCATATTTAAGTCTGGTACAAATGGAAAATATTTTCAAAGTATTCATTTTCGGAATTATTCAAGTTTCTTCTCCTTTTCACAATGGTGGAAACTCCTAAATTGACTATAATTCGAAGCAATTATTGTTCTTTAGCTATCAAGGTGCCGTTAGTCTCTTCATAAATATCCTGGATGATCTGAGCCTGGTTCAATGCAAAGCCTATTTTTTTTTCAGCCCTGTGCCTTTTCACTCGCTAAATTTATAACATTCAAATGAAAGAAAGGAAGCCCACTTTTGCCCCCACTGCTCACATGATATATGCTGAGTTTTAATTGCCCTTGTAATTCTACCCTCAGCCAGGTCTGCACAGGTATGATGTGGAAATAAAACATTATGGCAAAGCCTGAGAAGGGCTTGCTGAGGTAGGAAGAAGAGGGCTTCGTAATATTTCCTGCAACCAGGAAAAGGAAAGAGAAAAATGAAAGGTGGTCTGGGAATTTGATAAGCTAGCCAGACAATTCATTAAGGAAGCATTTTCTGTCTATGACTACCTCTAAGACTACGTGAGCTATAAAGGCTAGGGATCCCCTGGTGGTTTGATATTCAGCTGAGGCTAGCTGAAAATGGAAGAATTTGGATCACTTGGCTGTGAATTAAGAAATACACGCAGCAACAGAGGGAAACACACTATGGCATTTTCTAAATATTTACCAAGGGGAGTTGGCAATCCGTGAGCAGAGCCAGATCTGACAGTTAATTCTCCTGACTGCCTCCTACGCTCTTCCTCAATCACTATCTCCATCTCCAAAACAGGTGACCTTCACCTAATGGGGTGAAGAAGGAAGCATCTCTGTGATAAACCCAGCAAATGCCACATGATGATTCTGGCACACAGACCACTGCATCTACTCTTCCTCCTCAGATTTCTTATCTAAAACAGAGGAGTAACCTACGATCTGTCTGTTAAAATCAACTGAGTCAATACAAGCTACTTCAAAGATAAAATTCTTCTTTCCACAGTCATTTTTGGCTTGTGATATCCATGTGTTTTCAGAACCCAGTATCCATGAACTTCCTTGCCAGTCCTCATTATATAATCAAATTTCTCATCAGCCCACATAGCACAGTTATTTTCACTCTTGATCTTCCCAAGTTCATTGATAAATGTTAATCTGTAGGTCTGAGGTTATTTTTTTAAATTCTATAACTTTAAAATTCCATAACAAAGAAACATATTTTAAATCACTTTTTAATTAATTCATGAATTAGAGATGGCACCTCATTCTGTTGTCCAGGCTGGAGTACAGTGGCACACTCATAGTTCAGCCTCTCTAACTCCCGGGCTCAAGCAATCCTCCTCCCTTAGCCTCCAAAGTAACTGGGATTATAGGCATAAGCCACTATACCTGGCTTTTTTATATCAATTTTTTGTTTGTTTGTTTGAGACACAATCTCACTTTATTGTCCAGGCTGGAGTGCAGTGGCGCGATCTCGGTTCACTGCAACCTCTACCGCCCAGGTTCGAGCAATTTTCCTGTCTCAGCCTCCCAAGTAGCTGGGATTACAGGTGCCCACCACCACACCTGGCTAATTTTTGTATTTTTAGTAGAGATAGGTTTGGCCAGGCTGGTCTCGAACTCCTGAGACCAGCCTGACCAGCATGGTGAAACCCCATCTCTACTTTAAATCTCCCACTGGTCATGTTTCCTACCTTTTTAGGTCTTGAGCAGACAGTAAAATTTTGTGTTTGATTTTGAAATTAAAGTGCTGCTCTTCAAGAACAATTTGGTGATTGGGTTTAGGTTAAAACATGTATCTGACGGTCTCAACAGTTCTCTAAAGTCCTTCCCCATGCCTCCCAAAAATGGACATAATTACTTAAGATTTCTTGTCTCTAGATCGTAATGTGTATAACTATTGTTTTAAAATGTATACATGTGTACACCTTACAAGCAATGAGGGAGATTATAGAACAGTTTAGAGTTTAAAGCCTGAGACTGCCTTCTCTCCTGCTTATCCTCAGTACCTTTTTTTAAAGATTGCACTAAAATGAAAGGACTAGATATTAAAAACACATCCTCTCATAATCTCCTCCAAAGGAAATAAAATCTCAGTAGTTTGGTTAGGCAGAACTTCAGGAAATAAACCATATTGGCCTTGAGAGTGAGACAGGAAAGAAATGAACTCGAGTAATAAGAAGTGTGGGTGCCATAGCTACACATCAATGATCAGGTACATTCAGTTAGGTCTTGCCTTTAAGCCAGTAAGTATGCACATGGAAGGCTGGGTTCAGTGACCTCCAGAATCCCTTCCCTCTCCAATAGTGTTTGCCTCATGAATTTTTTATAGCCATCCTCTGTCCTATCACACTGTCCCTATGTATCATCAAGCCCTCCTGGCCACTTCCAGGACTGAAAGGAAAATCTGTTCTTTTAAAAAAAAAAAAAAAATCCATGCTTTGACTCCTGCCAAAATTATAGTTCTGTCCTTGAAACAATGACCTGAAAATAATAGGTAAGGCTAAGAACCTCTGAGCAAATAAATGCCCAATATTATCTTCAGATAATATTTTTTAAGCTCCTCTGATATAAGCAGAACTTTTACCTGAGGTCCTGGGAATGAAGATTATGAAGCTAGAAGACAAACAGTCAAATCTTCCCAACTTGTACTCTATATTCCCTGCTGAGTGTCTAACCTTAAAAAGAAGGTAGAACCAAACAAACTGAGTTTGAATCCTGGACCCATCTCTCATTAGCTGGGTAATATGAGGCAAGTTATTTAATCTTCCTGAACCTGTTTCCTTACAGGTTTCCTTACAGGAAATTTTATAAAGAATTTATAAAATTCTTTATAAATGACCCACCTCTGGAGTTCGTGGGTTTCAAGGCTGGTGGGCTTAAAATGTTGATATGAGCTACCTTATAGAGCTACCATGACAATTAAATTGGATAATACAGAGAAAACGCTGAGCATTCATTTGTTGGTTTCCTCATTCATTCAACAAAGGTTAACTGAGGTTCCACTACCATCCAGGTACTGGGTACAACAACATAAAAGACAGAATAAAAGCTATTATTATTTACCAAAAACAGTTTGTTTCCAGAGCTGCAGCAGATCTGTCAAATTTTGACTTTAGTTCAAAACTGTCATTCACACCTAGCTTGCCTAAAATACTCATTTTTATTTTGCCAAATGTGATCCCAGGTAGGAGTCTTGCTCCTGTCATACCTTCACCCCCAAAACTAGTCATCTAGCGGGCGTTCTGCTATAGGACACCTTCAGAACACTTGGAAGAAGCATTGATCAGAGCCAAAGGTGGTATCCCAACTCTCTTCTGGGCAAGCCGCTCAGGAGAACTTGATACGCCTGTGCTACAAGGCCCATCCTGGATGCCTGGGAGTCCTTGGGTGCTTACAATTCCATGAGTGGACTCTGAGTCTTCCCAGAACTCAAGATTAATACGACTGGCTCATCCCCATCATTGCCACTGGGGCACTGATAAAGCTAAGAGCAACAGCTAAGGGGTCTGAAAGCCACATTTTCATGAGCGTTTATGTCTTTCAATGGTGCTTTACTCTAGAGTTTTTGATAAAATTCTTTATAAATGACCCACCTCTGGAGTTCGTGGGTTTCAAGGCTGGTGGGCTCTTCTTCAATGTAAGTTTAACATTCCCTTTCCTGGCTAGCCTGCAAGCCTGCAGGCAAGCACAGGCCTAGCTGTGTCAGGTGCTGGACATTCAGCATACATTAACAATCATTTTGCACTTAGAAAAAAAAAAGGTGTTTTCAATTGCATTTTGGAACCTGGGACTCAGAGCAAAAGAATAAAAGCTGGATCCTGAAATAAGAAATGACCTGCCTTGGGTTATAGTGGGGGAAGGGGTGGGCGAAGAGGGAATTCTAGAATAAAATTCAGAGCCATCTGTGAAGCTAAGGATAGGACAGTGGACAGTTGAGCTGTGCCTAAAAATCTTTGATTTGCAGACTCCTCTCATTAGGGAGCCGCCTGAATCTCTTTCCTTAGAAACTAAAATACGGATCGTGACTACCTCCAGGCAGGGGTTTTGCATGACTGCCTCCTACCTGGAGGGGACAGCCTAGTCTCTCCCCACAGAAATTCTCAGTACAAAAAGGCTGTCACTATATCCCCCCACCCCACCCCCCAATCTGATGCATCTAAAATTTAGATGTACAAAAAACAGTGGCTTCTTTTCATTTTCCTTACTCCTGGCTGGCGCCTCTAATTGCTCACTGAAAACAGTGGTTTGGATATTAATAGGCTGTAACTCAAGGCCCTACCTGAAGCTCGTTGTCAGGGAAACAGTACTCCAGCCCCGCAGCTGCTTCCCCAGCCTGGGAAGTACGGATGAGTTGGTGGGAGTCGGGGATTGTTTTACAGCTTCTGTTATTTCTCCCACTTTCTGCTATTTCTCAAGACCAAGTTAGAGCAAGAGGGGAAACTGGAGAGGAGGGTGAGGGTAGAGTAGCCTGGAGAAGCTTAGAGGAAGAGAGGAACTCTTTGGGAGAGGAAGACTAGGGGTCCTTGAAGTATGGCTTGGGGCACTAGGATCTTTCCTCCCTCGGTCTACACGGGGTCACTCTCTGGGTGGTTCCCAGCACCCGGAGGCCCGGCCCCCTCTGCTGCCCTCACCTGTCCCTCCTGCCTGGGCGCTGGGTGGCCCGAGGAGAGCGCAGCCAAGTTCCCCAGAAGAGGGATATGAGCGGCTACAAGGCTGAGAAGCAGGACAGAAAAAGGCAGACAGCAGCTCGGCGGTCGGACGGGCTAGAGGCGCAATCCCCTTCGCTCCCAGGCCGGGGTCCTGGAGAAGGCGGACGAGAACACGCACCCCCTTCACCCTCTCCCTGCGCCCCGGGGTGACGGACTCTCCGGGATCCCGCTCTCCAAAGCTAGCACCAAGTGCCTCGGACGCCCGCGCGCGTTCCCGCGTCCCGGGATGATCTTTGCCGCAGCTGCCGGGCTTCCTGGGCCCCGCACCCCTCCCACCCCACGCCCGACAACCGGGGCTGGACTCCCACCCGGTCCTCTGGGCCCTGCGCGTCAGGCGCCCCCTGGGCCCAGCGCTCCTCTGAGCTGGCGCCGCGCGTCCCAGCCTTGCGCACCCGCACCCAGCTTCCTTGGCCGCCGGGCCCTCCTGGGACTCACCTGCCTTGGGACTGAAGCGGGGGCCACCCCGAGCCCGGGGGTGGCGGCGGCGGCGGCGGCGCAGGGGGAGGAGGGCAGCGCGGGGCTCCTGGCACAGCGGCCGCCGGGCGCCTGGTGCTGCCGAGCCGCGGACCCGCCCAGAGATATAAATAACATTATCTGAGGAGGGACATTCCTGCCGGGGGACATCGCTGCTGCCGGGACCAGATAGTCCCGCGGCGGGGGCGGGGAGGCGGGGCCGCAGCCTCCCGCAGCGCCAGGCCCAGCCCCCGCCTTCCCCACCCACTCACGCACCTGCCAATCAGCCTCCTCGCCTGGGGGCACCTGCCGGGCCTCAGCCGGGCTCCTGGAACCCGCCTCTGCCTCCCCGCCCGCCGCTGAGCCTGGGGCGCCTCCATCGTCGTTCATTGCCCCTAACCCCGCGCCACCCCGAGCCCCCTGAGGCGGGAAGGGGGTTGGACTCTAGCTCGGGCCTAATTCGTGCGCCCGGAGAGGCAAGCCTGGTGGCGAAAATGAGCCCTCCAGCCTTTCCCGCCCTGCATCCCCACTGCACACAGTTCGGTTTTTAAAATATATGAAAAGACATTTAGGCCATAGGGTGGGCGCGGCGGGTACCCGGGAGGTGAACCCCCGCCGTGGAGGGTTTGGGAGGGACAGATTGTTCCCGGGGGCTGGTGCATTAGAAAGCGCGCTCCCGGGCGGGCTTCTCTCGGCTGGCGGTGGGAGGGCAGGGGGCGGGCACTGGGCCCGAGGCCCCCACCCCCAGCCCGAGCTCAGTGTCGCTGTTTCTGCCCGAAAACCTAGTGTAATCAGGACGAACCAGGCAAAGCTGGCGGCGCGCAGCCTGCAGTCCCAAGGAGCTCGCACATTGTAGGGACTGTAATCAACAGGCAGGTTGCCACACCTGCCCATTGGCACCTCCTGGCCGGCCCGGGTCTCCGGGCGAGTGGGGGTGCCTCACTACAAGCCTGGATGAGGCGCGGCGCAGCAGGCCAGAGGAAATACTAGAACCGATGGTGCCAAAAAAGCATCTCCGAGTTGCCCCCGGAGAGAAACTCAACAGAACACCGGCAGCTTGCAAGGCAGTACATTTTCTTGACTTTCTAACGATACAAGGTCATTGTTCAGTAAGGTTTACGTGTACGCCTTGAGGTAGCTTTCATCTCTTTTCTCCACCTGCGGTGCCTGGGATGATTTCTCACCAGCTATCAACGCAGGTAATCTCAGGTATTATGGAAATGGCCGTGGAGATTAAAAGCGCATAGATGCAGAAGAAGTTTTAACTTTTACTGATGCTGCCTGGTGTTCTTAACAAGGGAACAGTCTTACTCCTGAGTTATTTGCTTGGGAGTATAATTGTGCTGTTTTCCAGAATTCACCCAGGAAAGGGGTGTTTGCCAGATGTTCGAGTTTAGTTTATATATTGAACATATGCAAAGATACTTCACTTCCTGCTGCAGTCCCACTTCTTGAGGGTGGGCATTTAGACACTGAGATGTGCTGAGTGGGACAAACGCCCCAGGTATTACAAAGCCACAGAATTCTTCACTCCACCCTCCTCTTGGCTGGATCCTTATTACAGCGCAATTTTCCAAGAGACACTAGTAATATGGGAAAGAGGATACAAAAACATTCATGATCATCGATAGATTAGCAGTGATCCCCTCCTCCCCTTTGTTGACAACATTTAAGAATGCATTTGTCTATTACTGAGTTAAAAAGAGAAAGTTCTGTTTTGTGAAAAAAAATGTTTAAAAGTCAAATTCTGGCAAGGAAAGCTCAAGAAAAACAGGCCAACTTCAAAAGCTGAGACTATTATATATCTCAAGAAGAAATCCTTCATCTATTTTTGTTAGAAAAAAATGGAGAGAAATTATGTATTTATGGTTTTTTAAAAGCTTGTATGAATAAACTTATTAGATAAATTCATGGTTCTCTAGAATGGTGGTTCTGCAGCTACGTAATTATATACTATGCAAGCCAGATAATTCCTTAGCTATAGGTCTGTGGCACTGAACTAAATAGTTGCATACATATTTTTCTTTGTAGCCTTAAAATTTATAATTTTCAACCATAAGAAAAAATTAATATGATAAAAGCTCCAAATCAGCGGACAGATTACCCCAACATTTTACAAACCAGCTCAGCTGCTTTAGTTATCTCCACTTTAGCTGAAAGCTAAATAATTCAATACAACCTCATTTGCTACAGAGCGTGTTATCCTGACAGCATCCCCAAATGCTTTACAGCTAATAGAGTTAAAGTGAAATGATAAATCAGAACTGAGGGAGAGAGGAAATTTAGGCTTGCAGTGAGGAAAGGGCATTGTCAAATAATAGGGAAAGGGGAACAGATCTCTGTGGCCAGGAATGAGAAATTGGGAGAATAAAAGAAGGGAGAAAGGTTGGGCATGGTGGCTCACACCTGTAATCCCAGTACTTTGGGAGGCCGAGGCAGGCGGATCACTTGAGGTCAGGAGTTCAAGACAAGCCTGGCCAACATGGCAAAACCCTATCTCTACTAAAAACACAAAAATTAGCTGGGTGTGGTGGTGCGCACCTGTAATCCCAGCTACTTGGGAAGCTGAGGCAGGAGAATCACTTGAACCTGGGAGGCATAGGCTGCAGTGAGCCAAGATCACGCCACTGCACTCCCACCTGGGTGACAGAGCAAGACTCTGTTTCAAAAAAAAAAAAAAAAAAAAAAAGAAGGGAGAAGGAAACACATACATATGTTCGTTATCAAGGTCATCATTGTGGGCAATAGGGATCACGTCTGGAGGGACCTCCTCAGAAGAGTATAGAATACCTCTTGGAATTGTCTATGTGAAGGATAGGAGATTAACCCTCATCCTGGTTGGACAAGGGACTGCCCCCACTGGTCTCCCACCCATGTTGAAAACCTACACTTCCGAGCTACCCAGCAAGCTCCACATAGGCAGTCTGCAGATTTGGAAGAGTTCTGGGGCCAGAAGAGAAGGTGTGCATTTGAGAATAGATGTTGACAGCCAGAGAGTGGGGGGTAAACCTTCACAGAACTGTCTACTCAGGTCTAGCTGAAACCAACAGGTGAGGCCAAGAAGATATAAGTTGAGGCTTATGTTAGAATCATCTAACATAAGAGGGAACTTTCACTTTCCATTTCTGTAGTCTTTGAGTTTTTCACAATAAGCTTGTATTGTTTAATAATAAGTAGAGATGATAAATAAATTAAAAAGTAAAGATTGGATGGAGATGGTGGATTGAATACACGCATTTAGCTTCTCTTCTACCCCAAATTTCATTAGAAGATATGTCTGAAACAGGCATCTAAAAGCACAGGAAAATAAGGAAAAGGGGATCAGTGTTCCAACAATGTTCAAGAAATCCAGAGATACAGAAAAGATGCAAGATCTGATTCACAGAGAAACAAAATCAGAGGAAACCAAAACAGATTCAGGAGGAGCAATAGTTTAGGGAAGTTGCAAGCAAGAGTTAAAGGATACAAGAGGAGGAGGGGCCCTGAGACAGAATAATTCACTTAGGAGCCTCCTCTGTCCTGCTCACATTAAATATCAGGTGTTTGCCTGCAGGATTAAAAAAAAAGTTAATGGGGATCCTGGGACCCAAGGGGCAGAGCTCAGGGATCTAGTGACCCCAAGAAATGACAGAAACCATTCACTCTCTTGGGATAGCATGTCCTGACCCTTCTTCACAGCCCCTGAAGATAGGCTATGATAAGCAGAAAGAGGAGACAAGCCCATTCCCACATTAAGGGATGATAGGACAACCACCAAATATCTTATGGGGAGAGGGGAACCAATACCATGAAAGAGAAGCACCAAACCCAACTAATAGAAGGAAATAATATCAGAGGAAACTAAGTTAATAAAAGGAACAAGATAAATGTTAAATAATTTAATTTTAATCAGCAAGTCTTGAAAGGATATTGCATCCACAACAAATAATCAGTGAGAAACCTTAGAAATTTAAAAAGTCATTTCTGATATTGAAAATTCATTAGTTGCAAAGCAGAACAGACCTACTTGGAGGGCAAATTAGTGGAAACAGAAGCCAAAGAAATTTTCCCCAAACACCGGGCAAAAGACAAAGGAGATGGAAAGTATGTGGAAAGTGGTTGAAAGTCATGTAGGCAAAATCCCCCAAGGTCCAGTATTTGCTTAATAGAAGTTACAAAAGGAAAGAAAAGAGAGTAGAAGAAGGTAATAATGGGAAAGTAGAATAGAAATTCTCAGAGTTGAAGAAAAGCATAAATTTTCAGATTATAAAAACCAACTGAGTTGCCAGCCAGATGATTTTTAAATATAGTTCACAGTTTTATGAACAGTTTTAAAGTTTATGATTTTATTTATAAAACCCAAGACATTGAATAAAAATAAGTCATAAACCAAAAACTATAATAAGCTACACCAACTTGCTTGGCCTTGAATTAAATTGATCCTAAAAATATTTTGAGCTGGGTGTGATGGCTCATGCCTGTAATCCCAGCACTTTGGGAGGCTGAGGTGGGAGGATCACCTGAGCCTAGGAGTTCGAAGCAGCAGTGAGCTATGATCACGCCACTGTACTCCAGCTTGGGTGACAGAGCAAGACCCTATCTAAAACAAAAATAAAAACAAAAACAAAAAACTGAATCACATAACCAAAGTTATTTGTGTGAAATAAATGAAACACTTGAATTCAGAAATGAATATATATGTAGGAAAGCTACTGAAAAACGTAAATACCAAACCAAACAAACCTGAAGTTCCACTCAACTCAAACTCAAATCCCTGCCAACAACAATGGAGGTATCAAGAACTCATGATAATGTTCAGAAATCATCAGAATAGTGCCCATAGCTCAAAAATCATTACTTCCCTTCTTTACCCTTTTGCAAAGACATGCATTTCATAAAATTAAGGTGAAATTTCCATTTCATTTTTGGAAACATCTAGAGGCATCACATTCTCCACAACTTTCAAAGACAAAGCAGCAGCAGGACCAATTGGAAAAGCCTGCCATTTACAATATGGAGGAATCAAGGATTAGGGACCAAACTTGCCCTTCAGATGCCTCAAACAGAATGGTTATGGAAGGAACCTGAAAGCCTGCAGCAAGTTTGCAAATACCAGATGAACCATCTTCGGAAGGGGCAGATGACACCAGTTTCAAATTTCCCTCCAGCAATAACAGGAAAAAGCAAAACAAGATTTGCATCCTGTCATCTGCAAATCTTAATCCTGTCCATGGAAGCATTAACCAGGCTTGGAAATTAATGAGCATCTTTTCTCTTTTTTTTTTTTTTTGAGATGGAGTCTTGCTCTGTTGCCCAGGCTGGAATGCAGTGGCTCACTGCAACCTCCACCTCCTGGGTTCAAGTGATTTTCCCACCTCAGCCTCCTGAGTAGCTGGGATTACAGGCATGCGCCACCATGCCCAGCTAATTTTTGTATTTTTAGTAGAGACGCGGTTTCACCATGTTGGTCAGTCTAGTCTCGAACTCCTGACCTCATGATCCACCTGCCTTGGCCTCTCAAAGTGCTGGGATTACAGGTGTGAGCCACCATGCCTGGCTGCATCTTTTCTTATATTGCAGTTCCTGATCTTTCCTTGCCACACAGGATTAGGTTTTTTGTCACCTCACATGAGCTTGAGTAGATGTAATGGCAGACTTACACTGGGGTATCTGATGAACTGGGACCTGTAGGTGCTAATTCACCTTGTTCCAAAGGCTGTATTAATTTGCTAGGGCTCCCATGACAAAGTGCCATATGCTGGGTGGCTCAAACACAAAAATTAATTTTCTTACAGTACTAGGGTCTAGAAGTCCAAGATCAAGGTTTCGGCAGGGTTGATTTCTTCTGAAGCCTCTCTCCTTGGCTTGTAGAGGGCTATCTTTTCCCTCTGTCTTCACATAGTCTCCACTCTGTGTGCACCTATGTCCTAATCTCTCTCTTTTTTTTTTATGGACATGAGTTATATTTGGTTAGGGCCCATCCATATGACCTCAGTTTTACTTTCACTACCTCTGTAAAGCCTTATCTCCAAATACAGTCACTTTCTGAGGCATTGAGATCTAAGACTTCAACAAGTGAATTTAGGGGGATACAATTAAGTCCGTCACACAGCCTCATCTTTTCTCACAATGAATTGCTTCTGGAGCCTCTTACCTGTTCATCCGTTCTCCAGTTTCCCTCTCCTTCAATTCTGCTTCCACATAGTAGCCAAAGTACACTTTCTAAAAAGGAAGGTTGGTCCTGTCACTCTGCTTCTTTAAATCAGCCAGTGGCTCCCCATTGCTTTCAGGATATAGTTTTAAGATTCCCAGCAATTAGCATAGTATCTGACACAAAAGATATACTTAATAAAGGCCTAATGAGCAAATGAGTAAATAAATGAATGAACACATTATGGAAATTGAAGGAGGTTGCAATCTTGGAGATCAACCAAAGAAGGAGGTAATTCAAAAAGTCATTTCTATTTGGCTTAAAAATGCATATTTGTGATTTTTTTCAGGAGATTAACTTTCCTATCTATGTTCGAATAAGGTTATTTAAATGAATTCACATTCCCTGAAACATAGCTGGCAATATTTGTGCCTGAATTTCACCAGGTCCTCAGCTACCCTGATGCATCCATACCTAACTTATTGTCAATGGGTGAGAAATGGAGTGAATCGAGTAGGTTTTATGCTCACAGCTACCACTGAGCTCATCTATGGAGGCATGGGTCTGCCATCTTCCAACGTCTTTATAACAAGGGATAGCAAACACAATAATGATGATTCGGTTAGCTTTTGTCTCTGTCTGCTCCACCCTCTCAGTGTCATTTTCAGTCCTCATCCTTGGGCAATGGCCCTGCTCCAACTCCCATACTCCAATATGCCAAAGCCTTGAGTACACAGGATTAAGAACATAGGAAGATGAATCCAAACGCATTATAAGGAGTGAGTTAATGTTGTTTTGATATTAACACTCTACCTTGAGTACTCCAGACAGTGGGTAGTCTGCAAGTAGACAACTGAGAGTAACTAACCCTGAAAACTTTGTTCTCTTCCTTTATTAATATTTATCAAGCCAGAAACTCAAATCAAGGGTAGAAAATATAATTTTAAAAAATCAAATTTGTTAATATGGAATGACAGCTGGAGTTCTAACAGTTTAACCAATAAAACAATTTTGTGTTTATATGATAATTACTTCCAGCATAAATGGTCTTGTTAATTGCTTTTATTTGTTAGTGAGCAGTTTCCAAATTCACAAATATTTGTTCTTAATATTAACCAAGACCTTTGGGAAATTTTCAATAAAGTTTGGAAAGACATTGCAATAAAAGACTCCATTCTGCAAATTCATCTCATTTTCTTTTCTATTGGATATTTCTACAGCTGCTCAATTTCTGTTTGGATATTTCTTCAATGATTTAAGGTCTGGTCTACAAGAAACTATGATTCAATTCAAACATATGTTTTATAGAATTCATACAGAATATAACTGGGTCTTCTCAGAAATATCATTTTCCTCATTTTTTTGGTATGAAAAATTCTATTTTTAAAAGTGTATTTATCATTTTCTCTCTTCCAAATGCCTTATGTCATTTTTATTCAATTTCATGAAGTAAATTGCTATCATTATCCTTACTGCTATATTAAGAAATTAAGAAAGAGTTTAAGTAGTTTTACAAAGATCACATAGAAATCCAAATCTCTGCTTATTAAAGCATCATTTATTCAAGGAGCAGTATCTCATGATTTTTAAATTAACAAATCCCATGATATGTAATGTAGATGATTCATACTATAACCTAATATTTTAAGTCATTAATTAAGTCAAGAATTTAGCCCCACATTATGCTAAGCATGTAGAGTAACAACTCTGTGCTGCTTGTTCTATTCCATCTCCATCTTAGTAATTAAAATGCACTTACGCACCCAGCTCTTGACCTTCCATAGCAGAAACTGAATCAAAGGAAAGCTGTAGACCAATCTTTTGGGAGGAGTTCCAAACTGTGAGTGGGCATTTGTTTTCCATCACTGACCCCAACTGCTGCCTAACTCTATTTCTCCACCCTCACCCTTCTCCTCAAATAAATACTGCCAGGCATAAACAGGTATATGTTTATGCCTGTTTATGGCATAAACAGCCCCATATAACACCAGCCCCATATATTTCAAATACTCAGCATATCCCTATCCTGCCTTCATTCCAAAGAATGTACTGGAATCTGCTAACTTATTTCATAACTAAAAACAAATCTTTTGTTTGTTTGTTTGTTTTTGAGACAGAGTTTTGCTCTTGTCATCCAGGCTGGAGTGCAATGGTGAGATCTTGGCTCACTGCAACCTCCGCCTCCCAGATTCAAGTGATTCTCCTGCTTCAGCCTCCCTAGTAGCTGGGATTACAGGTGCCTGCCACCACGCCAGGCTAATTTTGTTGTATTTTTAGTAGAGTCGGGGTTTCACCATGTTGGCCAGGCTGGTCTCGAACTCCTGACCTCAGGTAATCCACCTGCCTAGGCCTCCCAAAGTGCTGGGATTACAGGTGTGAGCCACCACGTCCAGCCTTAAAAACAAATCTTAAAATGCAATGACCCCGGGAGGAGTTAGCTTTTAAGGTAGGATCTTTTGGCTATTGGCATAAGAAAAAAAAAGTCAGTTCCACTTAGTGACATTTTAAGAGCCAAGAATTTTTTTTTTAAGATAGTAGCAGGGTAAACCAGAAAGGTCAGTAGATGTAAAGGCAAAATACCTGGATTCTACTTCCTCTTAACCTCTCTATACCTCAGCTTCTCTTCTGCGAAATGATGGCATTGAACTAGCTAGTCTCTAAGGATTCTTTTAGCTTTAGCTTTCTATGTTTTACACTTATGCTAAGAACATAGTAGATGTTCATTATAATAATGAAAAATTGGAAATCACTTCAATGTTCGTCAAAATGGGATTGGTTAAACCAATTATGGTGTGAACCCATGCACACACACACACACACATAAATTCTATGTAGTCATTTAAGTGATGTGGTTTTATGCTTACTGATAGGGAAAGATGTCATGACATACTGTTGATTTTTTTTAAGTAGGCTCTAAATAATTTCTATTTGATTAAGAAATAAGACATTTCATATCAGGAAAGATACTCCAAAAAAATCTAAGTGATTTCTAGATGGTGAGATTTAGAGTAATTCTTACTTCCTTCTCTATTTTGCTATAAGGTTTGGGTATTTCATAAGCATAGAATATTTTATAATAAATAATAAAGTTGTTTTCAATGTGGGGGAAAATATAGTTAAATATAAATAGCAGATATGAGATCCTTACCTGCGAACAAGCTTTGATAGAGAGGATGGTGAGAACAAGAACAAAACAGCAGTGAACTAAAGGAAAACAAGGTCTGAATATTCTCATCAATAACTCAGATAATGAAATAACCGTGCCACAAAGGTTAGAAAAAAAAAAACTATTCTTTTTATACAAAACCAGCACAGCTGATCTGTTTTGCTCATTCAGGGATCTAATCAAAACCAGCACAGCTGATCTGTTTTGCTCATTCAGGGATCCCATCGCCAGTGTGGAAGATGGAGTTGCCTGACTCATGCTCAGCCCCTTACCAGTCCACCCCATGAGCAATGGGAAGACCTGTCAAGTCATCACACTGGCCATTAGACCAACCTGAGGCTATGGAAAGAAACAATCCTTACTTCGTTTTGTGCTGCTATAACAGAATACTATGGATTGGGTAATTTATAATAAACAGAATTTATTTGGCTCATGGTTTTGGAGGCTGGGAAGTCCAAGATTATGGCACCAACATGTGGCGAAGGCCTTCTTGCTGCATCATCTCGTGGTGGAAAGGTGGAAGGGCAAGAGAGCGAACAAGCGTGAGGGCAAAAGGTGCTGTTCTTATCAAACCCACTCTCCTGATAATGAATGCCCTCCTAAGATAATAACATGAATGCATTTATGGGGGCAGAGCCCTCATGACCTAATAACTCCCTCAAGATCCCACCTGTCTGGACGGATCGTTTGAGCTCAGGAATTCAAAACCAGCCTTGAGAACATGGCAAAACCCAGTCTCTACAAAAAAAATTAAAAATTAGCTGGGCATGGTTGTACATGCCTGTAGTCCCAGCTACTCAGGAGGCTGGGGTGGGAGGATCACCTGAGCCTGGGAGGCCGAGGCTGCAGCAAGCCGAGATCACACCACTGCACTCCCACCTGGGCAACAGAGTAAGACTCTGTCTCGAAAAAAAAAAAAAAAAAAAAAACCACCTGTCAACACTGCTGCATTGGGGATTAAGTCTCCAACACATGAACTTTGGGGAACACATTCAAACCATAGCAAACCCTAGCCATTTTATGACAGGATTGATCTTATAACTTTGTTTTCTTTACTATTGTGCTTTAATTATTTGAGTTTCCTAAGGTTGCCTAATTAACCTTGATAACTATATTTACTACTCAAATAAACATGAAAAAATGCAGAACAAATTATAAGATAGGTTAACTATCAAGTGGGAATTCATACAAGATAAGTCAGCAAAAGAAGAAGAATAAGCTTTTTTTTTTTCTTTTCTTTTCTTGAGAGACAGAGTCTTGTTATGTTACCCAGGCTGGTTTCAAACTCTTGAGCTCGAGGAATCCTGCCATCTCAACCTCCCAAGCAGCTAGGACTACAGGTGTGAGGCACTGCACACAGCTGAGAATAAGCTTCTTACATGCAAAATGGTGGCCTGGGAGCAGTGGCTCACACCTGTAATCCCAGCACTTCAGGAAGCCAAGGTGGTAGATCACTTGAGGTCAGGAGTTCAAGACCAGCCTGGCCAACATGGTGAAACCCTGTCTCTACATCTCTACTAAAAATACAAAATAAAATACGTGGTGGTGTGTGCCTATAATCCTGGCTGAGGTGGGAGAATCACTTGAACCCAGGATGCAGAGGTTGCAGTAAGCCGAGATCGTGCCACTGCACTCCAGCCTGGGCGAAGGAGTGAGACTCTAGCTCAAAAAAAAAAAAAAAAAGCAAAATAGTGAATAACAGTTTTGAAGTTGAAAATTGGTAGAAAAAAAAAATCTTGTGGGAGATCATAAAGACAGGTCACTACTGTGGTTGTGATCAGTCAAAAAGTGTGTGGCGTAGTTGCAACACCCAGTATGGGGATCTGGATCTCTATGTGGGATGGGCGATCTGAGTGTTCAAACGGGATCTAAACTTCTCTACTTGAGGAATCTTTCTGTTGCTGACTTAAATGATTGTTAGTAGTATCTTATTTGCTTTTTGCCATTTGTATCATACCTTTCATACTCAAATTCCTTGACTCAATTTGGGAATCAATGGCTATAGAGGTTAACTAAGGAGTTAGCGAGTGCATAGAGAAGCTATGAAAATAGAGAATAGAGAAGCTATGCTCACAAGGAAGAGAATTTCCGAGGTTTAGACCCAGAGCAGCTCAGGAAGTCAACTGGTCTCTGCCTACTGGAAGTGCTGGAGGCATGCAAGGACCATGACCAGAAACTCTAAGTGGAGCCACAACAAGTCAAGAACAGCATGCACATAATTTACAGTTTATCTCTCACTAACTCATTATTTATTTTACTTGTTATATTCTGCTTACTGAAGGGATTTTTGAAGGTGTTCTTGTGATTTATTTACCAGAACAAAGTTCTGTATCAGTCTTCTCTTCCCAACTAAATTGTATAATGCTTGACTTTAAAAAGTTTCTGTTCTATTGCCCAAGATCCCTAGTATGATACTAAACAATGATAGGTGGATAGGGCATACACAAAAATAATGCTGAAGATTTTAATACGCATAAGTACACAGCATAAGTACATAGTTTCTACTAGTTGCTTTAATGAATAAAGCTATGTTACAGATTCTAGCTCATCTCCTGGATCCCACATAAGACATGGTGACCATATGTTCCAGTTTGTGCAAAACAGGTTTGCACCTGTTATCCTGGCATAATCGTTAATAGTGCTCCCTTGGCACTCTCAAAAATGTACTGGTTTGGACAATAAATTATACAATGACCTTATTGATCAGCTGCCCCCCAGGGGCTTCCCAGTAATTTCCAATGTACAAAAAGTAATTTTGCTTTAACAGTGAAGGAAAGCTTTATGGCAAAAGACAACCACAAAGTACAAAGTTAAAATTACATTATTAACTACTTACTATTTCCTATGTGAGATGGTTTTTCTCTATGTAAATGTGAGCCAACTCTGCCCTCTGCTGTCTTATGACAGTATTATGACACTGTTTCAGCTTCATTGATTGAAGCTGATTGTGTTAGTCGTGCTGACTACCTTAGAGTGTGGATTCTCATCTTTGCCTACTGCTATATTAGCTTTTAAAAATCCCCACTGTCTATGCTGCATCCTACACCAGTAAATCAGAATCTCTCAGGATGGGACCCAATCATGAATTTTTGTAAGCTCCCCAGTTGATTTCAATGTGCAACTAAGGTTAGGAACGGTTGCTTAGAACATCAGATTGAATAGTCTGTTGTGGTTCACTTAGCTATTTGATTTCACAGTCCAGATTAGACTATACTCCTAATTATGTCTGGGAATCCTTGGAGATTGGAAGAAAAAGATGAGTATATCAGAACAAATCTCAGCCAGGCATGGTGGCTCGCCCCTGTAATCCAAGCACTTTGGGAGGCCAAGGTGGGCAGATCACCTAAGGTCAGGAGTTTGAGACCAGCCTAGCCAACATGGTGAAAGCCCGTCTCTACTAAAACTACAAAAATTGGCTGGGCGTGGTGGTGCATGTCTGTCATCCCAGCTACTCAGGAGGCTGAGGCAGGATAATCACTTGAACCCGGGAGGTGGTGGTTGCAGTGAGCTGACATTGCACCACTGCACTCCAGCCTGGGCGACAGAGTGAAACTCCATCTCAAAACAAAAACAAAACAAAACAAAACAAACAAAACAGCATTTTAAAAAGCTGTTCTAGCTGGGCGCAGTGGCTCACATCTGTAATCCCAGCACTTTGGGAGGCCAAGGCAGGTGGATCATCTCAGGTCAGGAGTTCGAGACCAGCCTGGCCAACATGGTGAAACCCTGTCTCTACTAAAAGTACAAAAAAAATCAGCCAGGTGTGGTGGCACGTGTCTGTGGTCCCAGCTACTTGGGATGCTGAGGCAGGAGAATCGCCTGAACCCGGGAGGTGGAGGTTACAGTGAGCCAAGATCAAAAGCCACTGCACTCTAGCCTGGGCAAGAGAGCTACACTCCATCTCAAAAAAAAAAAAAAAAAAAAGCCATTCTAAGGGATGGTGTTTTCCTTGTGTATAAAAATATTTTTTTACTTATAGTGATGATAGGGACAGTACGTACTGAAAAAGCTCAGCCCTATTTCTTTGATGATGGAATTATCTGCTGATGAAGCTCCAGAATAGCCAAGAAAGTTGGACGAGAAGACAGGGGCAAATGAGGTAGAGACTATTGCATTAAACAACTGCTTCCTTTTTCTTGAATGTTCAGAGACTTATTAATGGAGTTTATCATATGGAAAAGCACTGATGTGAAAGCTCAAGGAATCTCCTGGGTGGAAGTTGCACTAATTAGAACATTAACTAAATTAAATCACTGGGGAAGAGTGAATCCCAAAGGGAATACGAAAGAAAGGAGAAAGATACAGAAAAATTATTAATAATCCATGAGAGAGAGGAAGAAGGAGAGACAGCTTTTGCAGAAAACTGACCAAGAAGCAGGTTTTTAATAGTAAGCCAGAAGTTTACTTCCCATTCCCTTTTTCTAAAGTTTATCAGGAAAAGCTAATGGATCTAGCACTTCAAATTGGCGCTGTTATAAGAGATTTTATTCCTCTTAAAATAAATTCTTATCTAAAACTGTAGGATTGGCCAGAAGTGTTGGCATGAGAAAGAAGGGTTCATTAAAGAATTTTCATAGTGGGAATCTGGATAAAAATCTCCTGTGAAAATAGCAGAGGCCTCCAAAAGAAGGCGTGAAGAGGAAGATGTATGTGGCAGATGGTGAGGTCTTTGTACATCATGTGTGTGATCTCATTATTTTGTTCTTCAATTAAGCTGAAGGCAAGACTGGTAGCAAAGTGGGGACAAGGTAGAGGTTTGGAAGTAGCGTCAGGAACTATCCTAAATGATTCTTTGACTGGTTCTGTTGTCTATGAAACAACTACTGATACTTTAAAAAATTCCTTTGCAAGTAATGAGTTAGGACAAAGTAAAAACATTGCTGTAGAAGTAGTGATTCATAAGAATGGTTCTTACTCTTCCTGGGTAACAAACTCCTGTATGTAATGAAAGCTATGCACCCTCTCTACAGAGAAAAATATACATTTATACACAAATACTTAATTTTATATATAGTTCCATCCTGGTTTAAGAACACTTGATTTATAAAATAATCTTCTGTAAGTAGAGTTATGATTAAAATTATTATTATAAAAGATTTAGTAAGAGTTTATATTTGCAAATCTTTCAATTGAGCATTCCATAAACTAGATTAAACAGTAAAAACTGCCTGTCTTCTAGCTACCTAAAATGCAACAAATAATGTTTGTATAGCCATATAAGGACATACATGTGTTACATCAAAGAAAAAAAAAAGCATGTGTCTTGATAGGAAAGGATAAGAACATCTTGAGAAATGGTAAGCAATGGCAGAGTTATTTAAGGGCAACCCACAACCTCTTTTCAATATAGTCAGGGAATTTTAGAAAAATTATTGAATGCCCCATGTGCAAGGCGGAGATCGGAGATGAGGACCATATGGTCTTTGTCCTCAGGCTGCATTCACTGTAGTGGGGTGGAGATAGGAGAAGGAAACAAATGATTCTAATATAAGGCAGCATTTGTTAAATGCCATATAAAAATTACAAAGCAAATTCTGGGGAGAGGGTTCAGACAGCAAGATCACACTTAACAGGAAATGAAAAATGAAGGCCAGGCATGGTGGCTCATGCCTGTAATCCCACTACTTTGGGAGGCTGAGGCAGAAGGATTGCTTGAGTCCAGAAGTTTGAGGCAACATATTGAAACCCTGTCTCTAAAAAACAGCAACAACAAAAAATTAGCCAGGCATGGTGGTGCATGCCTGTAGTCCCAGCTACTCAGGGGGCTGAGGTGGGAGGATCACTTAAGGCTGGAAGGTTGAGGCTGCAGTGAGCCATGCTCATGCTACTGCATTGCAGCCTGAGGGACTGTCTCAAAAAAAAGAGACCCTGTCTCAAAAAACAAGCAAAAATGACCCTCACACCTTCTTTTTCCCGCTTTTGTGTGTAAATTACTTGTTGTTTATTAATAGGAAAATGTCATATGGCCACTCCAAATAGAAGGACTAGGTGACACATTTTTATGCCTGTAGATCAGTTCATATATATGGAAAGTATAGAAATTAAGACAGAAGAGGTGAACCACGGCCACATTGTGGCTGGCTTTAACAGTCAGGTAGAGGAACCTGTGCCTAATTCAGTTGACAATGGTAATTCGTTGAAGGCTTTTATCAAGGCACAGATAGGATCAGTAATGTGCTTTAGGAAAATTAAGCTAGCAGCAGTATGTAGGATGGCTAGAGTGAAGAGAGATAGGAGACAGACTATTATAGTCATCAAGGGGAGAAGTAACTGGGGCCTGAACGATGGTGGCTGGGAAAGTGGAAAGCATGAGGATGTCAGGCTGGGGAATCTGTAGGCCACTGAAGGTTTTTAAACTGGGGAGTGCACTGGGGGCTTTAGAAAACTCTCGAAAAAAAACAAACAGGCTGGGCGCAGTGGCTTATCATGTCTGTAATCCCAGCACTTTGGGAGGCTAAGCCAGGAGGATTGTTTAATCCCAGGAGTTTGAGGCTGCAGTGAGCTATGATGACACCACTGCACTCCAGCCTGGGTGATAGAGCAAGACCCTGTCTCTAAAAACAAGCAAACAAAAAACAAGCAAGCAAAAAATCTTCTTCAGTATTTTAGAGATATCCTCTTCTAACCTAAATTTCTGCCTGAATAGAAAAGGGCCCCAGCTACATGAAGGAGATTAAGTCCATTTTAATCTTTTGATAAGTAACTATTGAATCCTTTATCAGATCTTGTCCTATCTGTATTTTCTTCTTCCCTTGATGTAGCAAACTTCTTGCATAGAATTCAGAGGAAAAAGGTACTGCGAGCAATTTGAAAAATCAGAATTTATTCTAAGCAAATAAAGGGCTATCTATAGTCCAACATGTAACATAAATTCCTTATCATATATATTTTTAAAAATCCTTCCTTGGCCAAGAGTAGTGGCTCACACTTGTAATCCCAGCACTTTGGAAGGCTGAGGCAGGAGGATCACTTGAACCCAGGAGTTTAAGACCAGCCTGAGCAACATGGCAAGACTGTCTCTAAAAAAATTTTTTTTAATTAGCTGGGCATGGTGGCACACACCTGTAGTCCCAGCTACATGGGAGGCTGAGGTTAGAGGATCGCTGGGGCCCAGTAGGTTGAGGCTGCAGTGAGCCTTGGTGGTGCCACTGCACTCCAGCCTGGGTGACAGAGCAAGACCCAGTCTCAGGAAAAGGAAAAAAAATTCTTTCTTAGTAGTGGCTATTCCTTGAACTTTCATCCCACTTTTCTCTTCTTTTACTGCCAAATTTCTCACAAAATCAGGCTTCATTCATTATCTACCTTGACTTGCCACCTACTCATCCCTCACCCTTAAAACATGGAGCACATCTATAAAACCACAATAAAATCATACCCTCTAAAGTCCACAGCGTCATCTTCACCACCAAAAACTATTAATTTTCTCAATTTTCATCTTCCTTGACCTCCTTCCGGCATTTGGCCCTGTAGACCAACCTCTCCAGCTTGAAATGTTCTTTTCCTTTTGCCGTCTTGACGTACCACACTGTCTTTTTACTTCCACCTCTGGGATCTCTTCTGCTATGTTTCCAACCTATATTCCTATCTACTCTACCAATAAAATTGCAACCCAAGTGATAATCTTGGGCCGTCTGCCACTTATGATCTTGAAGGAAAACACTTTTTCATTCAATTATTCAATGCTCCACAGAATTCCTAAATCCACATCTCTAGTCGTGATCTCCTGTCTCAGCTGCAACTTAATATTTCCTACTGGATATTTCCAAATGGATGTCTGAAACTCATCATGTCTAGAACAGAGCTTATCTTTCCCCTCAAAGTTAAGTCCTCCCTCCTCTCAACTTCTCCACATTCATCAATGATACCATCATTTTCTCAGTGACTCAGGTTTGAAATCTTGAGTCCTTCTTGACTGTTCCCTCTTCTTGCATAGTTGGCCAGTTACCAAACTCTTATCAATCCTGCCTTTGCAAATTCTCTCAAGTCTCTTTTCCTTTCCCTTTCCCACTGCCACTACTGTAGCTCAGACTCATCATTTCTCTCCTATGCATTCCCAATAGTTTTGAAACTAGTTCTTCTCCTTCGTCTTCCTTTTCCTTTTAATACATTCAACAGTTTCATTGGGAATATTATTCTTTTAAAAATATATTGTTGTAGGTATCATTTCCTTATTCAAAACTCTTCAGTTAGATTCCTATCACCTATAGGATGAAAGTTACATATCTTAACCTGGCATTTAATATCCTCCACTATCTGCTTCTTACTTCTTTTTATTCTTTAAAAATTTTGTTTTAATTGAGATGGGGACTTGCTCTGTCACCCAGGCTGGAATGCAGTAGCGTGATCTTAGCTCACTGCAGCCTCAACCTCTTGGGGTCAAGTGATCCTTCTGCCTCAGCCTCCCAAGTAGCTGGGACTACAGGCATGCACCACCACAACCAGCTAATACTTATTTCTATTCTTACCTTACACAAATCCTTTACACAAATTCTCTTCTCCAGCTAATTTTCCAATTGCTCCCAAATATGACATACCCTTAGAGCTGACACTTGCACATTCCAGAGGACACTATTCACAGAGAATATAATGTGAACAGTGTCCCCTGGAGTAGTGCAGTGACTGTACTTTATTCCCATGTTCATTTTGGTGCCTTTGTTCTTTTTTTTTTTTTTTTTTTTTTGAGATGGAGTCTCACTCTGTTGCCCAGGCTGGAGTGCAGTAGCGCAATCTCAGCTCACCTCAACCTCTGCCTCCTGGGTTCAAGTGATTCTCCTGCCTCAGCCTCCTGAGTAGCTGGCTAATTTTTTTTTTTTTTTTTTTTGGTAGAGATGGGATTTCACTATGTTGGCTAGGCTGGTCTTAAACGCCTCACCTCAGGTGATCTGCCCGCCTCAGCCTCCCAAAGTGCTGAGATTACAAGCATAAGCCACCACGCCTGGCTGGTGCCTTTGTTCTTGGTCTTCTTCGTATAGACTACTTGCCCCTTGCCTCTGCCCTAACTCTTCCTTCAAGGCCCAGCTCAAGTTCTACGAGTTCCATGAACTCACCACCCACTGCCCCAGCCATTGATAATCACTCCCTCCTCTTGATTCCTAGATTAGTGGTCTGTACGTATGGTGACCATATAATTTATCATCCAGATTGTATATTTGCTTGTTAAAAGGGTCACAATTACTCTGAAACCACAGGTATGAACTGGGACTGTCCAGGACAAGCTGGGCCATATGGTCAACCTACTTATATATTACCCTTTGGCACTTGGTATGTGTTATCTGGTAGTTTTTATTTGTTTGTTAAAATGCATGTATGTATTTAAATGCATATATCTAATCTCCTCAAGATAGTAAATCATCCGAGTATAAATTATGTATTCTCTCTGTGTGTTCTCCTGGTGCCTGGCCAGCGTCTTACACATAATATACACTAAAAGTTGTTTGTTCATCATGATGATGTCTTTACTCTGTTGTTTAGGAATGAAACATGGGTTAGGAATAAACCTTCAAATCAGAAAATTCACTACCCAATTTTCCTTCTGGCAAAAAGACAAAAACCTCTATGTCCCCAGAAACAGATAGTGACATCAAAAAATGTCCTCAGGATTTTGCTGAGGACTGGATTGAGGCCTCTGGCACAAGGCTCTGCCCTGTTGCCTTGTTGCTGAATAATGTCATTCGTCTGTATCTTGACGCATCCTCTTTGCATTGCTTTGTCACACAGCAGAAAGATAACAGCCCCAACCAGAGGACTTACAGAAATCAAATCAAAATAAAATTATTTCTAAGAAAATGCTGTGGTGGTTAACTTACCTGAAACCAAATGCTTGGAAGTCTTGACTTGCTTGACTTATTTTGCTTAATTAACACCTGGCCCCAGTTCAGCATTATCCCTGCTCAACTACCAGGAACTAAAGAAAGAGAAGGAAGAAGATCTAAAAACCAAAAGAAAGACAGCAGTTATGAGAGCAAACGCTCTGAAAATGAACTAGAACACAAACTAAAAAACGAAAGACATGTGGGTAAGAGATAATTAGGACAGAATCATCTCTCAGGAGTAAATACTTAACAAAATAATGCAACAAAAGAGTAGCAGGTCAGAATCACATGGGCGTGTGAGTCGATGTTGAAAAGCCCCAGAAGGGAACACCATTTTGTTCAAACTACTGACAGCTTGGGCCTTTTTAAAATTCCTCCTACCAAATAGGTGATGATAGTAGCATTCATTGATTTGTACATGGATGATATAAGGATGTTTCCCTTTGACTACTCCTCTAAAATTTGGTTCTCAGAGAGAGATTTCACCTGTAAATGTCTGGTCTAGCATTTTTGCTTGTATCTGCGAGAGTCTCTGAGCCCCTCATAACATCAGTAGTCTTAATACACACAATAATCTGTCTAGAGATTCTCTAAATATTCTCAAGTTTGATAAAGAGCTTCTTAGAGTCTGAGCAACGTAATGAGAACTTGTCTCTACTAAAAACAACAACAACAACAACAACAACAAAAATTAGCCAGGCAAAGTGGTGTGCGCCTATAATCCTAGCTACTCAGGAGGCTAAGGCTGGAGGATGGCTTGAGCCCGGGAGGCAGAAGTTGCAGTGTGCCGAGATCATGCCACTGCACTCCAGTTTGGGCAACAGTGAGAGAACATCACAACATACACACACACGCACACACACACACACACACGGCTCATTAGAAAAGATAAAAGATGGCCAGGTGCGGTGGCTCACATCTGTAATCCTAGCACTTTAGGAGACTGAGGCGGGTGAATTACCTGAGGTCAGGAGTTCGAGACCAGCCTGGCCAACATGGCAAAACCCTGTCTCTACTAAAAATACAAAAATTAGCTGGGCGTGGTGGCCCACATCTATAATCCCAGCTACTTGGGAGGCTGAGGCAGGAGAATTGCTTGAACCTGGGAGGCAGAGGTTGCAATAAGCCGAGATCATGCCACTGCACTCCAGCCTGAGCAAAAGAGTGAAACTCCATCTCAAAAAAAAAAAAAAAAAAAAAAAAAAAAGATAAAAGATGACTCTTAACACTTCCTTCTACTTATGATCTTTTAATACCTGGACTTCTCTGGAATTATTGGATATATTGACCTCTTGGAGTTCCCAGTTCTTCCTTTGGTTCTTTTTAACTTGAATGAAGTCATCACTTGCCTTGGAAGATTGAAGTCAGGAATAGACAACTTAAATAGTAGATGTGCCACGAAAGTGTATTTTCTATCTCATTTGTCCTATCATTCCGCTTCCTTTTCCCTTTATCTCTCATTCCCTTCTTTCTACTTGTGATTTTCTTTCACCCTTTCCCTCTACTCCCAATCTTTCCTTGAGTATAGTTAGAGCCCTTGGTGGCAGGTAGGGTCGAACAGTGTTGATTTAAGCATTGATCTTAGATGCAAAGGAGTATATTAAGTGACTTCTTAAGACTTTTCTTAACTCTGGGATTCGGTTGCAGTTAATTACCATCCCTTGATTACTAGCCACTTGTTCTTACATCTTTATTAGGTCCATTGGAATCATCTTCATCATAGCTAACATTTATGGAATACTTAATACATATGTCAGACCGTGTGTAATGTGGATTCTCTCCTTTAATTCTCACAGCAACTCCATGAAGAAGGTGCATTCCCATTTTGCAAATGAGGGAAAGGGAACAGAGAAGTTAGTATCTTTCCCACAGTGTTTCATCACGGCTAATAAGTCACAGAGCTGGGCTGCGAGTCCACATTTGTATGTCTCCATACCACCACTTTGGTAGAAAATGTGATCCTGGTATATGGTAGGAAGAAGCTTGAGCAATTTAAAATCCATTATACAACCTTCATAAGCGCTGGGCAGAGGCATAACTATGAAGCCAATATCCCCTGACTAAAGGGTCAAAACTTTATCCTCTTCGTGAAAGGATGTGACATTACTTAGATCAATGCAACCTCCCCTATGTACCACCCCTTCCAAACTTGTTTCTCAGCATTTCTGCACTTTTGCACATGTTGTTCCTTGTGTCGGGGGAACACCCTGCCCAACATTCCCTAATGTCTAAGCTTAAAGAGTCTGCGGAGGGATCAACACTTCTGGAAAATCATTGCTGAGACTGTGTCCTCTCCTCTCTCTGACCTCTCCCAGGCTGCCCTTTATCTGGGCCCCAGGAGCATCCCGAAGAGCAGTTATTACACTGTATTGTGATCACTGGTTTTTCTTGCCTTGCCCCCTGACTGTGAAAGGTGGGCATGAGGCAGATACCCCAAACATTATATGAGTGAAATTGAATTCCTGAGCTTTAATATCATCATATTAATTCTTCCGGGTATATTTACATTTTGAGCACCATTCTGAATTTTGAAATGAAATGCTCTCTGATGTAGACACCTTGCCTGTAGAAGGGTCACTACCTTCCTTCAGCCCAAGTTGACAAAAACCAGTATGTATGTATGTATGTATGTATGTATATATGTATTTAGAGGCAAGATCTCTGTTTTCCAGGCTGGAGTGCAATGGTGCAATCAAAGCTCACTGCAGTATCGACCTCCAAGGCTCAAGTGATCCTCCCACCTCAGCCTCCCAAGTAGCTGGGATTACAGGCACACGCCCCCACACCCACTGCCCAGTTAATTTTTGTATTTTTTGTAAAGACGGAGTCTTGCCATGTTGCCCAGGCTAGTCCTGAACTTCTGAGCTCAAGTGATCCTCCTGCCTTGGCCTCCCAAAATGCTGTGGGATTACAGGCATGAGCCATCACACCCGGCTGGATCCAATTATTTATAAAAGAGATACATAAAATAGTGTATAGAACCAATTGAAGGCCGGGTGTGACGGCTCACACCTGTAATCCCAACACTTTGGGAGGCTGAGGCAGGTGGATCACCTGAGGTCAGGAGTTCAAGACCAGCCTGACCACCATGGTGAAACCCCATCTCTACTAAATGTAAAAAATTAAACGGGTGTGGTGGCACATGCCTGTAATCCTAGCTACTTGGGAGGCTGAGGCAGGAGAATCGCTTGAACCTGGGAAGCAGAGGTTGCAGTGAGCCGAGATTGCGCCATTGGACTCCAGCCTGAGCAACAAGAGTGAAACTCCGTCTCAAAAAAAAAAAAAAAAAAAAGAACCAATTGAAGTCAGGAGGCTGTTGCTAAACTTCCAGGAATGAAGTAACAAACTGCTAAGTTTATAGGTCATTTCCTAGAGAACAAGGAGGTGTTAAATTGGATGATATTAGGGCACGTCCTTCTTGTTGAGTCATCCATGTCTTAGGCAGAATCTTTCCTCTGGTGGGCACAGAATGAAGACATGATTTAGCAATTAAATTATTGGTAATTTATTAGAAAAAAAGGTATTATTTTCTAACCAAAACTCTCCTAATTTTTGTTTGTTTGTTTTCTTTCTCAAATTTCAAAACCATTGAAAGCAAAGACCTGGAGTGAACAGAGCAAAATCCAGATGAGACAGGTGGAATGGTAACTGCCTTTGGCTATGGAATTTGGAGTAAGGTGGTGGGAAGGGTGAAACTGTGTGTTCAGCTTTTGTAATCAATCAAAAAATACTTACTGAGCACTTATGTGTCAGGTATAATGCTGAATCCTGGGAAACAAGCATGATTCTCAAGTTTGCAGTCAAGAGCTGACTGCGCATACTATAATAGGGGAATTAATAAACTGTTATTGTAGGTACTTGGAAAGGGATACTAATAGGCAATCTTTATGGAGGAGGTGATGTTTGAGCCATGTCTGAGAACCTGAATATGAATTCAATAAGGAGACAAAGGGCTATTCTGGGCAGAAGGAGCAGCACACAAAAAGCTAGAAAGAGGACTTTGGTGTGGTGAGGGCCATGAGGAATTGGTGAGGTTAGAAACAGGAAATGTGGGATGACAGCAGGAAGGGAGATAGGGAGCAGCAGGACACGGGGCTACAGAAGTAGACTGGGCCAACTTTTAAAAAGCCGTGGGTGCTGTAGGAAGGAATTTGGTCTTTATCCTGAGGGCAATAGGGAATCATGGAGCTTTTAAAGCAGTGACATACTGAGATTTATGATAACTATTACGTTCTTGGCGCTGTCTACTGTAGTTGCTTAATAATATACCTCAGTTCTCTCAAGCCTTGCTATGCACTTTCTTATTAGTTCTTTTATTTTTTGAGACGGAGCCTCGCTGTCTCGCCCAGGCTGGAGCAATGGCACAATGTCGGCTCACTGCAACTTCCACCTACCAGGTCCAAGTGATTCTCCTGCCTCAGCCTCCTGAGTAGCTGGGATTACAGGCACACGCCACCATGCCCTGCTAATTTTTTGTATTTTTAGTAGAGATATGGTTTCACCATATTGGCCAGGCTGGTCTCGATCTCCTGACCTCAAGTGATCTGTTAGCCTTGGCCTCTCAAAGCGCTGGGATTACAGGCATGAGCCACCACTCCCAGCCCTCTCATTAGTTCTCAAAGAGGATATTGTAAAGAGAAAAAAGTACAAAGAACTAGAAGGGTTGGGAATCTGTGATTAGGTAGAACCCAAAGTAGCACTTACAAGGAAGGCTCCCTTTCTCTTTGTGCCTTGAGGTAACTTTCCAAATCCACTTCCTGGAGGAGCCTGGCCTTTCTCCTTCTCCATCTCCCGTGGTTTCCCTCCCTAACACGACCCTTTTACCACGGCATCCTCTCCAACACAACATGCTCACTCCGTTTTTCCAGTTACACACAAATCACCTTGTACAAATTTGTTAAAGTACACAGTCTCATATTATCCACTTCAGCAGACACACATTCACACATCGGGCAGTTTGAGTTATTGCCAGTCCTCTTCCTTAATTTATTATCCTCCCTTCTACCACCTCAGGCTTAAGGCCAGAGTTACTTTTCTTAAAACCCTTAAGTCATATGTAGAAACACGTATACCGAAAACATTTGTGTATCATTTTATAAAGCAAGCCAATGAGGTAGGTATATTTATTATTGTCATTATTTTACAGATGAGAAAATTGAAGACCAGCCAATAAGCAACTTGTTTAGGGTCCTTGAGTTATTAAGTTACAATGAGGACTAAAATCTAATGTTTTAACTGTAAATCACCATGTTATTTTCCAAATATTCCTTGCAGCTTCTATATACCCCTTCTCTATTCCAAGTCAAAACTACTCTTTTCAACACTACCCAAGTTTTTTGATTTCTATGGTTTTTGTGCCTGGGTTACCTTGAAGTAAACCCTCCATCTGCTAGCCATTCTCCAGGACAAAACAGAAGTCTCTTGACTTCCCTTTCCTCACTTCCCCGGTTTCTCTAAAAATTCCAAACTCCTTTACCTCTCAGAGTCCACATAGGTGAAAGAGAATAAAAGTCTGCTCTAAGTCTTACTATGTCCTTGAGGCACACATTGCGGGGGAAAAAACCCACAATAAAATATCTGAAACCCAATTGCATTTTGATTATTAAATTCCTTCTGGCTGGTTGTGGTGACTCATGCCTGTAATCCCAACACTGTGGGAGGCCAAGGCAGGAGGGTTGCTTGAGCCCAGGAGTTCGAGACCAGCCTGGACAACACAGTGAGACTCATCTCTATATACATACATACATACATAAAATATTAAAAAATCCACCCCAATCCATGCAAGATTTGAGAGATAATATTTCCCCAGAAGCTACCATTTAAGAGATTTCGACATACCTGGTGAAAACTTTATATGGAAATGATAATCTGTATTTGAAAAAAAGTGAGGAGAGCAAAAAAAATAGAATCAGAGGGAAATAATGGCTATTCCCTTGCTCTTAAGTGTTATATGTTTGAAAAAATGGATATGTTATTTGTAAATTTATGTTTAGTAACTAGCGGTAAACTTGAAATACTAGAATACATTATAAGTCTTAATCCTAGGTAGTCTTAAGAAAATGAATCTCTTTTAACTATCATCTTTTGAACCTATATTCACATTGGTTTTTAAGATATTTATTTATTTATTTATTTATTTATTTTGAGACCGAAGTCTCGCACTGTCGCCCAGGCTGGAGTGCAGTGGCGTGATCTCCGCTCACTCCAGGGTCGGCCTCCCGGGTTCACGCCATTCTCCTGCCTCAGCCTCCTGAGTAGCTGGGACTACAGGCGCCCGCTACCACACCTGGCTAAGTTTTTTTTTTTTTTTTTTTTTTAGTAGAGATGGGGTTTCACCATGTTAGCCAGGATGGTCTCAATCTCATGACCTCGTGATCCGCCCGCCTTGGCTTCCCAAAGTGCTGGGATTACAGGCGTGAGCCACTGCACCCTGCCAGTTTTTAAGATATTTTAAGTTACATTTTTTCCTCTTTGTTTTTCAGAGCTACTTCTTATTTGGGGGCTACTTTTTAAAACTGAGGTGTAATTCACAAGGGGCTGTATTTTTTGATAAGGCTTCTTATAAATATTGCTGAATGTTTTGCTCTAATCTTCTAAGCAGGGCCATTTTATTTTTTGGAGTCACTTCTAAAGTCATGTGGTCATTAACTTTGGAGACTATTTTGGGTATGAGTGCTGATACAAATTAAAACCCAAGTAGACCTCATTGTTTGTCACTCTACGAATGTTGACAACGGAAGGAACACCTTGCCCATAGTATACTGACTTCTGGACTGAAAAGCAAACGAAACAATTCCATTTTCTTTTTTGCATACATCAGAAAAACAACTACTGTGTCCAGTTCCCTGATTGACCTCAGCAGATGAAGTGAACAGATAGTGTTAATTCAGATTGGAGAAATTATATGAATCTTGGTGTGTGTAGATTTATAATCTACAGGCAATATTACCTAAATCAGATATTTACAGTTTCACATGTGTATATAGGCTCCTTCCCACCCATTTCCATATCCATTGGTAACTGAACTTTCTAAATTGGCACTGAAGCATTACAATTTTTTTTGCACCAATTTTATAAACTTAAGCAGTGCAATGCCTGTTTTTTTTCTGAGACAAACCAAAGGTAATTTTCTCAAGTTTCTGCTGCCTTCTTTAGCAGAATTTGATGGAGGGTCTTTTATACATTTGTAATAGATAAAAAATAAACCAGACTGCAAATCATTTTTAAAATCCTAAACCACGTACCAAGTTTCTTATTCAAATTGTACGGGGTAAGTTTAAACTTAAATTGCATTCTATTAGCCAATATGAGTGTACTTCTGTAAGCATAGTTATGTTGAAATAAAGTTTTAAAAAGCAAAAAATAAATAAATAAATGTGTTTGAAAGGCTTGAGTTTATCATCTGAATAGGGGAAGTAGCCTGAAGTAGGGCAGGAGAACCCTAAAGGGAAGAAAGCCTAACTCTCCCATTGAGCTAAGAAAAAAACCTGCTGACCCTGAACTTCTAGGAGTGCTTTTGTACCTGTCCTCAGCCAGGCTCACCTGTATTCACTGGGTTAACCCAGAAATGCTGCTAATTCATTCATATCAGGCAGGTGACATCAGGTGATGACAACCACAGACTCTTATTTCACACTTTCCCTGAAACAATGGAAAGAATGACCTATACCTTCACCAAGCAGATGAGCTTCCTCTACTCCATCTGTGAAATGGGTCTGAGGATACTACCATAAAGGCTGGGGCACTTATTTGCTCCTTTCAACAAAAGATGAAAATAATAGATATGATCAGCATTGTGTCATCCCTTCAGACTCTTGGCTTAAGACATCATAAGACAAAAGAAAAAATAGAAAGAAGGTGTTAAAAGGAGAGTCAAACTGCACTCTTTAGGGAAAATTTTCATCTTACCACAGGGATGTAGTTTAGCACATGTAATTGAGCCAGCAATTAGGGCCATTTTAACATTTAGATTTTCTTTAATCAATTCCTTTTACAAGAGGTGATCTCATACGTAAACTGCAACATGGTTTGTTTGATATACCTCATGGACATCACATATTTATTAGAGACCCATAGGGGCAGGGTATTTCCCCAGAGAAAATTCTATTAGAAGATAAAATTGATTTTGCAAATTTTATTTTATATAGTTACCTATAAGAGAAAATATTTTTCTGTTTATTGTTTTTCTTATGTTACATCAGTACTTGTTCATTTCATTCAGGTGCTAATCTTCTGCTTTGTAGCCTCTATTTTCCTTTCTCCCATCTGTCAACCTCAGATACTTTTATATTCCCATTACCACAGTCACACTTTAATCTCTGGTCCTGGCTACCTCTTCCCCCAAGTCTCATTTCCTGCCTCTCTTCTCTGAATGTGGCTAGATTTAAATGGAGGACTTCATTGGATAGATAGCCCTGAGCTCTTGAGCTTTTGTGACCATAAATATGACAACTTTTTTTTTTTTTTTTTTTTTTGAGATGGAATCTAGCTCTGTTGCCCAGGCTGGAGTGCAATGGCACGATCTCAGCTCACTGCAACCTCTGACTCCCGGGTTCAAGCGTTGCTCCTGCCTCAGCCTCCTGAGTAGCTGGGATTACAGGCATGCGCCACCATACCCAGCTAATTTTTGTATTTTTAGTGGAGACAGGGTTTCACCATGTTAGCCAGGAGGGTCTCGATCTCCTGACCTCGAGATCCACCCGCCTCAGCCTCCCAAAGTGCTGGGATTACAAGCATGAGCCACCACACCCGGCCAACCTTTTTTTTTTTTTATCTTGCTCATTTTAATAACAAGTTATGATATAACTCTGGGAAGGTAAAAAAATTTCATAAATATGTAGATTGTCTTTCATGCCTTAGAATATGAAATCAATTCATGCTAATGGGTGTACTCTTTAAGATCTATGACTTTAGTGTAATTTTTAATTAATTTATTTTTGTCGTGTATATTCTCAGTGATGAGGCAGAAAGCTATACATCTCCCCCTTGTGGTTCCTGCTAACGTCTGCCTTTGGCATGTCCATTTTTTTCCCAGTTCCAGTAAGTCCCAATAAAATGCAGCTAAAATAATCTTTTTTATTTATTTATTTTTTAGGGACAGAGTCTCACTCTGTTGCCCAGGTGGGGGTGCAAGCAGCATGATCATAGCTCATTACAGCCTCAAACTCCTAGGCTCAAGAGATCTTCCCATCTCAGCCTCCTGAGTAGCTAGGACTGCAGGTGCACACCACCACACTAGGCTAATTTTTAAATTTTTTGAGGTCATCACTATGTTGCCCAAGCTGGTCTTGAACTCCTGGCTTCAAGCTACCCTCCTGCCTTGGCGTCCCAAAAGTGCTGGGATTACAGGTGTGAGCCACCACACCCAGCCTAAAATAATTTTAAACCACAACTCTGGCAACACTCTCCTGCTCAAACCTTCAGTTGCTCCCTATCACATAGAGAATAAAATCCAAACTCTTTGGCATGGTTCACCTGAAATTTCTATACAAAACAAAACAAAACTCTGCTTTTTGAAATTCTAAACATGCTTTAAGGCCCAAATTCCTCTTTCCTAATCCTCCCCCTGGGTGTAGTCTCACCATTTTGTGTTCTTATACCCCAATCTGCCAGTAATTATTAGTATTTGTGCTCATTTTATCTCTCAGACTAAATTGTATCTGGGGAGTAGCAAAGGATTAAAAGTCAGTATTAGGCTTTAAAAACAGAGAAACCATTTAAAAATGGATGAAGAGAAAGAATTGGGCCAGGTGCAGTGGCTCACACCTGTAATCCCAGCATTTTGGAAGGCTGAGGCGGGTGGATCACTTGAGACCAGGAGTTCGAGACCACCCTGGTCAACATGGTGAAACCTCATCTCTACTAAAACTACAAAAAATTAGCCGGTTGTGGTGGTGTGCCCCTGTAGTCCCAGCTACTTGGGAGGCTGAGGCATGAGAATCGCTTGAACCTGGGAGGCAGAGGTTGCAGTGAGCCGAGACTATGCCAGTGCACTCCAGCCGAGGTGACACAGTGAGACTGCCTTAAAAGAGAGAGAAAAAAAAAAGACTAGCCCTGTCCAATAGGAATATGAGAGCTACATGTGTAATTTTTAATTTTCTAGTAGTCACATTAAAAAAGCAGGTGAAATTAATTTAATAATACATTTTTATTTAACCCAGTATGTCAAAAATTATTTCAACATAATCATATAAATTTATTAATGAGATTCTTATATATTTTAATACTAAATCTTCCAAATCTGGTGTGCAGAATGTACTCACAGCACAATCTCAGTTCAACTTGCCGTATTTAAAGTGCTTTATAGCCATAAGTGGCTAGTGCTACTGTATTAGAAAGAAATTGAGCCAAGGATAGCAACAGAGTCCTAGCCCTGGCTGACTACTGAGTAGCTTTGTTACCATAGACAAGACCTTTAACCACTCACTTCTGTGGTTTCCTTATCTGAAAAGAGGAGACATATTTTTCTTACCAACCACATAGGGTTGTAATAGCATAAAATTAGAAACTGAAATGAGGACACTTTTGAAAGGTTGAAAATGTTATACAAATGGGAGGTATTATAATTATTCTAAGAATAAGGTAAACTCTGATGGCTCTAATTCATGCAGTGTTTCTTAGCACACCTATGATTTTTAATAACCGTTGCAGATACTTACTAGAAGTTGAAATACTAAAGGTTACAACTTCAGTGCTTCCGTGGAAAAATAATTCCCATATTAGCAAACCCATTTAAACTGGTGTGCTTTGAAATGGTTATTAATCTCTTCTTTAAGGAATCTGGATCCCAGAGTCTCCCAGGCTCCCCAATCTTTCTTCACTGACATGACAGCAATAAAGCAGGGCTGAGGGAGGATGTTGATGTTCCCATTGGAGTAGAGGAGTGTGATAAAGACGCATTGTTCAGAAACAGAGATAAACTTCGGCGTATGCAAGTTAATTAGGTCGTTGCGAATAAATAAGATGCTTTCAATACAGAGAGAAAGGATGAGGCGGGGCAACAAGCACAAGCATTTTGAGACCCACAGGATTGGGAAATGATGCAGGAACAACTGACCTGGCCATTTTTCTTTCTTTCTTTCTTTTCTTGGAAGCACATATGTTTATTGGTTTTTTAATCTGTGAACCAATAGGTCATTTATAAATGGATGTGCAAATCTGAAATCAAAATATCTGCAGTCAATTCAATTAGATAATTTTTGAAATCTATTTATTTTTAATATACTTTAAGTTCTAGGGTACATGTGCACAACGTGCAGATTTGTTACATATGTATACATATGCCATGTTGGTGTGCTGCACACATTAACTCGTCATTTACATTAAGTATATCTCCTAATGCTATCCCTCCCCCCTCCCCCCACCCCACGACAGGCCCCGGTGTGTGGTGTTCCCCACCCTGTGTCCAGGTGTTCTCATTGTTCAATTCCCACCTATGAGTGAGAACATGCAGTGTTTGGTTTTCTGTCCTTGCGATAGTTTGCTCAGAATGACGGTTTCCAGCTTCATCCATGTCCCTACAAAGGACATGAACTCATCCTTTTTTATGGCTGCATAGTATTCCATGGGATATATGTGCCACATTTTCTTAATCCAGTCTATCATTGATGGATATTTGCATTGGTTCCAAGTCTTTGGTGTTGTGAATAGTGCCACAATAAACATACATGTGCATGTGTCTTTATAGCAGCATGATTTATAATCCTTTGGGTATATACCCAGTAATGGGATGGCTGATGACCTGGCCATTTTTCTATTTACATAGTGCTTGCCCGCCACTGAGGTGCTTCTGTGACACCTGAGAGAGACAGAAATACGTTCCTCGTTGCTATGTCCTCCAGAGGACTCTGGAATGACCAATTATTACTAATATTTTAAGTGTTTTTTTAGGAGATTTTCTGCAGCACTCTGAGTGTCTCTTCCCAAACACTTCGGTTACTGTTTATTCACCTGCTGAGATCTGGTCTCTTATTCACTCTCATTGCCTTAAGAAATGGTACAGAAATGTATTCATTAACATTTCAGATTTGTATATGCGGTAGCGAGAAATAATTCCCTTTCTTGTGTGTCGTGACTTGCCTTTCTTGTCAGCCTAAGCTTAGGAAGGTGTCTGTGAGAACTTCGCTCAGCCCAAGATCCCTTTCCCTTCCCGTCACATCTGTTAGCGCACAAGATTTCTTCGTCTTTCTCCAAAGGTTTCTGAAGCCCCACCCTTTGCCCACGCACGGTGCCAAAGAGACTGTGCCCTGCCTTGACAACAGTTGCTAAGGGGCGGAGACTTCGGCTCGGTTCCCGAGACGGAATACCCAGGAGTGGAGTACTTGGGCGCATGCGGCAACCGTATCTCAGTTCTCGCGAGGTTTCGTCTTCCCGGAAGCGTTGGAGGACATTCCCTGTTGACTGCGTCGCGATGTGTGGCGACTGTGTGGAGAAGGAATATCCCAACCGGGTGAGCGACTGGGCGCTCCCTTGGCCCGCGGGCGGCCCCCGAGGTGTCTCATATCCAAGGCTGGCCTTCCCAGAGAGGCCGTACGTGGGGCGGACTCGGCCGCACTGCCGGTCCCGGTGACCCAGTAGCGGTATTTAGGCACACCAGGGATGGCCTGTGGCGGTCGGCACCTCTGGTACCCGCCCTGGCGGCTGACCTCAGCTGTAGTGGCCGTTCTCTTGAGCTCCAAGGAGCAACAGAGGAACCCCACCACCACCACAACCCCCATCGACAACCGAGGGACTCCCCCACCCCCACTTCCGGTCTCATCCTCAAGCTCGATTTGATGAAGTACAGTTTTCTTACCGAATTCTAGCGCTGGAGGGGACCTCTGTGGTCATCTGTTCTAACACTTTTGCAGATGAAGAAACCGATGCCCAGAGAGGAGAAATCACTTGCCCAAGTTCACATTCTAGTTGCATGGATGAGAGCCAGGACTAGAATTTAGGTTTCCTGCCTGTTACTGCCTTCTAAATCTCAGTTACTTTCAGGTTCAGGAGTTTGCAAAGCTTGTCTATTCTCAATCATTCAAGGCATCCTTGTTGAACATTTATATATGTGTAGTTAGATTACTTTGCTAGGCCAGAAAGGGATTATTTCTCCTCTCTTTGAGACAGGGTGCTGCTGTTGCCCAGGCTGGTCTCAAATTCCTGGGATCAAGTGATCCTCCCGCCTTGGCCTCCGAAAGTGCTGGGATTACTGGCATGAGCCACCACGTCCGGCTGGATTATTTGTTTCAGAGAAGAAATTAAAAGGCACCTTTGGTGCTGCCTAACAGCTTACAGTTTTGGGGAGTATGTGACTAACAACAAATGAGTAGCTCAGTTCAGAAATGCTATTCAAGTTTAGGGAAAGACTTGAGGGGATAGTGCTGTTCTCCCCTGAGAAAAGGTGGACATCATCTAAGACTTGAAGGACAGTTGTAATTAGGGTAGAAAAGAAGGTGAGGAGCTGGAGGATGGGGGAAAATTACAGAAATGGAATTTGTGCATTGGTTGGGAAGGAGGGAGAAAGTCTCTGTAGTTCCTTATGTCTTAGTATCTTATGGGTAATACTTAGGCTTTTGAGTAGCATGTATAACAGTATGAATTCTCCTGTAGTACAACTACTTTGAAAAAACGGGTGAGCCTTATAAAATACAGACATGACCCAGTGATTCCCATTCTAGAAAAATGCATGTGTATATGCTTCTGAAGACTTTTATAAATAAGTGTTCATAACAGCATTATTTTTGTAGTAGATTGGAAAAGTAACTGATCTATTCATTAGAATGGAACACCATTAATGAATGAGGAATGGAAGTGAATGAATTAGAGCAGTAGTTCTCTACCAGGAGTGATTTTTGGCTCTTAGGAGACATTTGGCAATATCCAGAGACGTTTTTTGGGTGTCAAAAGGGGAAGTACTACTGACTGCTAATGGGTGATGCAAGGGATGCCGCTAAACATCCAGCAATACATGGGACAGCCACCACAACAAAGTATCACTCCCAATGTCAATAGTGTGGAGGTAGAGAAACCCTGAATTATAGCCATGAAACCAAACTAGAATTACACAGCAGCCTGAAAAGTCTTACAAATAGTGTTGATGAAAGAACACATAAAGTATAATTCAAAAAGAGGCAAACCAAAATATATTATTCAAGGATGTACCTGGGTGGTAAAACTGTAAGGAACGCATACAATTACTGTTAAGTCGAGATAGTGGTTACTCCTAAGGGATTAGGGTGTGATCAAGAAGGGTCACATGAGAAAAAGTCTTCCCGGGTGCAAGCAGTGTTTTATTTCTTGATTTGGGTGGTGGTTCTACAGATGTACACTTTATAATCATTTCTTGTTCGCTACATTTATGTTTCATGTACTTTACTGTGTACTATTTCATTTTTTTAAAGTTTAAAAAGATTTTTATGAAACCAGTAATAAACATGAGCTATTATGAGACCATGAGGGAGAAGTTTGCAGTAGAGAATATTAAAGAGATTAAGTTGGATTCTTTTTTGTTGTTGTTTTTGTTTTTGAGATGGACTCTTGCTCTGTCGCCCAGGTTGGAGTGCAGTGGCATGATCTCGGCTCACTGCAAGCTCCGCCTCACTGGTTCATGCCATTCTCCTGCCTCAGCCTCCCGAGTAGCTCGGACTGCAGGTGCCCACCACCATGCCCGGCTAATATTTTTGTATTTTTAGTAGAGACAGGGTTTCGCCTTGTTAGCCAGGATGGTCTCGATCTCCTGACCTCGTGATCCACCTGCCTCGGCCTCCCAAAGTGCTAGGATTACAGGCGTGAGCCACCGCGCCGGGCCTTAGTTTGGATTCTTAAGAGTGGAGTTATTGTAAAACTTAAAAGTCATATTGAGAAGTTTAGAGTTTACATTTTAGGCATTGGGCCACCATCAAAATTTTAATAGAGAAATGATTCTGAAATCTGTTATTTAGGAAAATGAATCTTATGGCTGAATGTTGAAATGGTGGGGTAGAGGGTGTGTAAAGACAGAACTCCACAGGGCATTTGAGGAGCCATAGCAACAGTGGTGTAGGCATGAGATAATGAAGACCTTATTTCAAAGAAAGAATTAGGTTGGGCACGGTTCTCACACCTGTAATCCCAGCACTTTGGGAGGCCAAGGCAGGTGGATCACTTGAGCCCAGGAGTTTGAGACTAGTCTCAAACATGGCAAAACCCTGTCTCTACAAAAAATACAAATAGTCTGGGCACGGTGGCTCACGCCTATAATCCCAGCACTTTGGGAGGCCAAGGCTGGCAGATCACCTGAGGTCAGGAGTTCGAGACCAGCTTGGTCAACATGGCGAAACCCCGTCTCTACTAAAAATACAAAAATTAGCTGGGTGTGGTGGGAGGCGCCTGTAATCCCAGCTACTTGGGAGGCTGAGGCGGTAGAATCGCTTGAACCTGGGAGGCAGAGGTTGCAGTGAGCCGAGATCACACCACTGCACTCCACCATGGGCGACAAGAGCAAAACTCCGTCTCAAAACAAATAAACAAACAAAAAAAAAAACCACCACAAATATTAGCCAGGCGTGGTGGCATGCACCTGTAGTCCTAGCTACTTGGAGGTTGAGGTGGGAGGTTGCAGTGAGCCATGATCGTGCCATTGCACTCCAGCCTGGGCAACAGAGCGAGACCCTGTTGAAAAAAAAAAAGAATTAACAAGATTCAACCTGTTTAATGTAGAAGTGAATAAGGGGAGACCTATACATGATCACATGATCTCAGGATTTTCAGTCTAGGCAACTGGGATGTTGGAAGTATCATTACAGAAATTGGAGGCATATGGGAAGAAAAAACAAAATTGGGGACAAATGGTCAAATTGTTATTAATATCAAGCTTCACCTGAGGTTGAGAATATCTGAAGGGTCAAGTGAAGATATAAGACTGCAGTTTGGGTACAACTATGTAGATAGATGAGTCAGTCAAATACAAGTGTCAAAATAGGATTTGTTCTCTGAGGAAAAAAATGTAGAGAATCAAGGACTGAGCTCCAAAGACTAAATTAACTTCAGAAGTGAAAATAAAGTATAAGGAAGAATAGTAGAAAAAGGGATTGAGGTGATTGGAAAACCAGGAGAGTGCCTTTCAAAGGCACTTTTCTCTGATTTTTTTCTGTTCTAAAATAATTAAAAGACTGTCATGAAGAAGAATTAAACTTTTCTTTGGAATTTTAGAAGGCAGATTTAGAAATAATTAGTGGGTGGATGTTACGGGTCTTAGACTTTGAATCAGAATAAAGAACATTCTGACATTTCAAAATGGAATGAGTAACTCTTAAAGGAATTAAGCTCTCTTCCTATTGTTCAGTAGAGACTAACTGACCATTTGGAATGTCAAGGATCCTTCCAACTCTGGGGTTCTTTGAAGTCATGACCTATTTTTAAGTGCAGTAAGAGCAGAAGCCCACTGCTTTGCTCAGCTTTGCAGAAGCTTAGCAAAGGGAAGGGTAATAAGAAGATGGTGGGCCGGGCCTGGTGGCTCACACGTGTAATCCTAACACTTTGCGAAGCCGAGGCACAAGGATGGCTTGAACCCAGGAGTTTGAGACCAGCCTGGGCTACATAGTGAGACCCCATCCTTATTAAAAATTAAAAAACATTAGCTAGGCGTGGTGGTGTGTGCCTATAGTTCCACCTACTTGGGAAGAGGCTAAGGCAAGAGGATTCCCTCAACCCAGGAGTTCGAGGCTCCAGTGAGCTAAGATCACACCACTGCACTCCAGCCTGGGCAACAGAGCAAAACCCTGTCTACTTAAAAAAACAAACAAACAAAAAATCATTTGTTGGGAAGCTCTAAGTGTAGAATGAGTAAGTAATAGTTAATTATTTATCTTCGATTACATAAAGTTATTTGGAGTTTTGTCATTTATTTTTACAGACTAGAAATATATAGTACTGAATTCTTAATGGGGCTCTGGCTTACTTGCTTATACTGTTAACACTGAGAATTTGAATTCAAACATGAGTCAAGTTGGAATGAACCATACTAATTTTCTGAACCCAAATGTTTTTTAACTCAACGGCGAACCACATTTTTTTTTTCCTTCAGAAAAGCATTTAGCAAACCAGTCAGAACTAGAACTCTACTACGTTTTCTAAAATTACTGAACAGGCACAAAATTGTAATCAAATATTTTTCATATCAAACTGGAAATGAAACATTTCATATATTTTAATTTCAGCTTGAAATTTTGTTAGTAATGCAACAGGAATACAGAAATACATTATTAATCAGTGGGAAAAAATCAATGTTAGTGATATGTTTAAAATTACATGTTTTGTATTTGTCATTTAAAGCTAAGCTACCAAACTTCATATATTCAAGTTGTTGCTTAGTAGATAACATTGAACCAGATTTAATTAAATGCTGAGTAATATATAATTAGCAAAACACTTGTATGTAAGAGTGCCTTAAAATGATACTCTGCATCTTAAAATTTATAGTTATAAGTGCCTATATTTAAAAAGTATACTTTTCAATCAAGTACCTAACCTTCCACTTAAGACAATGGAAAAATGGGCCAGGTATGGTGGCTCACGCCTGTAATCCCAGGACCTTCGGAGGCCGAGGCTAGCAGATCACTGGAGGTCAGGAGTTTGAGACCAGCCTGGCCAACATGGTGAAACCCTGTTTCTACCAAACAATGCAAAAATTAGCCTGGCATGGTTTTGTGTGCCTGTAGTCCCACCTACTTGGGAGGCTGAAGTGAGACAATCACTTGAACCCAGGAGGCGGAGGTTGCAGTGAGCCAAGATTGCGCCACAGCATTCCAGCCTGGGTGACAGAGTGAGACCATGTCTCAAAAAGAAAAAAAAAGAAAAAGACAATGGAAAACAAAAGAGCAAACTAAACCCAGAGCAAGCAGAAGGAAGGAAATAATAAGGATCAGAATAGAAAATACTGAGAGAATACAGTAGAGAAAATCAATGAAACAAAAAATTGGTTCTTTAAGAAAAACCGTATTTTCCATTTTTAAACATTCCCTGGCAAAATATATACATTAGCTATTAACTTGTATCATCTGAAATAATTTGCTGGAAAAAAAATTGATCCAGTCTTTATCAGAATAATTACAGCTTTCTCGTAAGATTTTATAACATACTCTCATATTAATTATCCTTATAGTTTTCAGCCATTTCTTCTTGCACACTTGTATACCTTTACAAATCCTTAACCAGGATTTATCTGAATCAGATTTTCTAAGGGTACTAAACATGTCGACTTTTTTCCTTCTTTAAGCTGTTATGGTCTACTGTTATTATTGTGGAATTGATTTGAATTGCATTCTTTTCCACCTATTATGGGAGCCCGAAAACCTTCCCTGAATAATGTGTGCTTTAGTTTACTTTCCCAAATTTGGATGTTAATAGTCTTGCCTCATCTAATAAAAGAACTGTGCCTCACTGATGAAGGTTACTCTTGCTGCTTTCAAATGACCAGGGCTCTTAAAGAAAGTCCCATCCACTTCTTATATACTGTACTTGAATTTTGCCATTTGAAGCATTTACTTACCAGACAACAGATATATAGATACTTCTCTTCCTTCAGTGTTTTCTTAGAGTCACATTCAGCCTACTTTCATGGTCAGATTACAGAGGCTAGGCCACGTTGTGCAAGGAACCTGTGTCTGTGGATGCAGTCCAGTTCAGAGTTATATTTATTTGAAATTGGCATTTAGATCTTTTTAAAAACTGTTTTGTTTTCCTTAATTTTTTGGAGTCCTTGGCAGTCAGATTTTATAGATTCCAGGCAGTCCCAATTCAAACTCCAGTAGACTTTTTTGTAAAGTGTGTAAGCTCATGTTAAAATTTACATGAAACTGAAAAGAACCAAGAATAGCCAGATTATAGGACATAAACTACCTGATTTAAAGACTAACTATAAAAACTATAGTAATCAAGAGAGTTTGATATTAGTGGGAAGGTAGATATATGTATCAAGGGAACAGAATAGTCAAAGCAGACCCACATATATATGGTCATTGACTTTTTTCTACAAAAGCACCATTGTAATTCAGTGGGGGAAAAGACAGTTCTTCAACAAATCTTGCCAAAACAACTGGAAATCCATACGCAACTAAATAAACCTTGATCCTTACCTCATATATAAAATTATTTCAAAATGGATTATAAACCTAAACCTACAAACTAAAAACTATAAAACTTCTAGAAAAAAATGTAAGAAACTTTTTGCAACCCTGGGGTAGGCAGAGATGTCTTAGGAGAAAAAAAGTATAAATTATAAAAGAAAAAATGTTAAATTGGACTTTATGAAAATCAAAACTTGTTTGCTCATCAGAAGAAACCATCAAAAAAGGCAAATCAATGACGGAGAAAATATATTTGGGAAAAAACTTGTATCTAAGATATGTAAAGAACTCTTACAACTCAAAATAAACAACCTAACTTTTTGAAAATGGGCAAAAGACTTGAATGGACATTTCATAAAAGAAGATACATGAATAAGCACCATGAAAAGATGCTCAACATCATTAGTCATCAAGGAAACAAAAGTTAAAACTACAATGAGATACCACTTTACATCACTGAATGGCAAAAATAAAAAGCAATACCTAGTATTGATGTAGCTATAGAGCAACTGGAACTCACACATTGCTGGCAGGAATGTAAATTGGAAAACCATTTGGCAGTTTCTTGTAAAGTTAAATATACCATATTTTTACCATATTAGCAATTCCACTTCTACATATTTACCCAAGGGAAAGGAAGACATGTATCCATCCAAGACTTGCACATGAATCTCTACAGCTGCTTTATTCATAATAGCCCCAAATGGAAACAACCCAAATATCTACCAACAGCTGAATCCTACAGGGAATACTATTTGGCAATGAAAAGCAACTACCAGTACCTAGAACAACAGTGATGATGAACATAGGCATTATATCGAGCAAGGAAAATTGGATGCGGGAGTATACTGATTCTGTTTATATAAAATTCTAGAACGTGCAAGACTGGAGATGGAAATCAGATCAGTGGGTGTCTGGGGTGGGATGGAGGTTAGAGATAGACTGAAAAGCATGAAGGAACTTTTTGGGGTGGATAGAAATGTTTTATACCTTCACTAGGGTAGTGGTTACATGGGTATATACATTGGTTAAAAGTCATTCACCTATGTATACCCTTACAGTGTGTGAATTTTATTGTATGTAAATTGTACCTCAGTAGATTTTATTAAAAAAAAAAATCAAAGGCTGGGCACGGTGGCTCATGCCTGTAATCCTAGCACTTTGGGAGGCCAAGACGGGCAGATCACGAGGTCAGGAGATCGAGACCATCCTGGCTAGCATAGTGAAACCCCATCTCTACTAAAAATACAAAAAATTAGCAGGGCGTGGTGGCGGGCACCTGTAGTCCCAGCTACTTGGGAAGCTGACGCAGGAGAATGGCATGAACCTGGGAGGTGGAGCTTGCAGTGAGCCGAGAGCATGCCACTGCACTTCAGCCTGGGTGACAGAGCGAGACTCCATCTCAAAAAAAAAAAAAAAAAAAAAAAAAAAAATCAAAGCAAAGCATTTGTTCTTAATAACTGGAAATGTATACTTTAATCCTAAGGCCCTTTTCCCTTTTAGTAGTTAAGGCAGTGCACCTATGATTTAATAACTATGTAGTAATGTCTTGATTTCTCCCACTAGAATTAATCTCTTCCTCAATACATAGAAGGGAGAGATTCCTCAATATATAGAAGGGAGAGATTAATTCTCCCTTCCTCAATACATAGAAGGGAGAGATTAATTCTGGTGCTTGGAATCCAGAAAGACTTCCTAGTGGCATTATTTATGGTGGATCTTAATTTCGCTGATGCTTCTTAAAACTCCTTGAAGGTAGCAACATGTTTGGCTCATCTTTGAATCCTCTGTTGTGCTTTGCACAGTATCAGACACAGATGCACTGGAGAAACGTTGATTTGAGTGATTTTTAATCACATTATTTAAAAATACTCTTTAAGTGTGTTGCTGAGAAATGGGATTGGACTAGATTATTTATAAAGTGACTTTTAATTATTAATTATTAGCCTTTAGCAAAGACTTCCTTTGGGTCGGGGACGGTGGCTCACAACTGTAATCCCAATACTTGGGAGGCTGAGGTGGGAAGATCATTTGAGCCCAGGAGTTTGAGACCAGCCTGGGCAACATAGCAAGACCCCATCTCAATTACCAAAAAAAAAAAAAAGGCTTCCTTTGAGCCAGGAGCATAAGTTATTTAGAATTTCTTTTTTAAAAACTTTTTTTGAAAATTTGTATAGTTTCTTAGTAAAGATGTAAAACCCATTCTCTCTTAAATGCCATTGTGTCAGTCTTACGAAATGAAGAACTTAAGCTTCTCTGCCTCAATCATGTGTATCCTTAAGGACTGACATCTATAGAGCTGAGAGTTTACTTTTGTTTATTTTGTATTATGATCAAGGATCAAAACTATTTGAACAAACAACTAAACATCTATGTAAGATCATCTTTATCATTGACTCAGTTTCTATTTTGATTGAATTTAATTTTAGTTGGTATGCCTCGTTTAATATTGTTGGTTATTAAATTTTTCTAATTTTCTATTTTCATATTTTATATTAAGGTTTCCTTAAGTTGTTTCTAAATATCTATTTTCAGTTTATCCTCCCTTTTCAACATAGTGGCGGTCCTTACAGACTTGAGGATCTAACACTGCACTTTAGTTGCTTTTTTTTTTTTTTTTTTTTAACATGAGTAACACTTCTTTAGGAAAGCTAGTAATTTCAAAAATTATTTGGTATATGACCTAGAAGTAAATGCTGGCCATTTTTTAGTTTTGTTTTGCCTTTAGAGATTTTAAGTCTGTTAATCATCTTCACTAAAGATTTTGAAATGTAAAGAAATTAAATTCCTGTTTCTGATATTTTAGGGTAATACCTGCCTGGAGAATGGATCTTTCTTACTGAACTTTACAGGCTGTGCAGTGTGCAGTAAGCGGGATTTTATGCTGATCACAAACAAATCCTTGAAAGAAGAAGATGGAGAAGAAATAGTTACCTATGATCGTAAGTAGACTTTATTTTTTAACCTGAGTGTGTTAGCAGGTGTCAGCTTTTGGAAGTCGATATGTTACACAAAATATTCTGAGGCCTATTTCAATATTGTATTGCGCACATAATTACTAGTTAGGTCTTTAAGAGGAAAATGTCATTAACACCTCATTTATCTGGGATATCAAATAGTCTATGTAAATGACTTTTGCAGATAACTAAAGCTTACGATTCAGGAACTGAATTTTTTTTGTTTATCAAATTATTTTTCAGGGACATATTTTTAAAAGCTTTATGCTGCCTTAACAAGATATACTTTTTATTATTGTTATTATTGTGACCTTAGGGTCATCCATGTGAGTTTTCACTTTTCTGCTACAGTATAATACCATGATATCCTCCAACAGCTATTAAAGTGTTTAGGGCTGCTTGTCCCTATACTAAATGACTTCAGGAATGCAGTGTTTTTTTCAGTCTTGTTTCTGCCCAGAATGTCTAGCTTTTTTTTTCTTCTCCAATCTCACTGTCAGTCTGTTGTTCCTTACTTTTGCTGCTAAATAATAAGCTGCCTTCCTATCCTTCTTCTCGTCCTCAATACTGGGAAACCAAATAAACTATGTATAAAAAAATCAATTCTGAGGTTAGCACTAAGGATTTCTGTAAGTTAAGTATATGTATACTTCAGTGCCCAATATTGTGAGAAGTATTTAACTGTTCACATTCCCTTTTTGCTTGTCTCCTGGTTCTTGGGTACCTTCTAAACACATGAGGAATAAATGTACAGGTAATGGTATTTTGTCAGAGGAGTTTGAAAGACAGCAGGCCTATAGAATGGAGTCAGATAATAATAAATGTTCTAAGCTAGAAGAATCTTTTTCTTTCTTTTTAGCATATGTTTTCTTTAAGCTGTATTTCATTCCAGGCAGTAGGGCATAGTGGTTTAAGAGCAAGGGCCCTGGAGCTAGGCTGTTTGGGTTTGAATTCTGGTTCCAATACATCCTGGCTCAGTCTTGCTAGTTACTTAACTGAAGTATGCCATTGTTTCCTTATCTCTAAAAAGGTGGTGATGATACTATCTACCTCATTGGGTTTTTTAGAAGATTAAATATTTAAAATAGCACTCAATAAACCATCGTTTTTACTAGATTATTTTGTTACCATTAAATTCACTTTAATGCCCAGCTTTGGTTTTTATTTATGATTGGATATAGTAGCACAGTTTATATTATTCATGATAATGAAAGCTTTTACATAGTTAAATAGGTCCAGCTGGGATGGGTGCAGTGGCTCACGCCTATAATCCTAGGACTTTAGGAGGCCCAGGAGGGTGGATCACTTGAGCCCAGGGGTTCAAGACCAGCCTGCTCAACATAGTGAGACCTCACCTCTACAAAAATTCAAAAAAATTAGCTGAGTGTGTTGGCACATGTCTTGAGCCCCTCCTGGGCTCAAGTTATCCTCCCAGCTACTCAGGAGGCTGATTTGGGAGGATAACTTGAGACTGGGAGGTTGAAGCCGCAGTGAGGCATGGTTGTGTCACTGCACTCCAGCCTGGGCAACAGAGTAAGACCCGGCCTCAAAAAAAAAAAAAAAAAAAAAAAATTGATCTAGCTAGTTTAAAAATACACTTAAATATCTTTTAACTGATTCTCTTAAAGAACTTTTGGTGGCAATTAATAAAAGCTCAGACTCAGAATTATGTAATGTTGCTATGTGGCAGATTCTGAATTTTTTAAAAATCAAGGTAGATACTATAATGGGTTTCCTCCTATGTTAAATATGACAGACTTAAGATTCTCTTTAAATAATATGCTGAGAATAGAAATTTTAATAGAAGTTTTAAGAAACTCTCTAAGACTTAATTACGTAAGTCTCTCTTTGTTTTAGCAGATTTGTGTAAGAATTGTCATCATGTAATAGCCAGACATGAGTATACATTCAGTATCATGGATGAATTTCAGGTAAATATAAATATGGGTATAAATATAAATATGGGGAGGTTAGGGGAATAATAAAAGTGCTCTTGAGAATCTAAATACGGTTTTCATAAGTGAAGTGCAAAGCGTTAGCATATATTAAAGGAGACTATGCCTTTTTTTTTTTTTTTTTTTTTGAGATGGTGTCTTGCTATGTTGCCCAGGCTGGTATTGAACTCCTGGGCTCAAGCAGTCCTCCCACCTCGGCCTCCAAAGTGTTGGAATTATAGGCATGAGCCACTGTGCCCAGCCCCATGCCTTTTTTATATCTGTGCAAGTTGAGAGACAGACTTTAGATATGGGTGGATTTGTGTAAACCTGTCTTCACGAGAATCACAAATCAAAATGTGTAGTTTACAAATGATATCTCAGCCCTGTCATTTTTGTTTATAAAGAATAGTAGCACATTCTAGCTTCTTATGAGGTTACCATTGTGCTTCTTTTTTTCTGCCCAGTTACATGATTGCACAGTTGTGGGCTTTTAAGTGGTGTCCTGTCAACTGCCACCATACTTGCCCAGCATGGAAATTGTGATAAGGAGGTTTTCTTTGTTTTCCCAAGTTGACATGTAGAGTTGAACAACTCTGCAGTCTCATTTGTGGTAAGACATTATAGTATTGTTAAGTAAAATTACAAGCTGTGTGTACCATGGTTGGAGGAGAAACGCAGAACCACTGTGAAGCTGGAGATTAAGAGATTTATCATAAGGATTAATCCTTACACAATTGTGAGAGTATGTGAAGAATTCTCTGGAAGGTTGATATAGGCCTGTAGTTGCTGAAGATACACAGGTCTGATGGTCAGAAAGAAAAGCTGGGCAGTGGGGGAGAGCCAGGGACAAACTGAAACCTATCTCTGTCCCTCACTGCCTGTTTTCAAGCCTTCAAGTTGAGTTACTTATTTTGTGTGAACTACATATTTGTCCATAGGATATAAATATCAGGCTAGAGCTTTTAACAGCCGAGAGAATTTTTTCAATTCCCTTCACATTTGGATAGTACTTAATTAGGAAAATAATAATAATCTTCCATAGCAGAATCATAAGATAGTAAAACCCCTCTTATTCCTTATTTTAGCATGGAAGAAAGTGCTTAGTCACCTGTCAGAGTCTGGTCTGATATGTTGTGGTTAATCTAAAATAACATCTTGACTATATTTTATATTTCTTCAGCATCCAAAAATTATGCCTCGAGAAATATTTATATGATATGCGTAACTTAGGGCAAAATTGACATCTTAGTGAATGAGTAGTGGCCACATAGGGAGATGAGCATCTCCTGGGCTTAAAGAAACAGTCCTATTCTTTTATGGGAGGAAAAAAGTGCTTATAGCTATTTTCAAGACACTCCTGAAACTCACGTGAGTTATGTACAGCTCCTGAATGGATATTGAGGTTGCCTGTTTATGTCCTAACCAAGCCATTGTAAATTAGCTAGACCAAAGTCTAACTGATTTTTCCTTTTTGACTGAATGCAGCCATTTTCAAAGCTGCCCTGGAAATTACTCTGGGACAGGAAGAAGGTAAAGGAAGGTGGCTTGTAGTCACGATGCAAGAAACTATGAAATGGTGGTGAAAATGATTCTTAAACTAGACTCTCTACTCCCAGTCTACTTCTCCCCCCACCCCACCCCCCCCCCCGCCGCCAATTCATACTCCATACTCTACCATCATATTAATTTTCTTAAAATAATGTTTTCAAAGCTGGACACAGTGGTGTGTGCCTATAGTTCGAGCTACTCAGGAGACTGAGGCAGGAGAATCTCTTGAGGCCAAGTGTTTGAGTACAGTCTGGGCAACATAGTGAGACCCTGTCTCTACTAAAAAGTAAAAATAAATACTTTTGGGTGACCTCATTGGCCTTCCCATAGTGCACCTTTAGCTACAGTACAATATCCAAGCTCCTCATTTCAAGGTTCTCACTGGACTGGCCCAGCTTCCCTTCTTTTATTTCCCGCTACTGTTTCATATGTACACCATACTTAGCATTGTCCCAACTTTACTCTTCCTTCTCTCCTGTTAGAGAGAAAGATTTTTATTTACCCCTCTCTAATGCTACCCCTACTGCATTTCCTCAGGAATCTCATGTTATCGTCTTTCTTTCCAGTGTACTTTGATTCATCCTGTAATCATTTCTTCTTCCTCTTGCTTCTTTAGTTGAACAGGTTGTTTGTTGCAACAAGGTCTTACTCTGCCGCCCAAGATAGAGTGCAGTGGCCTGATCACAGCTCCCTGCAGCCTTGACCTCCCATGCTCAGGCGATCCTTCTGCCTCAACCCCTCGAGTAGCTGAGACTACAGGCACTAGCCTCTGTGCATGGCTATTTAAAAAATTTTTTTTGTAGAGATGAGATCTCACTTGGTTGCCCAGGCTGGTCTTGAACCCCTGGGCTCAAACAGTCCTCCTGCCTCAGCCTCCCAAAGTGCTGGGATTACAGGTGTGAGCCATTACCTGGCCACTTGAATGGGTCTTTACCCTATTTTCCTTATTTTCCTATACTCCTCTTAAGTACCTACAAAGTGATTTTCATTTTCTCTGTGCTAAAACTATTCTCTCATACGTTTCCTATAATCTAACCACATCCTGTGACTGCCTTAGTTCTTTTCTCTCTTACATGGCTTCTGCATCTAGTTTTATTAACTATTGTTGTCTTTTTGAAGCATTTCTGCCCTTGAGGTCCATAGTGCTTGACTTCTTTCCTTTTTAAATCATTTTAACTGCTCCTTTGTGTTTTCTCTTAGTTTTCTTTCCTGTTTTCTCTGAAGTGATTCTCCTCAGCTTTTGTTCTGTGGTCTGGAACCTTCTTTATGCTCTCTCATGTAGTGAACACACATGTACTCAGTCTCAGTAGAGACCTATTAGATACCTTTCTCATTTCCTTCTCTAGCCTTCGTGCCTACACCCCTCATCCCCTCTTTTTTTTCTTTGTTTTGCTTGCCTTTTCTCTGACTCTGGCACCACACCTCATGTCAAGGACCATACCCATTGAAGGCTGAATTACTGCAGCATTCCCTAGACTGCAGTTCTGCACACTGCCATCAAGTTAATCTTCTTAAACATGTCATCCTCCACTCCCCTGCTGACAAACCAAATGTAGCTTCCTTTCCCTTTTACTCCGTAAGCGATGCGCATGCTCTTTTCCATATTGCTGTCCATATTCATGCCTTTTCCTTGATTTGAATATTCCCTCTCTCTACCTTCAAGCCAACTAAATCTTACCTCTTTCTACCTGAACTCCAATTCCATCTCCTCTTTGCTCTTCAAGCCTATGCATCTTCTCCCTTTTCTGAACTTTTCTTGTACCTATGTCAGGCCCTGACTCTAGTGAATAGCCACCTGGGAACTTCTACCTCAGCCTAATGGCCACAAGAACCCTCCATTCTCAGCTGCCATTACTTACTGTCCTTGTCCCCACCCTACCCCAGCCCCTCATCCTATCCTGGCAGTAGTTCAAGTTCAAGGTGGGATTCCCAGCCACCATTGTTGTTTTATATTAAACATAGGAGATTTAAACATAGTCCAAAGTAGGCAGAATAGTGTACTAATGTACACTACCCATCTTCATGTTGCTTTATTTATATTTCACCATTCTCACATCCCCCCATAGGATTATTTCAAAGCAAATTCCAAACGTATCACTACCTCTTTAAATACTTCATTAGTCTCTCTGAAAGATAAGTATTCTGTTTTTAAAACAACCATAATGCCATTATTAAACAAAGTAGGATTTTCTGATGGCAAGACTAGGGAGAAAGTGGAGACAGAGGGACAGAGTTTACATGGAAAATACATGATAAATTATTATAGGTATCCTTTATTTAAAAAAAAATCCTCCTAGCAAAAGCCCCCCCCCCACACACACACCAAAATTGTGTGTTTACTTCAAGAAACAAGACAGAAACTATGAGACTGCTTTCTATTCCTCTGTGGGCCAGGGAAGGAGAAGACTTGGAGTCAGAATTAACAGGGACTAATAGAGGAAGAGAGTAAAGCTAATAGAGAAAAAAGTAAAGCCCTCAGAATAAAAAAAAAAAAAAAGATCTGGTCTTACTCAGAGGTAATTCCGCCCACTCTGCTCTTCCCTCCAAATATTTCCCCCTAGGCCCTGCCCAATTGGAGCCTTTGAGAGTCCCTGTGAATGACTGGGGGAATTATTTTCTGTACTTGGCTGGTTTTGATAAAAGATGTCCTAATCTCATCATATTCCTGGCAGCATGAGGAGATCTGTTCCTGGCATCCCAAGTTAGAATTCTAGACATATTTTCCCACAGAAGCACTTCTATATATGGTTAGATTCTATGGTGCTTGAACAATATAAATTTAAAAGACTTGTGGATTTTCCTGGGAACCTAACCGCCATGTATGACATTACTTCTGTGGTAAATTGCTTTTGAATTCCAAATAATTGACTTGCAATGAAATTTGGGTTCCAGACCACCTATAAAGATTACAGGTGTAATCAGTCTCACTGATTTAATAGTCTTGCCAGATTATATGTTAGGTTTTTTCCCCCTCCCAAGTTAGGTTGCAGATTGTATAAAGTCAGACTTTGTTCTTTCATGTCTGCCAGCACATTGCAGAGCATGTAGGCACTCAGTATAAATTTGTCAATGGCTGGATTGGTTGAAAACTCAAGTATTTGTTTAGCCTCACACATTTTCTCTTTTTGACTCTTTACTTTTTTCCTTCTTCTTTTCCTGTAAAAGGTTGCCATCCAAATAGCAATGCCTGGTGGGTGAAGCAGTGGAAGTATTTGAGAACAGTAAAAGACCTTGAAGAGGATGTATTTTTATTTTATTTTTCATTCATAAAGCAATCTTTCCACTGCCACAACTAAGCTCCCCTCCTGAACTCACCAGTAGAAGATGGAAAAGGCAGTTGCCTGCTTCTATTTCTTTGTACCACAGTCATTGTTTACCTCTGTGGCCCTCTCTAGTGACTGTCTAAACCTAAGAAACACAAACTGCCTTGACTGATCAATTTCCAGACAGCTAGCAAACTTAGCATCAGGTGTGGAAATTCTAGAAGACTTAACATAGATGTTTGTTTTTGTACAGAGAAAAAGGCTTTTAAATGAAAGGTTTCAAAGAGATATGTCTCTGTAGTTTATGACTGTTAAATATTCTAGAAAGGGAAAGCTATAAGAGTAGGACTTTGGGCTGGATGCAGTGGCTCACACCTGTAATCCTGTCACTTTGGGAGGCCAAGGCGGGAGGATCACTTGAGCATAGGAGTTTGAGGCCACCCTGGGCAACATAGTGAGACCCCATCTCTACAAAAAATTTAAAAATTAGCCAGGCGTGATGCCGAATGCTTGTAATCTCAATTACTTGGGGGTCTGAGGTGGGATGATCACTTGAGCACAGGAGGTCAAGGCTGCAGTGAACCATCATTGCGCCACTGCACTCCAATCTGGGCAACACAGTGAGACCGTGTCTAAAAAAAAAAAGAAAAAGGACCTTGCCCTAAGGGTTTTTGCCTAAAACAAAATCTCCTCTATTACCAATCTGGGCATTTATTAAGCCTAGGAAACAAACTTCTTAAATGGATCAAATTCCCAGACATCTAGCCATCTGAAAATGAGGCAGGACATACTAGTGAATTTAACATAATTGTTTATTTTCCTAGGGTAGATAAAAATAGCTTTTTCAGTTTGGGAATTTTCTCCTTTCAAAAAATTGTTTCTGTTGTGTATTAGTGTTAAATATGCTAGAAAGGAACAGCTGTAAGAATAGGAATTTGTCCATAGGGACCCACACTCAAATTGCTTCATTACTTTAAATAGCACTAAGCTAAATATATGTGCTTTCTGAGAAATAGCCATGTATTTCCAAGATGACATTTATGTATCAATTTATATAAACAACAGGCTCTGGAATATACAGAATAAGCCTAAGACATTGCTGATACATGTTGAAGAAATTGATCCAATGTACAGAAAGAATATTCATGACAATTTGTAGAGAACATCTTAACTAGAGTAAGTTATAAAGCATCTTTTTCCCTGTTCCTCTAGGTAATTATGCACTTTATCTTGTTCTAGGAGTATACCATGCTGTGTCTGTTATGCGGCAAAGCCGAAGATACTATCAGTATTCTCCCTGATGACCCCCGACAAATGACTCTCTTATTCTAAGGATCCTTCTACAGATCTGTTATAACTATATTGTGTTGGTTTACAATACAGCAAGCCTGATGGTTTGTCTTACTTCATTCATACTGCAAATTCTTTGCATATTTTTTTTCTGCTTAGACTTACTTATTCTTTGAGGAAAAAAGGTAATGTAGGAGCTCATTGTTCTCTAGAGCTGAGCTCTTCTGCTAAAGTTCAAAGTTCACATCAGTGTAGCCAGAGTGAAGCATCTTTGTTAGCAGTTATGTGGTCAGAAAACAACTAGAATGGGAGTACACCTGGTGCCCAGATTTTGGTTTCCAATAAAAGGAACCAGGGCTCCTTAGAAAATCAACTGATTCTAGAACTGGGTTATGAACTATACAAGATGAGCCTAGAGTATCTTGTGCCACAGAAAAATGAAGTACTGAAATTAAAAAAAAAAAAATCACAGTGATTGGGAGTATGTCAGCATGATCGAACTGAAGGATCTCTGAAAGGCCACAGCTGGAGCAATTTGAGTAACAAAATAAAGTAGTATTGGGTTATAACCCAAACTATACAATAAATATTTACAAGCCCAAACTAATATAAATGATTGAATGGGAACAAATCTCTTGTGCAGAAGAATTTCAAATAATTTATGTAGATACTCCCCACTTAGTGGGCTCTGCATAGTGACTTCCTTGCAGAGTATAATATGGAAAGGGGGGAAAAGAGTAACTTTACAGTGGAGAAATCTGACAGACACCAGCTCAGCCAGGTGATTGAGGTTAACATCATCCATGATAAGCCCTTTTGATAGCATGTATCCTTGATAGCATCACATCATACAGAAGGTGATAAGAATGGCACTTTACCTCTGTGGTCCTCCTCCCCAGAACTCAGAACCCAAGTCTGATCAGGAGAAAAACATCACACAAATTCCAATTGAGAAGCATTCTTTAAAATACCTAACCAGTACTTCTCAAAACTATCAAGGCCATAAAAAACAAGGAAAATCTGAGACATGGTCACAGCCAAGAGGAGCCTGAGAAGACATGACTGCTAGATGTAATGTGGTATCCTACATGGAATTATATACCACGAAAAGAAAAAAAGGTCGTTTGGTAGAAACTAGGGAAATCTGAATACAGTGTGGACTTTAGTTAATATAAATGAGAAAATGGTTTCATTGGATTTAAAGGGATTTTAGAATATCTTACTTTGCATAGTTTCATGAGCACTGGCTAGGAGGTTATAAACTCTGGCATTTAGGCCTCTCTGCCATTTAGTAGCAGTATAGTCATTAAGCAAAGCATTACTCTGGACTTTATTGTCCTGTTTCTATCAAATTGGACTAATAAAAATTGATATAATACATTCATCACAGTATTGTTAGGAGATTTAAATGAATTAGTGAATGTAAGATACTTTAGAAAGCATATAAAGTACTAGAAACAATGAGGTGGCTTCAATTAGTGCTCATTCTGAGACCTAAATTTAAAGGGTCAGGCATTAGAAACAAAAGTGTTTCTTCATATCTAGGAGATTTGGAAATTCTGAACTAAGGTCTTATAAGAACAAGAAATGAGCAAAGTGTTCATTGTAGATACTAGGGAAAAGCTTTGTTGAATAACAGTAATGATGATAATATCTGAGCTTTATTAAGTACTTACTATGTGCTAAGACCTTTTTAAGCACTTATTTAATCCTCATTAACAAATTCATAAGGTAGGTGCTCTTGATAGTTTAGCCATAACCAGATATGGCTTGTTATTTGTAAGTTATCATGAAAAGGTTTATATTCACTATTCTTTATTTCAGTGTAGCACTTTTAGAGCCAAAAAAAACTCAGGCACAAAGAAGTTAAATAACTTGCCGGGTGCGGTGGCTCACCCCTGTAATCCCAGCACTTTGGGAGGCCAAAGCAGGCGGATCACCCGAGGTCAGGAGTTTGAGACCAGCCTGGCCAACATGGTGCAACCTCGTCTTTACTAAAAATACAAAAATTAGCCAGGGGTGGTGGTATGCACCTGCAGTCCCAGCAACATGGGAGGCTGAACAGGAGAATCGCTTGAACCCGCGACAGGGAGGTTGTGATGAGCCAAGGTCATGCCACTGCACTCCAGCCTGGGAGACAGAGCAAGACTCCATCTCAAAAACAAAAACAAAACAAAACAACAACAAAAAAAGAAGTTAAATAACTTGTTTAAGATCACACAGCTAGTGCAGTTACCCCCCTCTCAGTAATTATGTTTGGCAAATATGAAATACAAGGATCTGGCAAGGTTAGGAAGAGGTTAAGAATATCAGTGACAGTACTCTGAGGCATCTGGGCATGTCAGATGAAGATTTATTATTCAGAAAAGTTAAGTCAGCTGTTGTAGGGATCAGTTGTTTTATTCCTGGAAAATGTTTTTCATTTTGCTGCAAATCTATATCTGACCTGCTGAGGAAATCGTTTGGTGAAATGAATCCAGAAAGCAGAGAAAATGCTTCATTACTTTAAATAGCAGCATTAAGCCCATTATAGCCTCTGAATTGTCCCTTCCTTGAGTTTGCTAATGCTTCCAACTTAGTCATTTGAAGCCCAAGAGTCTAATTTTATATGCCCTGCCAATGTCCTCATCTATTGCAGAATGTATAATTATCTATTTGTTTTGGACTATATGTTACAAAAATTTAAAACATAAGATCCTCTCTCTATATTTCATTATTGGTAAACCCACATTGTGCTGTGTTTTGTGATATTTTATCATTTTCTAGATTCTTATGTGGATCTAATAAAGACCACTTGAACCCAGTTTCACAGAATCCTTATTTTTCTGTTCAAATTAGGAATTAGGGACATGGATGAAATTGGAAATCTTCATTCTCAGTAAACTATCGCAAGGACAAAAAACCAAACACCGCATGTTCTCACTCATAGATGGGAATTGAACAATGAGAACACATGGAGACAGGAAGGGGAACATCACACTCTAGGGACTGTTGTGGGGTGAGGGGAGGGGTGAGGGATAGCATTAGGAGATATACCTGATGCTAAATGACGAGTTAGTGGGTGCAGCACACCAGCATGGCACATGTATACGTATATAACTAACCTGCACATCGTGCACATGTACCCTAAAACTTAAAGTATAATAATAATAAAATAAAAAAAAGGAATTAGGCAAAACATGGCTCTTCTTTTTACTTTCCTTCCTGAGATATAAGACGGAAGAGAAATCACCTGTGGGGATAATTGGAAACGTGGGGATAATTGGAAACGTGGGCTTATCTTGGCACCTCCTTTTTCTCTAATCATTCTGTGATGTACAGGTCTGGCTAGTTAGGCTCCTGAAGTTAAAAGCTCAGCCAGTATTTGTTGTTTTGTTTGATCTAGCTCTTTCTCACATGGTTTTAGGTTCTCCCAGTACTAATTTAATTGACATCAGATAGCTTGGGCACAACCAGATATGGCTTGTTATTTGTAAGTTACCATGAAGAGGTTTATGTTCACTGTCCTTTATTTCAGTGTATCAAAAGTCCTTTCGGTTTCATTCTTTCATGTTGTGAGCAGGGCTAGTTATTTGAGGCGCTCAATTTAAAAATGTATGTTTTTTTTTACTGTAGTACAAGACTGTTGTAAGATACAGTATAGTTGGATAGAAAAGGAATTAAAAGATCTGGGTCTAGAATTAGCTTTGTCACCTGCTAATGATGGGACACTGGGCAAGTCACTTATCCTGTCTGTACCTCAGTGTCTTCAGTGGAAAACTAGAAACCATCATGCCTCCACAGAATTTTTAAATCTAATGATTTTTAAATCTAATGCTGTGTGCAGGCAGCTGTCAGTGGTCTTTATGAAGAAAAATCTGAGCTAGAAGAAAGCACTGTTGTGTTATGGTTAAGAGTAGAGGCTTTGGAGTCAGACTGACCTGGCTTTAACTTTCAGCTTTGCTGCTTCCTAAGCTGTGTGTCCTTGGCAAGTGTCTTGCCCAATTACCTTTTCTTTTAATAGAAATAACAGTTTTTCATGGGATCTCTATGAGGGTTAAATAACCTAGTGTATATAAAGTACCTAGCCCAGTCTGTGCCCATAGTAAATATTAAATGAATGGTAGTTTGGATGATGGTCGTGATGGTGATTATAATAAAGTTCTAGAGTTTGACTCAGTGTTTTTGAGACAAGGTCTCATCCAGGCTGGAGTGCAGTGGTGCAATCATAGCTCACTGCAGCCTCGAACTCCCAGGCGCAAGCAATTCTCCCACCCTAGCCACCTGAGTAGCTGAAACCATTACAGGTGTACATCACCATGCTCAGCTGATTTTTTTTTTTTTTTTTTAATTTTTTGTAGAGACGAGGTCTCACTGTGTAGCCCAGGCTACATAGTGAGCTCCTGGGCTCAGGCCATCTTCCCGCCTCAACTTCCCAAAGTGTTGGGATTATAGGCTTGAGCCACCACACTGGGCCTCAGTGTCTCATAAACTAAGGAGAGATAGCTATGGGAACATAGTCATGAAGATAATTACCGATTTCAGTGTCTTTACCCTGGCCTCCTAAAATCACTTGTTCCAAGCTCTGGTTTTTTTGTTTTGTTTTTTGTTTTTTGTTTTTGTAAGAGCCCTCAGGTTAGTGATTCTCTCTGTCCCTCCTCTGAGTTGAATAGCATTATCTCAGCACTTCTGGGAGAGTTGTTAAGGAGACTTCCCCCTCCTTCTGGGTGCCCCTAGGGAAATCTGATTAAAAGATTTTTGTTTATCTAGAAAAGTGGGTGATATTTTAAAGCTTTGCCTTGTCTGTTTATGATCACAAGCTAATACTTCTGAGGATGATAAGGGGGACAAACAAGATGAAGAATAAAGGAAAGGAAACACTTTCTAATTTCTCTTCATTTTAACAACAGCACAACTAAATATTTGGTAAACCTAAACATCCTTTTAAAATAGAATCTTCCAGTCTTGCCTTCCCTGTTTCCTCCTGAGCTGAACAGATCAGGTTCTGTCTGAAGCAAATAGCATTTCCCCTCCCAAGTGAAGAGCCTTCATTCTAGCTTTATGGCCTTCTCTTGACTTTCTGCAGAATCACTTATACTGTAATTCCCATTCCTTTGGGAATCCCTAAATAATTCTTTGAACTTGGGCCTCAAGGGAAAGACCGAACACATTGTACTGGTGTCTCAGGCTCTAAGTTGCCTGTGGCATGTTTCCAACACCCGAGATAGCTGGCTCTGTTACTGCATGTAACAACAGGCTATGGTACTGTCAAGGTGATGACTAGCATCCAAGAAGAATTCTCTATTTTGTCAGGAAAGCAATTTGTCTGCAGTTACTGCTCTAAAATCAGTACATGGTCCTGCCCCATAATAATTCATACCCCAGCTGTTGACTTTAAGAGCAGGAATCTGAAAGCCTTGAGGTTTCAAGAGTGAAGGTAAGGGTAGCCTTAAGTTAGCAGAAGGCCCTGCAGAAAGGTGTCAGGGGATTCCCACTGTAATACTCAGGTTACCCTTTTGAAATAAAGCACTGTTGACAGGTTTAGTTGAAGGTCAGACAGTGGGGATCCTAAACATCTATTCCACATTCACTCTCATATGATGCAAGTGCTTAGAAAATGGTTAGGGTAAGCAGAACAATTAAAGGAAAAACATTTTCCCTTCAGCATTGGGCTTCTCAAGCAGTGTGTCCAGTTTGGAAAACTGTCCCTTCAGGGCTTCAGTGAATAGAAGTGAAAATATTCCATCTAGTGGTCAAAGAAGGGAAGGTGAAATGAGAAGTTTCCAGGATGAGGTCTGTGGGGCAAGGTGACAGGCAGTGGCCTCTCAGCAGGTATCTTTTCCAGAACATGATAGAACCTGACCTTGGCGGTGGTGATATGTTTTGATTATGTCTGCACTGGGTGAGGAATTGGGGACACCATCCTTGCAAGGCCTCTGAGCAAAACTGTCCTCACAGTGAGGAATAATGATGTTGCAAATGGCAGATTATAAACAGCCTGACTCTGAAGGGAGGCTGTCTCCCATCCCCAACCCCTTCCTTCTTACGGAGGAAGAAATGAGTCCAGTCATTCCTGCCTCTATTTGTCTCGAGCCTGAATTTGTGAATATGTGATTTTGAGAAGAATGAGGGTGTAATGTGAACTTTATTTATTTATTTTGAGATGGAGTCTCACTCTGTCGCCCAGGCTGGAGTGTAGTGGCGCCGCCATCTTGGCTCACTGCAGCCTCCACCTCCCGGGTTCAAATGAGTCTCCCACCTCAGCCTCCTGAGTAGCTGGGATTACAAGCGTGCACCACCACACCTGGCTAATTTTTTGTATTTTTAGTACAGACAGGGTTTCATCATGTTGGCCAGGCTGGTCTCGAACTCCTGACCTCAAGTGATCCGCCTGTCTCGGCCTCTCAAAGTGCTGGGATTATAGGTGTGAGCCACCACACCCGGGCCATGAACTTTAAAAAGGAGGGAGAATCAGTCTAGCAAAGGATCAAACACCCGAGATGTTTGATGATCAGGAAAAAGATAAAGTGCTGTTTGTGTTCTCAGTAACTACACCCTCTATGCCCTTGCTATTGGTAAACATTAACTAAGCTGACTGCCCAGGAATTTCCCAAGGCACAAGTCAGATCTAGTTGGCCCAGTACCCACAGTGCTATTATTGATGCTTCCTGACTGTAATCCTCCTAACAGCCTCCCAATATCCCCAACCAAAGGGCTCATTGTCTTTTCCTCCTCTACCTCCCATTATCACTTTCTCTTTTTCCCCAGTTCTGAAGAAGAGCTGTAAAGGAATAATATAATTCACATTTCCCATAACTGCACCTGCCACTGCAGACCTTGGCCAGCGCTTGCTTTCCTGTCAGTAATTAGGGCATCCCTTGATCCGTCAGATCCTCCCCTCCCAAAGCTTTGTGTGCTAGCAGCTCCTCTATCCCACCTGCAGTTTGTAGCTTCCCTCCGCCCTCTGTCAAAGAACACACACACAGGCTGGCCGTTTCCACACCTGCCCTTTATTGGTCTCTTCTAGCAGAGTGGCTCCAGGCCCTTCACGCCTCTCAGACACCACCCATGAGGGTTTAGGAAGGTGCCATCATTCTGTGAAGGCCCAGAGCTTACCCAAGTCTTGGAGCCCAAGTTAAATCACCAACCAGAGGGTTGGGAGAGGAAAAGGAAACAGGCAGAGGGGAAAGGCAAGGCTCTGCAGTGAAAGGGACTGATATCAAGGGAATGCTGAGGTCCAGCAGTGTCTCCTGAGGGCATGCTGCATCCTAAGGCTCCTCAGGACTGGATGGAGTAGGAGATCTGTGTGCTGAGCAGTTCACATCTATATGGCAACTTTAAGGAGGCGCTTGATGTCAGGCTCAATGTTGATGGTTGGGAAGGTGCGGCTGTAGCGTCGGAAGGGCTCTCCCTCCGGCCCTATGAGGAACTTCTCAAAGTTCCAGGCCACATCTGAGCGGCGCACAGGGCTCCAAATGATGAGCTTGGGATCGGTCATGAGGGAAAATGGGTCATCATAAGGGTAGGGGAGCTTGTCCTTCAGGTAGGCGAAGACAGGATGCTCGTTCTGCCCATTCACCTCACATTTTTGGACAAGGGTGAAGGTGGGCTGGTATCCACCCCCAGGACGGACATACTTGAGACTGTTCAGGATCTCCTCATTCTGACAGTTCTCCTAGGGGAGGAAAAAGACAAAGTGCGTGGACAGGGGGTGGGGGAAGAGAAAGATCCACAACATGAAACTCTTTCACCCTCCTACACTCCCTCCCCAGGGTCATTCTTTTTCACTGTGAAGGAGAGAGAGAGAGACAAGACAGACGAGGTGTTGCTCACTGCAGCCTTGAACTTCTGGGCTCAAGCATTCCTCCTGCTTCAGCCTCTTTAGTAGCTGAGACTAGAGACACAGGCCACCATGCCCGGCTAATTTTTTTTTTTTTTGTAGAGATGGGGTCTCACTTTGTTGCCCATGCTTTGGCTGCTCTTCAAGATTTAGCACTTCTGAGCTGTTGCTTTTGTCTCCAGTCTACCCTGAGCAGTTCTTAAGGTGTTTGAAGCAGAAGAAAGAGAAAAGAGGCTTAGGTTATACTGCTTAGAACCTCCTCTTCAACTAACCTACCGACCTACCTACCCATAAATCCATACCTACACACACACCCCTTCCCTTTCCTCTGCCCTGGTTTTGCCTCGCCTGCTTTCAATTGCACGTGTGTTGAGTATAGCCTTTGCCTCTGCCTACTCAGCTCCTTGAACTGAGGGTGAAATTGAGACCCAGAGGAATGGGATTTACAGCTTCTTGCTTTCTTCTTGCCTCGTCCTAGAACTGAAGTACAAATGGGAAGAAGCTTTGATGAAGGAAGACCCCCATCCAAGAACATCTAGTTTTCAGGTGCCATAACAGCAGAGCAAGTTCAAGGCAACAATGAATGTGTACTCTAAATGGAACTACTTAGTAACTAACAGGCATGAAGTAAATAGGATACAGGATTTAGGGTTCGGCAATAGGCCAGGGGGAGGGGGAGTTGAGGAAATAAGTGCTTGATGGCTAAAGATTGTGAGTATGTAATTATCATTCTTTTCTTGAGTAGGCTGCTACCCAAAGACTGCTGCACCTCCTATCTACTCACTGCTCTCAGCTACGCATGCTTTGGCTCAAAACCTGGTCCCTGCCTTTCCCTCCCCACTGCCATCCCTGTCCTATTCCCTCTCAGCATCACCATTCATGACAATCCAAAAGGCCCGTGGGAACCCTTCTTTTCCACCTCTACCTTTCCAATTTAAGAGACAGATATCTTCCTCTGGGAGAAAGTTCCGGCTTCTGACCTGTGAGAACTAACTAGTTCAGTCAGTTCCAGGCCATCATGACATCATGAGCCCAGAGCTGATCTCTAGTGGACTTCTCTGTTTTTGTTTCTGCTTTTTTTCCTGAGACAGGGCCTCACTCTGTCACCTAGGCTGGGGTGCGGTGGCACAATCATAGCTCACTGCAGCCTCGACTTCCCAGGCTCAGGCGATCCTGCTACTTCAGCGTCCCAAGTAGCTGTGACTACAGGCACATGCCACCATGCCTGGCTAATTTTTGCAATTTTTTGTAGAAGCAAGGTTTCACCATGTTGCTCAGGCTAATCTTGAACTCCTGAGCTCAAGCAATCTGCCTACCTTAGCCTCCCAAAGCGCTGGGATTATAGGTGTGAGCCACTGTACCCTGGCAGATTTCTATTTCTTAATACAAATGGCTGGCTGGCTCCTGGTAGGTTATAGACTCCCTCCAGCAACTTGCTAGGCTGAAGTGATGGTGTGAGGCTGGAGGTACTTCTGGGGCTGGAGGGACATCTCGAAAGAGGGTTTGCTACTTCTGTCTCTCCTGCTCTAGAAAAGGCCAGACAGAAAACTTAGGGAAGAACAGTGAGAGCAGTGAACAGTTTGGGCTCAGGTTTGTCACAGCCAGTGATGCTTCAGCCTTCCTGCTTTCCTGTCTTCCTCACCTTCATACCACTGTGAATTGAACTAAGGGGATTGTAACGAGAGGGTTCGCTTGGGTTCATTGTCCCTGCTTGTACGTTAAAATCATAGGTGGAAATAGAAGAATCCCTAAAAGAGAACTCAAGGTGTGTGGGCTGAAGATCTATAACAACTTGACCCATTAATCAGAAATAGGTGCATGTAATGCCCAGAGGCACGTGCCTTTTGAAAACCTTTCTCTTTCCTGCTTATTTTCTTTCCACTTGGCTAATTTAAACCAACAAAAATCATCCTCAATCTAAATAATCAGTTTGCTTGCATTTGCATAGTACTTTATATTTTTCAAGTTACTTTTGTATATCCTGTCCCCTAAACATCATAATAATCCTATGAGCTAAGTGGTATTATCCCCAATTTACAGATGAGGAAACTAAACCGAAAAATGAAGCGCCCTTTCCGAGGGCACAGAGCCATTAAATAGCAAAACCAAGTCCAGCTAGAGCTAAGGTCTCTTGAGTCTGTCCAATTCTTGTTTGATTCCTGGCCTCTATTTTCTCCACTCATTTATTCAACAAATATTTAATGAGTGCTTTCTGTGCCCTAGGCACTGAGGACACAGTGGAGAGAAACACAGACCTGGAACCAGCCCTCATGGAGTAATATAGTAGAAAGACAGTAAACTATAAGAATCACACAGCCTCAGTGTTTAATCTTAAAAAATATATACCTTCTCTTGGTATGTCACATGCACCTAAAGACCTAGCTTAACAAAACATACCCCATTATTCCAGACACTCCAAAACATGGTCATTCAGCCTCTCCTTTTATCCCACCTGAGCTACACCAACCCAACACTTTTGGTGCATTACAAGAAGGGACCCCTCACCTGATGTCCAAATTGGTTGCAAGGGAAGCCAAGGACCACCAGGCGCCTGGGAAAGCGGCATTGCAGCTCGTTGAGCTGGGTGAAGTCCCGGGTGGTTGTGCCTCAGAGCGAAGCCACATTCTCAATCAGCACGGCCCTGCCCCGGAACGTATTGAAATCTACCTTCTCCCCATCCAGGCTGATGGCACTGAGGTCGTAGAAGGACTTGGCAATGAAAGCCATGGTGAAGCGCAGAGTGAGCCCCGCAGAGAGGCCTGAGCCCACTTATGAGCCTATTAGAGGGGTGGGGAGGAAGGAGGAGCCAGGAAGGAGGACAGAAAGGATCTAACAATGGAGCTTTGAGCATCCCCAGGATGACTTAGCAAAAACAGGCCCCCACCTGTAAGTGCTGTTTGAACAAGGAGGTTGCTCCTCCTATTAACAGACTGAACAAGGCCGCCTCCCCGCCCCACCCTGCTGCAACCTGGGAAGGGCCAATTTGATATCTATGAGCAGAGGTAAATAATTCACTGCTTACAGGAAACCAGAGCCCTAAAGGTCGAATGGAGAGGAAAAAAAGGGAGGGAGGGATGCAGGATTGACTCCTACTTGCCCCATCAAGTTGTTCTCACTTGACACAGACGTTTATTGAATGCCTGCTGAGTGTCAATCTCTGAATTGTACAGTGAGAGGGCAGGGTCTGCGGAGATCTGAAAGATGAAGAAGAGAATTGAGCCTCCTGTCCATGGGACTCAGATGACAACTGAAATATACATATTCCTGTTCACGTTCTTCTCTTTGTTGCTTTCCACCAGGACAAAATCAAAGGGACCCTTAGGAGGAGAGTGTGTCATTTTCTAGGGGAAAAAAGAAGTTTTCAGTGCCTCAGCTCTTGCCAGGCTGAAGAGACAAAGTTGTGTTTATCTTGAAAAGTCTTTCAGTGCATGGTGCCACTTGTCCTGGAGAACACACCAGCCTCTGCCCCTGCACTGTACCATCTCCTATATTATATCCCCCACCTCCACCTCATCCCCCAGCCCCCAAGTCATGAGGCTCAGTCGTTGCTGGGAGAATGGTGAAGAGGAGTCACAGAACAGGTGGCTAAACTTAGTGGATGAACTGCACCTACCTTCCTCTCAGACAGAGATTTGGTCCCCAAGACTTTTCAGAGCGGGTTTGTGCTGGTCACCTTCCCACAGAAGGAAGTGTGTGGAGGAAGTTGAAGCTTCTGTGGTTCCAGACGCAGGCAGGTCACCCCTGATGCTTTCAACAAGAGCCATGCAGTGCATCGCAGGACGTCTGCTAAGGGCCATCTCAGAGGCCCACCCCTGGAAGCCACAGAAACTGAAAAGACCCAAGCACCCGCCAACTCAACAAGTTACTCTTTTAAAAATGCCTTGATTTCTTCATCAGTAAAACTAGCAATGGGGCTTGACCTAGCTTTGGGATTTTAGAGTGAAATTTCAATAACAAAGCAAATGTTTACTAGGGTGTTTTCACAGGGGCACATCCATTGGGAACTGTCTCCTTGGAACAAAGAATAAGCAAGTCTGGGGAGCAGCTGGTCTTGAGAATCTGATTTGTTGAGATGAGATGAAGTAATTATCACCAGGGAGCGCCAAGCTGCCTTGCAGCTTTTCCATGGCTGTTCAAGTATACAGGGACCATGTGTCTCAGCTGACTGCTCCCTAAAAACAAGTTTCCATTACCTAAGTGGACAGAAGGAGTGACAGGAAGTGTAGAGGGAAGTGTGTCCCCTGCTGAAGCTGGGTGGAGTTCCTAGAAGCAACCAATAAGAAAGAGTCCCCACCAAGCCACTGAGTCACAAGGACTTGGCACTGATAGTGGGCAGAACTGTAACTTGCCAGATTTATGTGCATACCTAGAGCTTCCCCCTAGTACTCTCTGGGCCTCCAGAGACACCTCTTATTCTCTGCTCTTTTGCAAGCCTTCTTCAAGAAGGCCATGGGAGTTCCCAAGATGAGGAGTGTGGGGGTTCCCTCTTCCTTAGGTACATGCCATCCCTTTTCTCCTGGTGTGACCTTGGACTCTTCAGACTCCCAGGGTTCTCACCTTTCCTAATGGAATATACTTGGTGAGGCTCTCCTAAAATATCTCTGTCTCCAAATTTACCTCAAACTGGCCTCGCTTTCCAAAAGCTTACAACTTTAAGCATACACTAAGCAGCGTATGATTCTTATGGCTTTCTGTGGGACAGTGCTTGCTCTGGACACAGCACTGGCTTAGGCAGAAAGCCTAGGTTGGTGGTTCTTAATTCTGACTGCAAATGAGAATTGTTTTTAGGAATTTTTCTAGAGATGCCAAAGCTTTGCCCTCCAGTGATTCCAATTCAGTGGTTTACAACCACAATTCTGCCACTGTTACTTTGGACCCTTAGGCAAATCTTTAAGCTCTTTTTATTGAGACAGGGTCTTTCTCTGGCACCCAGGCAGGAGTGCAATGGTGCAACTGCAGCCTTGACCTTCTGGGCTCAAGTGATCCACTGGCCTCAGCCTCACAAGCCACCACACTCAGCTAATTTTTTCTAGAGACAGTGTCTCACTATGTTGCCCAGGCTGGTCCCAAACTCTTGGGCTCAAGCAGTCCTCCTGCCTCGGCCTCCCAGAGTTGGGATTACAGGCATGAGCCACTGCACCCGACCAAATCTTTAAGTTCTCTGATCATCTGTTTCCTTGCCTGTGGGACCTGGGTAGATAACCACCCTCCCCATCTCACACGGTGATGGTTAGGGTCAGAAGAGTTTATCTATCACTAGTGCCGGGTAAAGTGTAGTGAAAATCTTAAGACTACTGTTGTCCTGCATTGTCCTACTCCTTTCTTCATTCAGTCCTTATCCCCAATATTCTCCACCTCCATCAATTCCATATCCCAAAATATGAAATACCTGCAGTCCTGAGATCCCAGTCTGCCTCTGCTCCCTGGAGGTATCCAATCACAAATCTGAAAGATTATCCAGTCCCACCTCATGCCTTCAGGAAGACTCGTTCCTGACCCACACAAACAGATGAGACTCATCTTGGCTTTAAAACCTGCTCATAGATGTTCAGCATCCTCTCGATAACTGTGTTTCATCTTATTTCTGCAGTGCCAGCCCAATGCAGGGCAACGGGGCTTTGCTTTGGGCCTCCCTGCAGGTGGCACTAGGGAAGGTAGAGAAGGGAAGACAATGTTTGCCGCTTCCGTGGTCACTCTACTGCTGTTGCCTTTGCTTCTGGAGCCGCTTCTACCAGCACTGCCTCTCTCCCTCCCACATCACTGCCAGGGTTTGAGTGAGACCTACCCCCAAGGACTCATCCAGGCAGCCACACCGGTGGTTTGAAATAATCTTTATTTTGTAAACATCTGTGTTTAAAATAGATGAACCCTGCTCACAATTCATATATGGACCCGAGACACAGTACACGAAGTTCACCCGTCACAGGGAGATAGTGGAGGCTCAGGAGCAGGTGGCGTGCCTGGGGCTGGATGGAGTCTCAAGACAGCAGGTGCAGAGGTGGTGATGAGTAAACAGGCCAGCAGAGCCTGCTCAACAGTCTGGGCCTCAAGACATGCCCCAGGCCACCAAAAGTTTAGGGTGAGCGTAGCTGCACCCTAAAATCCCAATTCTCCTTCTGCTCCCATACCTTTTCCCAGTCATGGCCCTTGTGGATAGGGCCTATCAGTCTATAGAATCCTGATTCCATGTTTTCCCTTCCAGAACCCCTAGGGTACAGTACAAATATAGTCCTTCTTTCCTGAGGGGGCTAGGAGAGAAAGACAATGAATGGCACCCTGCCTGATCTTCAGGGAAAGCTGAAATACTGGTCCACAGATTGGAGCCACTGCCCAATATAACTTCTCAAGTCCCTGGCTGAAGACAGACTTGAGGGCTGGCATCACCTACTTCCCTAGCCCCAGTGTGATGTGGCATAGGTCTTGATACCCAAGGAGTCCCATCTTCAAGGAAGCAACTCCAGCCTAGTCACAGCTTCATCCTAGAGTTAGCTCTCTCCTTTTCTCATTAGCCAGTGATTTACAACTTCCTGCTCTCCTTTGCTTTCCACCATCTAAGCTATACCCTGTCCCTAAGTCCTGAGCCACCCTCTCCTGCTGTTTTCCTGGTTTGGTAAGTCAGGAGGAAAGGTTTGGTGGTTCTTTCCCCACTTCTTTTTGGAGGAGTAAGGAAGTGAGGTTCTTATCCTTCACATATGAGTGCCCTGGATTTTGGTTCTTAGTTGATGAATACTCAACACCCAGTTCTTTGTTTTGGCTGCAGCCACGCAATGCAGCTAATGTGTGGCTTAAGAATGACCCTCTTCCTAGGCCTCGCCCACCTTGGGACGGTGGGCAGGAACCCCAGTAGAACTGGTAAATTACTTGTTCCGTCTTTAAAGGGCCTCCTACAAGCTACTCTTGGGCCATATGGGGTTAAAGAAACTTCCTGAACATAGCACTCTGGAGGAGGGAGTCCTCTTCCCTCCACCTGTAGCCACAGTGTGGTTGGCAAACCCTCAAGCCTATCAGGAGGTAGAGGGCAAGATGAGCGCTTTGTCTTAAAGGCCAAAGAGAACAGCACCAAGCGTTTCTACCCAGGGCCTTCCTTCTCTCTTCCCCTGAAGTCTTTGCCCTTCTCCCATAAACTTTGGGTCCCAGGAGAACCTTGGTTGCTGAAGGCTAGGCTCAGTCCTCCACCTGGGAGTCTGAGGAAATGCTCTTCTTACCTAAGAAATGGAAGATGGGGCCTAGGAGGCCCTGCTGTTGCTACATTCCCCTCTGCTGTGCAAACTGCTGTCCCTGGCCAGCTCTCCCTTGCTCTTAACCTGATACATAGGAGCTAGTCCTTCATTTCCAAATGCTCCCCTTTGTGGAGTGCATGGTTGGCCTGACAGTGTCACTGACCCCAGGGCTCTCCTTGCCCCTGGAGTACCCACAGGCCTTGGTCCACATCTTTAAATTTGGGAGCCAGGTGGAGAGAAATTGTGTTCATGCTGCATGGGAGGTAGAGAATGGAGGTGACTTTTTATCCCTGCCACCCCTCATTTTGTTTCCTTCTCTGAAGCACCTGCCTCTGAGCTCAGTTCCCCAAAGAGGCAGGCGGGCAGCCAAGCAAGGGCAAAGCTCTGGTAGGGGAATGGGTAGAGGTAGGGCAGCCCCAGGCTCGAGGACTCCCCGGTTGCCGTTTCCCTCCTACCTCGATGCTCCACTTTCGCAGGTCACTGGGGAGGCAGGCCCATGGCACGTGAGGGACAGTGGGGGTGGGGGAAGAGGAAGAAGCACCCTGTAGCCTTTGGCCCACCCACGAGGCAGGGTGGAGGGTTCTTCCTGGATCCAAGGGTGGAACCTCCCCACGAGCCTGGGTCCATCCCCTCAGATAGCTTAGGAAGGAAGGAAAGAGCGAGCTGCACACAGCAGGACACATGGGGGACGGGGTTTGAGGAGCTTTGATACGAAACGCACTGGAGGGGAGGGGTCAGAGAAAGAGAAGTGGGGGAAGAGAGAAAAAGCAGAGAGGAGACACGATGCACGGAGAAAGGAGGAGCTGAAAGTGGCCTGGACTCCAGCCCTGGCTGTTGTCTGGTGGGTGCGGGGTGGTGAGACAGTGCTTGCGGCACATCGTGGGGGTCGTAGCAGGCCTGTGGCTGGGGAAACAGGCTGAAGAAGACCACTCCAGGGTGGACGGGCTGGGGACAGGGGCTGCTTGAGATGACAGCAGAGCCGCTCTCAGGGCCAGGCAGGGGGAGTAGTGGCTACTGATACTCAATAGGGTCATCACACGAGAGGACAGCAGCAGGGCAAAGCCCCGGCTCCCCTGTCTGCCCACGGGCCTCCTGAGGGAAGAGGGGTGTCGTGTGGGGTGCCCCACACAGGACTCAGCACCAGCAGGTTTTCGAAGAGTTCGCTGGGCCCTCGGGTTTGCCCTCCTCCTCCTCCAGCTCTGCCAGTGCCAACTCATTGCTGGCACGCATCCGGAGGCCTTCCAGCTCCTTCCTATGGGCCTGCAGCACCAGCTCTGTCAGACGCGTGAATGACTGGAAACCAAAGGGCACAGGTTAGTCCAGTGTCTCCTCCTCTCCCCTGGCAACCCTGCAGCAGCCTGAGGGATGAGGTCCATCTTATGGCTCCTCCTCCCGCCTCTGCTGGACTCAGCCCGAGAGAGCGGGCGCCTGGTCACCAGGGCTCTCACCTCTTTAATGTTGAGGTTGGTGCAGGCACTTGTTTCATAGAAGTCCATGCCATACTCCTTCGCCAGCTGCAAGAGAAGGACATTTCTGAAAGAGAGTCAGTAAGGCAGGGGAGGGGCCCATACAACCAGGCACAGGCTTCTGCCACTGCACTCACAACCATGCTGTGTTGTGACGATTTCTCAGAGTAGATAATTTCTCAGATGGGACTGGGAGCTCCAAGAGAGGGTAGCAGAGAATGGGGGAAGATCCTCCACAAATATGCCTCTCCATTCTTCCAGCTGCCACCCCACGCCTCCCAACACACAATCATGTATCAGGAGATAAAGACACCATCCATTGTGGCAGTGTGGCATCCTCGTAAAAAACATGGGCTCTGGAGTCCCACAGTCCCAGACCTGAATAGCAGCACTGCCACTGATGGCTAGCTGTGTGACCTTGGACAAGTTGTACATTCTCTGTAAGCCCCAGCTTTATCTTCTGTTAAAGGAGACTAAGTGTGTCTCCCATCCACGGTTGTGGGATGATTCAGTGGGGTCGTGCACTTAAAAGCACTTGCCTTAGCACAGTGCCACACATAGAGTGCTCAATAAATACTATCCTAGTAGGCTTTGCCTCTACTTTCAAATTGGTCAATGACCATGTCTTATATTTTATACCAAACAATCAATTTCATTTTAAGTACTAATGGAACGCTATTGACTGAAAAGGGAGAGGAAAACTCTTGAGGTCCACGGACTGAGTGGATAACTTGTCTCAGAAATACCAATCTTGGCTGGGCACAGTGGCTCACGCCTGTAATCCCAGCACTTTGGGAGACTGAGGCAGGTGGATCACCTGAGGTTAGGAGTTCAAGACCGGCCTGGCCAATATGGCAAAACCCCATCTCTACTAAAAATACAAAAAAATTAGCCAGGCGTGGTGGCATGCACCTGTAATCTCAGCTACTTGGGAGGCTGAGGCAGAAGAATTGCTTGAACTCAGGAGGCAGAGGTTGCAGTGAGCCGAGATGGCGCCACTGCACTCTAGCCTGGGTGACAGAGCGAGACTCCATCTCAAAAAAAAAAAAGAAAGAAAGAAAGAAAAAAAAATAACCAATATTTCTTTCTGCTCTCTGGGAGGATGGTCTCCCTGCATGCTTGGACATTCCCTCAGTGTCATCCTCCTACCCTTTCTGCCCCCATGGCTTCTCCAGCTGTGGCTCTTTGTCTCCTCATTTGCCTCCCTGGCTCTTTCCTGGGTAAGAAGGACAGGAGTGGGGGAGTGTTGGGTGGGATGGGAGATCATTTCTCGACCGTAACATGGCAGCTAGGCCTGGATGCTGTCAGAGAAGAGGTTGACAACTTGAAGTCCTTCATTACTAACACAGGGATGATCTCTTAAGCAGAGGGCAATCCTGCATTTGGGGACCTGGACTTGGGAGAGTTGCTGCCTATGACGTCTTTGTTTCTGGATGGACCCCGAATCTCTGGGCTTCTGTCCTGAAACCCAGACAACAAGCCTTCCGAGGATGGCCACTCCCCCAGGGCCTTGGGGTGCTGGGGACGTGTGGGAGGACCCGCCACTGGGGAACACACCCCTAGGTCCCCGCGCTCAGGACTGGCCCTGGAGGCCCAGCAGAGGACCTGGGGTGGACTTGCCTTTTCCCTCCACTTACCTGCTGCCCTTGCTCTCTTCCCACCTGCCGTTTCTGCTCCTCATCAGCCTTATTCCCAATAAGGATCTTCTGGACGCCTTCTGGTGCGTACTAGGGACAAAGGATGGGCAGAACAGCCAGTGAGTGCTGCCTGCCCCCCCAATTTTCCCTACAGAGTCTGCACTGCCTCCAGCCCACCACCAATTCCAGAGCCCTAGGGACAGGGTGGGCCGACTGGATGCAGGTGCCAGGCTCCCCCAAGTGCCATGGCTGACCTCAAGGGTATCACGGGGACAGCTTAGGGTAGAAGACACTCTGGCTAAGACTGGTGCTTCCTTGGGTTAGACCACTGGTATCAGAGCTGGAAAGGACATTGGATGTAAGTCCAGCCCTCATTCTACAGGAACTGGGGACCCAGAGGATTCAAATGGCTTCCCAAGGCTCCACAGCTATTGTGCAGAGCCAGGACTAGATCCCAGTCTTGCAACTCCACCTGGTCCCAAGATTTCAGGAAAGAAGCTGCTCACAGGGAAGACTTGGAACTAATTCATTTCCGGGAAAGACACAGCCGTGGAGGCCTGGCAGGGTATGGAGAGTGAGGGCATGGCAGCTTCGGTTTCTTCCCCATGTCTTACTCACCCAGAGGTCTTCATCCAGGGCTGTGGAAGGCAAAGCTTCCTGGAAGCATTTGCCTTCCCATCTGGCCCTCGCCTTGCCTTCCCCGGTGAGGCACCCTCTCCACACCCCGGCAGTGAGGTGGCATCTCCTACCTCATCCACGTCACTGACCCACTTCATGATGTGCTGGTAAGAGCGCTCGCTGCTAATGTCGTAGACCAAAAATATCCCCTGAGAGAGAGAGAAATAGAGAGATGTGATATGCACAGAGAGAGTGCAGTCATGGGGCCAGAAGGGGCCGTGGAAACTTAAAGGTTGGGTCCCACTCTCCCATTCTCCCTGCTCAGCATCCAGAAATATCTCTTCTCTCAGACCCCACCACTGCCGCCTCCCAGGCCCATCACAGAACTCTCTACAGCAGGAAGGCACCACATGCTTTGACCTGGATCTTTGACCCAGGATGGAGGGTGGAAGTCAGGGGTGAGGGCAGGGGCCTGCCTGCAGTGAGTGAGCCATGAACAATGGATGGACAAACGATCAGTGAACAGCTGAAAGACGCCCTGCGCTTCTCCAAGCAGGCGAACTGTGTTTAGGGGATCCGTGGCACAGACATCTCAAATACCCAGAGCTGGGAGTGTGGGTGGCAGCTTCCCACTTTGAAACCCCCAATGTGATGGCTTACCTGGGCCCGCCGATAGTACTGCTTTGTGATGGTCTGGTATCTCTCCTGCCCTGCAGTGTCCCTGCAGGAGAAAGCCAGTCCCTCAGAGGAGCAGGGACCATGGGAACAGACGGAGAGGGGAAGAGCAGAGCTGTCCCCTTGTAGGAAAAACTGGGGAGCTAAAGGGTGAAAAACCAGGGATGCTTGGATCCCCACAGGGATCTGCAGTCAGAGGCCTGGTCATCTGTGCTGGTGCTGACCAGGCCTGCAGGGCCTTGGCCCCTCCTGCCAACTGCCCTCCTGGCAGACACCAGAAGCCACAGCCAGAACAGGCCTTGGACAGCTCTCTGGAATCTGGCCACTGTGGCCAGATTTGGTTGGATGGGAGTTGGCAGGGGATGCTGCTACACCCCTAGTCCCTATGGGACCTCTGAAGGCAGTGCCCATACTGCTGTGGAATTGAGAGGGAGCTCTAAACCCTGGCAAAGGCAGTGCTTCCAAGACCTCAGGCAGAGAGCCACAGCAGCACCCTCTGCTACTGTGGAAACTGCACCATGCTATCCTGAGGAACTCTCTCGGGGTCTCGCCCTAAATGATGAGGGGTGTAGCCTCCTTCCTTCCATTCTTAACATAGTGTGGCACAGCCCAAGGGCAAAGCCTAATCCTGAGATAAATTCACAATGGTTACTGTGCCAGTTCCTTCTAATTCCTGCCCTTTGGTGCTTGTAGTCAATCCCATAAAGTTTCTTAGAGGTTGGAGATTAAGGCTTATAGGAAGAGATGGGCTTCTGAGACTTCGCTTCCATCCATCAGAGAGGTGGCCAGTTATCCCAGGTGAAGCCTAGGAATTTTACACATGGCAGGGGCAGCTAAGGAGCAGCCAGAGGTCCTCTTCTCCTACATCTGCCTCCTCCTCCTCCCCAGCTCACCAGATCTGTATCCGCACTTTGATGCCGTCTACCTCTATGGTCTTCATCTTAAAGTCAACACCTGGAGAAAGGAAGAAAGCAAGAAAGTTAGAAAGCGTACCCACTAGAAATGAACAGGAAAGGGCCAGGCAACCACACTTGAAAGGTTTCCTTTCAGTTTAATTTCGCAAAGGGATGAAGTAATGTAAAGGCCTTCTTTAAGCAGAAACTGATCTTAAGGAAGTATCTGAAGCTTTGAAAGGGGCTTTCCTCCCTCCCTGAGCTGAAAGTTGCCACAAGTAAAGGCCCTGGGGGACCCAGAGGAGGGAGAGTGAATCTGGGGAAATCTACTTCATCACTGCCTTACTCGACAGACTTAAAACATGTCTCGTTCTAGTCATGTGTGAAGTCTTCCTATTTATACTTCTGGAGAGAACGCTGTGTTTATCCTTCCTGAAATTCTAATCTCTAGAAATAGCCACCCACATTATTTGCCTGCTTTCTTCCCTCTCTCTCTCTGCCTTGTTAATAACCAGAAGGGGTCATAGTGCCAGACTGTGGAGAGAGAGGAGGGCTCTTCCAACCCATGATTGTACCTGAAGCCTCAGCACCCAGCCAAGGCTCACCAAAAAGAAGGCCTCATGCGTCTTGGTTGCTGACTCACTCATTCACCATAGGAGGCACTGTGGTTGACTAGAAGGAGCATGGGCTTTGGCGTCAGGCCTGAGCTTATCTCCTCCCTCTGGCCACTCATAGCTCATTGCTATAACATCAGGCACCTTGCTTCACTGAGCGTCCATTTCTGCCTCAGTAAATATCTTCATCAGGGACATTACCAGTATCTCAGAGGGTTGCTGAGGAGGCCGGATGAGATACAGCACCTGGCCCAATTGACTGCAGCTGTCATGAGCTAGTGCAGGGCCAGGTACATGCGGGTGCTTATGAGTGACTGTCATAGGACCAGATGAAGAGGCAGTGGCATGGCATGGCATGTCACTGCGGGAGGGAAAGGAAGCACAGAGTTCCCACGCTTCTTCATCCAAGGGCTGGAGGAGCTAAGCTGCCATGAGACACAAGAAACCGAAGGGATTTGGCAAATGCGTGCAGGGCAGAAACATATTGGAGAAATCTGCAGCAAGAGAAGTCAGCACCACCAGCAGCAGCCAGCTTGACTCTGAGTGACAACAGAGAGATGAGGGAGGTTGTTTTGCTGACCATGCCTCTCCCCAACTCTAACTATACCCAGGCACTATGCCCAGGGATTCAAGAGCTACGTCTGGTGGGTTAATTAAGCTTATGTCTTTGTGTACTCCCTGGAGCAAGGTCAGGAGTGGGCATGATCAGCCACAGTTTTCAGATGGGAACATGGTAGAGTTCTGAACCGTCTGCCACCAGCTGCACTGCCCGGCCCAGAAGGCCTGAAGGCACCAGCATCCCCATCACCACTGCCACTCCACCTCCGCATCAGTTATTTGCCAAATGGGAGACATCTTCCCTTATCTGTGCTGTCCCCAGCTTTCTACAAAGGCAAACAAATTAAATTCTGTCTCTTCCTTCCCACCATCAAGACCAATCATCATTTAATTACAAGGGAAAAAAGATGCAGAACGGGCAACCTGAACTAAATCGATTTGGTCAGACGTGAATCATTTCTCGCCTGCCCAAGCTGATTCATATCCATTGGGCTGTACTTTTCCAAATGGGCAATGCCTGGCAGCCATTCTTCCATGTGTGCAGAGAAAGAGTGAAGAGAAGGAGGGAGGAAGGGAGGAAGGAGAGAAGCATCAGGCCTTGGGAAGCAGGAGTATGCTTATTTCTGCCTGGATCAACGGTTATCAGGCACCTGTTTCTCCCCAGTACCTGGCATAGAAGGGAATCAAGACATTCTTGTTTCATGATACAGCACCTTCTTCCAAGAAGAACGAGAAATTTTCTCCAATTTGTAATATACCTGGTTTATCCTCACACTAGCCTAGCAAACCTGGCCAAGGACAGTGCCTTGTGCAAAGCCATCACAAGGGGGACAGGAAGAGAGAAGGTTTTATTTCCTTTATCCCACAAACATTTATGGGACCTTCCTATGTGCCCTGCACAGTGCTCAGTGCAGACAGAGCAGTGAAAAAGACATGGCCCCTGCCCTCAGAGAGCCTAGTGGAAAGGAAACAAGGGCTCAGAGAGGTCAATGGCTAGCCAGGGTCAGCACAGCACCTGCAGAGATTCCAACACAGGTCCATCTATGCTGGAACCCACGCTGCCCCTTGCGCTGGTTCTTAGGGAAGCAAGAGGAGAGTCATGTGTAGTTGGCTAGGCATGGAAGCCCTAACTCTGCTTAGTTTCCTTTTTGCCTGTGGGTGCCTGAGAAGGACTTTGCTAGGAGAGGAACTTCCAATATTAAGGTGAATTTTTCCCTGTGAGAGAAGAGGGGATGGAGGGAGAGGTGAAAGCAGGCAACTGTCCCCAGAGACAGAACTGACAAGGAGACAGGGTACTCCACCGGAAGTGAGGCTGGGCAGTGACTCCTTCTCACCTCCTCCCTCACTTCTTAGCTATGTGGCGGGGGACTAAGGCTGAGGAATTCCGGGGCTCGCAGCACTCCCCGGCCTCACCCACACCCCACCATCTTGCAACCTAGGTCTCACTGGCCACCTGGGAACATGTGTTTTATTCACCTTTTGGCTATTCATATGCATTCACATATGATGGAAGAAAACAGAGTAAGTCTATGTCTTCTGAAGGATTTTCCTTCCTCCCTCCCCGCCCACACAACCTCTCTTAAATTTAAAAAAGGTTAACAGCCCAAGGATCTTCAAGAGGAATCTATTGCTTCTGCGCTCTGTTCCCACACAACCTGGGCCTTCAGCTGTGTCCACCTACCAGTCAAGCCCTGGCCCCAGTAACCCGTGCCCATCGTGGCTCCTTCCCTCTCCCTGCATGGCTGTTGGTTTTTTCCACTGCTGAGCACTGCAGGACAAAGTCAACACACTGGCCTTATTGAGGCCTCTGCAGACGGATGCTTTCTCACCTTGGCCAGCCCTCGCAGCTGCTTAGCAAACTGTTTATTCACATGTGTGTTCACCTATCACTGTCCTCCCACTGAAGGCTTCAGCTCCAGGGCACCCCCTCCCCACCCCTGTGCTCTCAGCAGGATACCTTCTCCACTGTTTTATGGCCCACATGAATGCCTTTCCTCTGAAGCCACCAACTTTCTTCCGATTTTCCTAAGTTCTCTCTGCCTTCCCTCAGGGAAGAGTCCTCTATCCACATCTGGCCTCTTTTCGGTCATCAGCCCCACCTGGGTGCACACCCAGAGAGTCAGCCCTTTTTGTTGCATCTTTAGTATCCGTGAGAAGAAGAGATATTCTCCATCTATCTCTGCCTCCAGTGGTTTCACATTCTGGCTCCTCTAAGGTCATATTTCTCAAACTTCCAGGTGCATGAGAATCACGCGGGGATTGAGTTAAAATGCAGATTCTGATCTGGTAGGTGTGGGGCAAGGCCTGAGATGCTGCAGGAAGCTCCCAGGTGAAGATGACGCTACTGTCCACATATCACCTGAGTAACAAGCTGTTCTCAAAGTGTGTCCCTGGACCCGCAGCATCAGCATCACCTGGGACTTGTTAGAAATGCAAATTCTGGCCGCACGCGGTGGCTCACACCAGTAATCCCAAGACCTTGGGAGGCTGAGGTGAGTGGATCACCTGAGGTCAGGAGTTTGAGACCAGCCTGGCCAACATGGTGAAACCCCCGTCTCTACTAAAAATACAAACATTAGCTGGTCATGGTGGCAGGCACCTGTAATCCCAGCTACTCAGGAGCGGGTCTGGGGTGTGGGGAGAATCGCTTTAACCCAGGAGGCAGAGGCTGCAGTGAGCTGAGATCATGCCACGGCACTCCAGTCTGGGCGACAGGGTGAGACTTCATCTCAAAAAAAAAAAAAAAAAAAAAAGAAAAGAAAAGAAAACGAAATGCAAATATGCAAATTCTTGGGCCTTACCTCAGACCTATAGAATCAGGCCCTCTAGGTATGGGGTCCCGCAATCAGTTTCAATAAGCTCTCACGGTGATTCTCACACATGCGTAAGTTTGAGAACTACATTAGGACAAAAGTTTTGCACCTGAAGTGTCAAGAGAGCGAGAGCACAAGAGTTCTCTGTTTCTCAAGGTGTGCTTTGCAGAGCTTCGGCTTTAGAATCACCTGGGGTGACTTAAAACAAAGACAAAAACAATGACCTTGACTTGCCTAGACCTACTGAATCATAATTTGAGGGTGAGGCCCAGAAATCTGTATTTTTAACAGCACTGTGGGTGATATTAGATAGAAGTAGTTTCAAGAGCTATATATGTCATGGAAGAAACATCCATTGGCCTGGAGTCAGAAAGACCTGGTCCAAGTCCTGGTTCTGGCACTTACTGTGTAACTTCAGGCAAGTCTCAACTTCTCCTAGCTTCAATTTTTTTTTTTTTTTGAGATGGAGTCTCACTCTGTTGCCAGGGATGGAGTGTAGTGGAGCAATCATAGCTCACTGCAGCCTCGATCCTCCAGGACTCAAGCGATCCTCCCAGCTCAGCCTCTGGGTAGGTAGCTGGGACTGCAAGTGTGCACCACCATGCCCAGCTAATTTTTTTTTTTTTTTTTTGTAGAGATGAGGTCTCCCTATATTGCCTAGACTAGTCTTGAACTCCTGGGCTCCAGTGATCCTCCCGCCTCAGCTTCCCACAGTGCTGGGATTATAGGCATGAGCCTCCGCACCAGGCCGATTTTCTTAAGTGTAGAAGGAGAATACTGCTTCCCTCCTAAGGGCTGTGCTGGGATAAATTAAACGATGTATGTGAAGCACTGACAGCGTAGTCCTCTCACTCCTACCTTCCCTCTGCTGAATAAAGGCTTCCTGGGGAGTCAGGAAAACCAGCCCAGAGAACCCTGAAGTGGAAGGCATTACAGATTCCTGGCCCCTACTAACCAGGTACCCTTGCCAGCCAAGGGACTAGAGCATCAGCAGCATCAGAAGTGTGTGAGAAATGCACATTCTCAGGACTCGCCCAGCCCTACTCACTCTTCTGCACAAGAAAGTTTCAGAATCACACCCAGGTGCATAGTGCTTGTCTTTATAGCACACCCCTGAGCTATGGAATCCCTCAGCTCTTATGCGGGTCCCATGAAGTAGGCAGGAGTAGGTATTATTGTGAGCCACAGGGAAGCCAATTCTCATGTTCCCACTGACTCATGTTCCCACATCCCACAGCTGAGCTGGACTGGAAAGCTGGTGTCTTAAAACCCACCCAGGGTATGCTTCACTCGGCCAGAGGCTTCCCAACCCTGGGAGGCTGAGGAATCTTACCACCTTTTCCCACATGCCCTGGCATACCCGATGCCTTTTCCCACACACCCTGGCATACCCGATGCCTTTTCCCACATGCCCTGGCATACCCGATGCCTTTTCCTGCACACCCTGGCATACCTGATGCCTTTTCTCTTTTTTCTTGACGGAGTCTTCCTCTGTTGCCCAGGCTGGAGTGCAGTGGCACGATCTCAGGTCACTGCAACCTCTGCCTCCTGGGTTCAAGCGATTCTCCTGCCTCAGCCTCCCAAGTAGCTGGGATTACAGGCACGTGCCACCACACCCAGCTAATTTTTTGTATTTTTAGTAGAGACGGGGTTTCACTGACATTATGCGGCATCTAGAAGTGAGGCAGGGGGCACATGAGGAGAAGCCCGCTGCTATGGTCTGAAGGTCTGTGTTCCTCCAAAATTCCCATATTGAAACTTAATCCCCAGTGCAGTGCTGGTGGGAGGTGAGGCCTTTGGGAGGTGACTCAGTCGTGATGTTAGAGCCCTCATGCATGGGACTAATGCCCTTAGAAAAGAGGTCTGAGGGAGCTTGTTCCCTCTTCTGCCATGTGAGGACGGAGCTAGAAGGTGCCACCTTTGTCACAGAGCATCAGCCTTCACCAGACACTGAATCTGCTGGCACCCTGATCTTGGACTTCCCAGCCTCCCAAACTCTGAGCAATACATTTCTCTTGCTTTAAATTACTCAGCTAAAGGCATTTTGTTACAGCAGCCAGCCCTAACTAAGACACCCACCATAGCCTATTTTCTCCTTCCTCCTTGGCATGGTTCATGATTCCAGTAAGTCCAGATTCATCACCCTGACAGTGTCCCTATAAAACAGTCTACTTCCTTTCTTGGGTACACAAAGAAATAGGGCACAGAAGTGTTAAGAAACAAGCAAACCACTTCTACACAGCTCTGGCAGAGGTTCTTGGAGACGCTGAGAGCCCCAGGAGGAGAAAGTCAGACAGATGGGCCCTCTCCCAACCAGGTGCCCAAAGCACAGAGAGCAGCTCATTGTTTTTCCCGGCACATTAGATATGCCCATCATGGTGCCTGCCACACCCTGTGTCCCTTTCTGGCTAGAACAGCTCAGCCCCAAACCTCTGCTCAGAGAAGCAGGGCTGGGTGCAACATGTTCTTTGTGGAGAAGCAGGTTCAGACTGGACCATCAACAGGTTTGCTGGTGACCCACAGGGTGACCTGGCCAGCAGAGGCAAGGGAGCTTAGCTAAGCCAATCAAACCAGCTCACTCCAGGCAGGGCAGTGGGGACTGACCAGTTGGTAATGAGCAGGGCATGAGGCAGACAAACATGCAGAAAGAAGCGGAGAGGCCTAAGGATGATGAACATGCTGACTGCAGTTGGGGCTGGGGACGGTGGATCCTAGCACAGCCATGGGTCCAGACCAGACTCCAAGTTCAGCCCATGGGTATCCATAGAGCACATGCCCCTTTTCTTAGTGACACCTGAGAGTGCCTCAGGATTGGCCACTGCTGCCTAATGGCTCCCCCAAGCTAGTGAGCCAGATGCTTCAACAAGGGGGCTGGAAGGAAGACCTCCTAAACCATCGCTCCCTGCTCCTTACTGCCCCCTATTTTTGTCTTCTAGCCTCAACTACACAAAAAGAACCTAAGGGGCAGAGAATACATTTTGTGGTTGACAAAGCATTTGTTTTGTTTGCTTGTTTTTAAAATCTCTGCCACATAGTGCCAGCATAGTGCCAGGCATAAAGAAGCAATTCCAAAACAAATTCTAAATAAATAAAAAGGCCAAGCACAGTGGCTCACACCTGTAATCCAAACACTTTGGGAAGATGAGGTGGGAGGACTGCTTGCGCCCAGGAGTTCGAGACCAGACTGAGCAAGAAAGTGAGACCCCATCTCTAGAAAACAAAAAACAAAAAACAAAAAAACCCAGGTGTGATGGTGTCCACCTGTGGTCCCAGCTACTCGGGAGGCTGAGGCAGGAGGATCACTTGAGTCTGGGAGGTTGAGGCTGCACTCCAGCCTGAGTGACAGAGCAGGACCCTGTCTCAAAAAAAAAAAAAAAAAAAAAAGCAATTCCATGAGGGGGATCTACCCCTCACCCCAGAGAGCATAAGAAGGGCTGCATGCCTGAGGCTTAAGAGCAGGGGGATGTGTCCTGCCACCTGATGCCTCAGACATTGGCAAGAAAAGCTCCTCAATCAACTGATGGTGCCATGCAGCCATGGCCTGAGGCAGCAGCCCTGGGCCCCATCCTCTTCCTGCTGTGACTCTGGCTGTATGGTGTCTGCCCCAGCAGCTGCCAGGCCACAACTGGAGCCCGAGGGTGCTGGGACAGCGCTGCTGTTGGAGAACTGGGAAGACAGGCAGGGCCCTCCTCTGGGCACCAGGGGCAGGGGCAGGATAGAGGGATGCAGCAGGGGAGACACCCAGCACTCACGTGACTCCTAAGCTAGCTCGCCTTGGGTGGGCAAACAGGGAAAAACTTGGTGCCTCCCCAGTACAGCAGTGGAGGTGCTGTGACGCTTACAGAAAGGAGCAGGCAGGGCACATCCACACTAAAGAACACCCCTTCCCATCACTGTCTGCCTCCCTAGAAAGCCCTAGAAAACATGGAGGAAGTGTGGCTCAAGACACAGAGTGTCCTGGCCATTAAGAGCACAATTGGGAGGTCAAGTTTGGTTCCAATCCTGCCTTTATCACTAATTACCTGCATGGTGTTGGGGAAGCCAGTTAGCCTATCTTTGCCTCAGTTTCCTCACCTGTAAAGTGGGGGTGACAGAGGATTCTCAGAGAATTTTTTTTTTAAGATTGTGAGATAAGGTGTAAAACCCATAACACAGGGTCTGGCACGCAGAACTTTATTAAATGTTAGCAGAAGCAGCCGTCAAGCTCCCTTAGGGAAGGATGAGATTCGCGAGCCCAGAGCTGCAGGAGGGGGAGTGGAAAGAGCTCTAGGATGTAGAAGGAGGCTTATGTTGGGGAGAGGAAGGAGAGTGGGACAGAGAGATGAAGCCCAAGCCAGCACTTGGCTGGAATGTTTCAACAAAAAGAGGAAATGCCGCCCCTGTGGGGCCCAGACGGCTCCGAGAGTCTGGCTACAACCTAAATTCTGGCACAGGTAGGGTGTGCCTACTAGCGGGCCAGCACCTCATGGGTTAAGGGCAGGTGCCAGCTTGCCTGCCTGCCAGCCAAGCTCCGTATGCCAGCCAAGCTCCGTATGCTTCAGTGGAAACAGGGCTGCCTCGGGGTGCCAAATGTTATCACCAGGATCAACCACAGCCCAAAGGACCAGCAGTGCGACCTGAGCTTTTCATTAGTAATGAGACTCCACAACGAGGAACAACCTAATACACCTGAAACCCAAGGCAGACACCCAATCCCCGGGGCCAGGCCAGCTCCAGTTACCAAGCACAGGTCCCAGGAGTGCCCCAGCCCCTCCCACTGCAGGAAACCAGCATGTGTGGGCCATGTGCACCTCCTGTGGGTTGTGGCAGGAGGTCACCTCTAAAGAGGTCACCCTGTGCAGCCCTAAAACACCAAAAAAGACCCCATTCACACAGGCATCCCGGGAGCTGATATGGTTTGGCTGTGTCCTCACCCAAATCTCATCTTCTTTGGTATATGCAGAGATGAGGGGTCAGTGCTTTAGACTAAGGTCCATGTTGCCTATTGTTCAGGGTCAGAGCTGGTATCAGATGATGCCCATCAGCTCAGCCAGGTTGCTGGAGTGACCCTCCAGGGCCACCTCTGCAGCCAGGGCACTCTGGAGTAAGGAATCTCTAGGGCTCAAGCAGTGAGGCCATCCACTCCCTCCAGCCTCATCATCTTAACAGTCTCAAGCCCAGGCATGGTGGCTCACACCTGTAAACCCAGCACTTTGGGAAGCCAAGGTGTGAGGATCACTTGAACCCAAGGAGTTCAAGATCAGTCAGGGCAACATAGTGAGACCATGTCTCTGCAAAAAATTAAAAAATTAGCCAGGTGTGGTGGTATATACCAGTGGGCCCAGCTACTCAGAAGACTGAGGTAAGAGGATCACCTGGACCTGAGGCCAGTAGGTTGAGGCTGCAATGAGCTGAGATCACACCACTGCACTCCAGTCTGGGAGACAGTGCAAGACTCTGTCTTAAAAAAAAAAAAAACAAAACAGGCCGGGTGTGGTGGCTCATGCCTGTAATCCCAGCACTTTGGGAGGCAGAGGCAGGCAGGTCACCTGAGGTCAGGAGTTCAAGACCAGCCTGGCCAACATGGTGAAACCTTGTCTCTACTAAAAATACAAAAATTAGCTGGTCATGGTGGCAGGCTCCTGGAATCCCAGCTACTCGGGAGGCTGAGGCATGAGAATCGCTTGAACCTGGGAGGCGGAAGTTGCAGTGAGCCAAGATTGTGCCACTGCACTCCAGCCTGGGGGATACAGTGAGACTCTGTCTCAAAAAACAAAACAAAACAAACAAACAAAAAACAGTCCCAAGAAACCAATACGACCTATAACTTCCCTCAGGGAAGAACAGAAGTCCTTTAGGAAAATGCATTCATTCATTCCTTCATTTGTTAATTCATTCATTCAAACTGTTATTGAATGCTTACAATGTGCCAGGAACTAAGCCAGGTACTAGAAGATAAGCTATGAACAGCACAGAAAGATCCTTGTCATCAGGGCTTAATTCTAGTGGGGAAGACAGATATAAGTAATGAATACCTAATTTCAGAGAGCCATATGTGATAAGAAGCAACTGCGGGATAAAGTAGAGAGTGAGGAGACCCCAAGCACAAGCAACCTTAGACTGGCTGGCCAGAGAAGATTTTAAAGGAGTTAACATTTGAGCTGAGACCTAAATGACAAGAAGGTGCCAGCAGGGAGATCCAAAGAATCAGGTAGAGGAAGCAGCAAAGATCCTGTGGCAGGACACATTTCAGTCAAACTCACAGTTCCTAGGAAGAGGGTCAACAGTACTCTCTCCTTTGTTACAAAAGGGGAACTGCAGCAAGACCCCTCCTTTCTCTCAGGTCTTGTGCGGACCCTCACATGTGCACCTGCATCTGTACTGTTTACTGCGTGTCTTCTAGCATCTGGTTTAGTTCCTGGAACATAGTCAGCATTCAATAGCACTTACACTTGTCTGGAGGCGCGAACCTGAAGAATACACCAAGAAACTTCTCAAATGCCAGCAAGGCCAACTTCAGAACTCCCTGCTCCTATGTGATGCTGAGATCTCTATACACTGAATAAATGGCATGCGTAAAGCCCACTGTCCCTGTGTAGGTAGTAGGTACATAGTAAGTATATGGAGTAGATAATCAGGATTAGTGTTCCCCTTCCCCACTTTTTTTTTTTTTTTTTTTTTTTGAGACAGGGTCTCACTCTGTCACCCAGGCTGGAGTACAGTGGTACGATCTCGGCTCACTGCAACCTCCACCTCCTGTGTTAAAGTGATTCTCCTGCCTCAGGCTCCCAAGTTAGCTGGGACTACAGGCATGCTCTACCACACCCAGCTAATTTTTGTATTTTTAGTAGAGACGGGGTTTCACCATGTTGACCAGGCTGGGTCTTCCCCTTGCTTTTCCCACTGCCTTGTGCACAGACCTCCCTAGAGCCTTGGTGACATGTGCAGTGTGCTCCAGCCACCCCATCTCGCTCCCCATTGGCAGCCCCTGGAACTGGGTCTCGCCTCCCTAAGCCTGCTAGTTAGGCCAGCGGGCACCACAGAGGCAGCCAAGACCCACCAGGCTACTGACCACTCACTCCTCCAGCCTCCTTCTCAGGCAGGGCTGTGCTGACTGGTAGCAAAAGGTTCAGGGAAGAAAAGACTAGGACATAGAGACTCAGGAGCAAACATCTTAGAAAGAAGGGGGCTTCCAGATGCACCTGCCCTCACCCAGAGCCAGCAAAGCAATCTCCTGGCAAGGGGCTTCTTGAACTTCAGCTGGTATGACCATGGTGTGGCCACTCCAGCTGGCCCCAGCAAGGCTGAAGAGTAGCAGCCCCACTGAAGGTGTTCTCCACAGCACCTCCTACAGGGAAGAGGATGTGTGCTTCCCCCACACCCAGGGCCCCTGGAGAATCCTGCCTAGTCTTCAAGACTCCACTCAAATGTCACTTCCTCTTCAAAGCCTTCACCAGCCTCCCCGGGAGGGATTTCTCACTCCTCTGTGATTCCAAAGCATCCTGACATTTCTTTTGCATAATATTCTGCTTGTTTGGATGTCTGGTTCCCAGCTACACTGTAAGCTCCCAGAGGGCAAAGCAGCATCCTGTTCACTTCAGACTCTCACTGCCTGGCAGCAGGTAGATCACTAAATATTATTCAACAAAGTTGAGTAAATGAAAGCAAAAATGAATAAGCAAGTGAGACGAATAAATGGATGAATGAAGTCAGTACATATCTAGAGAAAAGATGGACAAAGAGAAAATTTTAATCAGGGAAGAGCAATTAGAAAATAACCCACTTTTAGGCCGGGCGTGGTGGCTCATGCCTGTAATCCCAGCACTTTGGGAGGCCGAGGTGGGCGGATCACGAGGTCAGGAGATCGAGACCATCCTGGCCAACATGGTGAAACCCCTTCTGTACTAAAATACAAAAACTTAGCCCAGCGTGGTGGTGCGTGCCTGTAGTCCCAGCTACTCGGGAGGCTGAGGCAGGGAAATCACTTGAACCTGGGAGGCAGAGGTGGCAGTGTGCCGAGATCTCCACTGCACTCCAGCCTGGTGACAGAGCAAGACTCTGTTTCAAACAAAAAAAAAAAAAGAAAAAAGAAAGAAAAGAAAACAAACCACTTCTTTTTGTTTTTATTTTTGTTTTTGAGATGGAGTCTTGCTCTGTCGCCCAGGCTGGAGTGCAGTGGTGCGATCTCAGCTTGTGGCAACCTCCACCTCCTGGGTTCAAGCAATTCTCCTGCCTCAGCCTCCCGAGTAGGTAGGATTACAGGCACCTGCCACAACACCCGGCTAATTTTTTGTATTTTTAGTAGACATGAGGTTTCACTATGTTGGCCGGGCTGGTCTCAAACTCCTGACCTTGTGATCTGCCCACCTTGGCCTCCCAAAGTGCTGGGATTACAGGCGTGAGCCACCGCACCCAGCCATAACCCACATTTCAAAGCCAACTGTTAGCCCTTTCTATAGTTCATGGTGCCATGGTCACAGAGTTCTCAGTAATTTTTTTTTTTTTTTTCCTGAGACAGGGTCTCACTCTGTCACCCAGGCTGGAGTACAGTGGTGTGATCACAGCTCACTGTGGCCTCCAACTCTTGGGCTCAAGCAATCCTTCCACTTCAGCCTCCTGAGTGGTTAGGACTACAGGCACATGCCACCATAATCAGTTAATTTAAAAAGTGTTTTTGTTTTGTTTTGTTTTCTTTTCTTTCATTTTTTTAAGAGATGGGGTCGGCCAGCCATGGTGGCTCACTCCTGTAATCCCAGCACTTTCGGAGGCTGAGGTGGGTGGATCAGCTGAGGTCAGAAGTTCGAGACCAGCCTGGCCAACATGGTGAAACCCCATCTCTACTAAAAACACAAAAAATTAGCCAGGTGTGGTGGTGCATGCTTGTAATCCCAGCTACTCAGGAGGCTGAGGCAGAAGAATCGCTTGAACCCGGGAGACAGAAGTTGCAGTGAGCTGAGATCAAGCCATTTGCACTCCAGCCTGGGCGACAGAGCTAGACTTCATCTCAAAAAAATAAAATAAAATAAAACAGGGCTGGTGATTAGCCCCTTCCTCCTCAGTGGGAGGAATTATGTGTCCAGGAAGCCCTGTGTTCCCCTTGACAAAGCTCACTGACCAGAGAGAAGAGCCAAGGAGAGGGCAGAGGCCTATACAGAAAACTGGCAGTTTCACAGGGAAACCGGTGCAAAGATTGGATTACAGAAGAAGGCACTCTGAGAAGAGCTGGCAATCAGGGTAGAAGGATAATGGCCAAATATCAGCTTTCATGTTATAAAGCTCATCACCAGCCTGTCTGGGGAGCGGGGAGAAGGAAGGAGGAGGAGGAAGGAACAGAAACCAGGGAGTGCAGGTAGGCGGGAGGAACCGGTGCTCCCAGCTGTGGGTGCATCTGCGGATCTGTGGCACAGATGCACAGCAGCGGAAACCCTCGGCGGGCTTCAGATATGTTCCTTCCCAAGGTCATGTCCTTGGGGAAGGGGTGGGAGGCCGAGTCTGTGCCTGTGTCAGGAGGAGAAACAGAGGCCTGAGGCAGAGCGACACCTAGCAGGGGCCCAAGCCTTGAGGCAAAGCCACCCCATCCTCTCCTCTCAGGTCACCCCACTGCTTCACACCTCCTCACCACCTCACTCTTCCTTCTCAGACCCTGGCACTGCCAGGGAAAGGGGGGTACTAGAGCAGAAACTGAAATGAAACACAGCTTCCTATGCACTCCCTTGGAATGTAAGCCAGCTCCTTGGTTTCTGTCTGTTTTGGTCACCACTGTATCCCCAAATCTTAGCATGGCACCTGGCATGTAGTTGGTGTTCAGCAAATAGCGCCTGAAGGACTGAGTGCACAAGTGATGGATACACAGGATGGCCTCCTAGCTCACTGACAGTGTATTCATCTCTACAGCATTCTTATAGCTAGGAATAATAAGAATAGCCGGGCGCGGTGGTGGGCGCCTGTAATCCCAGCTACTTAGGAGGCTGAGGCAGGAGAATCACTTAAACCCGGGAGATGGAGGTTGCAGGGAGCCGAGATTGTGCCACTGCACTCCAGCCTGGGCGACAGAGAGATACTCGGTCTCAAAAAATAAATAAATAAATAAATAATAATAATAATGATAATATGATAGCAGCTATTATTTTATCGAGGGCTCTGCCAAGTGCTTTGTATGCGCTAGGCTCTATAATCTTCACAACAACCTTTAAGAAAGACTCTGTTACCATCTTCAATTTACAGATGCAGAAACGAAGCACAAAGATGTCATCAAAGTGTCTGAAGGTCACAGGGCCAGTAAGGCCACGGGAAATGTGCATGTTAATCTGGGCTCTTTCCATTCTGCTCATTGCTTCTCACCTTCCCTTCCTTTCTAGGTACCAGGGGAACAGAGTAGGTAGAGACTGGTCTCAGGCTGCCTGAAGGCTGACACAGACCCAGCCCTGACCCTCTCACAACGTCACACTGCATTTGCCCCCAGCTCCTCTCAGTCTAGAAACCTGCAAACCCCAGGATCCTAGTGTCTAAGCACAGGCCCCAGTGTCTGTTAGGTCACCCCGTTCCAGGCTTGGATCTAGCTCCACCCCCTCCCTCACCGTCTCCCACCTCCTCAGTCAAAAGCAAAGTCAAGACAGGCAGCCAAGCCAGTCCCAACAGAACTCCTTGAGAAAGGTGACATAGCAGCAGCAACCCAGCCTGAGAAAGTGCCCTGAAGCCACAGCAGCCCAACCTGTCCAACCAGATCACCCTCCTCCTCACCCAGAAGGAGTGTAGCCTGGAGGGTGGCTTTCAAAACAAAAGGTCCAGGGACTAGGTGACAGGTCTACTCAGGGAAGACTAAGGATGGGAGGGAGAAAACCAACTCCTGAGGGAGTGAGGTAGCTCACGCCTATAATCCCAGCACTTTGGAAGGCTGAGGCTGGTGGATCACGAGTCCAGGAGTTCGAGACCAGCCTGGTCAACATAGTGAAACCCCATCTCTACAAAACATACAAACATTAGCTGAATGTGGTGGCATGCGCCTGTAGTCCCAGCTACTTGAGAGGCTGAGGTGGGAGGATTGCGTTTGGGAGATCGAGGCTGCAGTGAGCCGTGATTGTGCCACCACCACACTCCAGACTGAGTGACAGAGTGAAACCTAGTCTCAAAAAAAAAAAAAAAAAATAGAAAAGAAAAGAAAACCAACAACTCCTGAGCAGTCTCTTCAGTTTCCATTTGTGGTTTACATCATCTCACTCCTGGCCACCATGCAGAAAGATCCTCCTCAAAGGTCCCCTGAACATAGATGTCCATGTATGACATCTTCTCCCTACCTGGTCATGGCACAGGTCCCATAAGATTCTTTCAGAAGTTGCCAGGTTGATTGGCTTGAACCACTCCCCATTCTGGAGGGAAAGTAGAACAACTGACTGTGTGGAAGTTGGTGTTGGTACCACTGGGGGTGAGGGGCCATTCAGAGGTTACTTCATGCCCAGATACTACTGCAGCCCCTGACTAGTCTCCCTGCTTCAAGTCTTAACCCCTTCTTCCAGCCAACCTCATTAGTACCCTACTCAAAACCCCTCCTACCATTGCTAAGGCTCATGTTCCACCTCCTTGGCCAGGCTCTCAATGCCCTCTGCCAACTGGTCCCTGCATTCATTCATTAATTTAACAACAGACATTGAATCTGCCTGGCCCTGTACTAGGGACTATAAAAACAATGAGGAATAAGATTTGGTCGCACCATCAAGGCACTTATAATTTGGGAGACAGGGAGAGAAACAGAAGAATGTTCTCACTTTTCTGAAGAATCCCTTCTGTTGCATCTAAACTGCCTAGAGCCCCACGGACACCTACTCAATCCCACCTCTGTTATCTCTGCTCATGTTACTCCATCTGCTCCCTTCTGCTGCAGGAACTGACAAGCAGCCCACACTGAGGCCTAGCTTCAGCTTTCCCTGCCGGTTCTAGTCCACAGGGGCCTCTCTCTTCCCCAGCCTCCGACAGCATGGAGTCGTGGGAATAGCACTCACCCATCCCATCCATCGCCATTCTCCGGCTGCCTCATGGTACATCTTGCATCATAATTTAGCTTCTGATACCCACTGTGAGACCTTCATTAAGAGTAACTGTAATGATCATAATCCATCCTTTACATTTGAAGAGTGATTCACCAAGTTCTTTCAGATATCTCATTTTGGCACTAGCTCTTTTTTTTTTTTTTTTCCCTTTGTCTTGCCTCCCCATCTAGGTTATGGGCTTCTGTGGGCAGAAAACGTAGACTGCAATATGTCTCTAAAATGCCTGGCACAGAGCTTGGTAGTGAATGCTCAATTAATTTGTTTAAGGTAGTATTTTGGGGACCCCTTTGCACCAACCCCCAGCCAGGCCAGCACAGCTGCACAGAAAGGAAATGCCTGTGGCAGAGCCAGTGGCAGGGCCACCTGCTGGTCTGCTGGCCAGAAAGACGAAAAGGATAGGGGGAGGGACAGTCAGTGTCTCAGTCTACCAGGGAGGCCTCTCACTGCTCCCTGGCAGGTTCTTCTCTAGAAGATCGCAGGCCGTTAAAGTGGAGTACACAGTAAATCACAAAAGTACTGGCCTAGGTGATATCCACATGAGCCAAGAAGCCAAACTATCTTGGCAATAACTGGTGAATTACCTTGTTTTCTTAATTCACAAAAAAAGCCCCTGGGAAAGGTGCCTCGATCAGTGGCCAGCATGGTCATGTAATGTGTTTTAGATAATGCACAATTTGAGAACAGTGACTGTAGGTATTATTCATCTTGGAATCTCTCGGTGTCAGTGCAGAGCCTGGCATACAGGACAAGCATTTTTTAAAAATAAGCGAATGACTATGACTTGGTAGCACTCATTTCGTTGGCTCCTTGATTTGTCTCCTGGCTGCCCCTTCTACCTCCTTGAGAAACTGTCCATATCACTTAAGGAAAAAGCTTTTCTTGACCATCCAACTCTTTCCTTTAAGTTTTAGTTAATGCTGAAAAACACGCCCAAGATAAGGGAGAATCCCAAGTCCCTTAATAAGCTTTAAATAAGAAAGCATTTAAGATACCCAGTGGGGCAGATTTTAAAAGGCTGGTGTGAAGAAAGACAGGTTTCTTTCTATTCCATGGAATCCAAACTCCTAGAGTCCTCTGTGTCCTGTGGAAAGGGGGACCCTAGAGAATCCTCTGTGTCCTGTAGAAAGGGGAACCCGGGTGTCAGAAGCGGAGGAAGAAATCTGGGAGCCATCTTTAGGTTTTAGGCCAATATACCAAGGGCCTTGAGGGGAGACAGTGCTGCAGAGACACCCCTACTCAGTTCACTGATTCACCTATGTACCCAAAGTGGTCTGCCCTGGAGGGTTTCAGGAAGTCCCTGTGACCTATTTAGTGTTCACCTATTAGCAGAAGGTGTCTAAGAAGGGAGATTACAAGGGGAAGGGACAAGGAGAAGGGTGGATGATTACAGGTGTGAGGCAATGGACTCTCTTTAAGGAGAGCACGAGCCTCAGAGGGCCATCCTGGTATTTTAGAAAGAGGGGTGCCCTCAAAAAGGAGGGTATGTGTCTCCCAGGGGAGGCTGCCTCCCACAGCACTAAGCAGGAGTCCCAGAGCTTCTGAAATGAGGTGGTTGAATGAAGCCCTCAAAGGGAAAAGTCCATGTCACCTATAGGACTTGGAATGGGACTAGGAGAGCAGGTGCAAACAACAGCTCTTCAGGCCAAAGCCAGGGCCTCCCAGGCAGCCCACAGCTCTCTGGAGATAGCTCAGTAGTTCCAAGCACCAGGCCTCTCCCAAAAATAGCCACTGCTAGTTTCCTTAAGGGATAACCCACCGCCCTTTGTCCCTGAGCCCACAACCTGTCCTCATACACCATCTGGTTCCTCTGCCACTCCCTCCATCACGCCCATGCCTTTCTCCTGCACCTGCCTCTTCCCCAAGTCCTCCCGGCAGGCACAAAGCCTTAGTGTCTATAGGCTCCCCTTCTTTCTGCAATGTCTCTCATCCAAACCATGGCTCAGCCCAAGCTCCTGGGTTTCCTAAGAGTTGGCCTTACAGCTCCTCTGAGAAAGACGGACAAGTTCTGTTCCCTGACCCTAAGTCCTGTTGTTTCACCCTTCAAGTTGGTGAAACAAAGAGAGGAGACCCTAAAAGCTCAATGATAATGGCAATAGCAGTAAGAACAATCAGCATTTATCGAGCTTCACCATGTGTCTGGCTGTGCTAAGCACTTAACAATCGTTATCTCATTTAATCTTGACAACAACTTGGCAGGTAGGTGCAATTATTATACCCGTTCTACAGATGAGAAACTAAATAAAGCTCAGAAGTTTAGGCAATATTCAAGGTTGCTTTGCCCCAAAGTGAGGTCTCAGGTCTCTTGGACAATAAAGCTGGCTTCTTAACCAGAAGGTTCTGTTCCTCCTGGCTGTATCTATCTGCTCCTACTTCTCTCTCAGCAAGGAATGTGTGTTGGGGGGAGGGGGGATGGTGTGGACATGAATCCTCAAGAGGAAGCTGAGAGCTGGTGCCCATCCCTGATGGCAGCAGGGACTTCTAGGAAAGCATTCCAAATGCTTTCCTAGACCAGCCAGCCAGCAGGTGTTTCCAGGGGCCTGGGCAATGCAGAGGCTACTCCAGGGCTGACCCGGGTAGCAGCTGAGGATGAAATTCCCTCTACTCAGACTTCTCAGGGAGGGGGCCCCTCACAGCCTAGAAGCGGGAGACTGTCTCAGAGGGGAGGCCATGGACCCATTCCTAGAATAAGTGACCCCATCATAGTGCTGTCCGGGATGCCACCGGGCCTTGTCCCTCTAACCACAGGCTCCAGCACTGCCAGATGAGAGATGCCCTCAGGCGGGTCCTGCCTGCCTTCTGACCCCTTGGTCTGGGCAGGTATTCCTGACACTCCTCCATCCTCTTTAGCCTCCCTCAGAACAGATGTCTCCTCTTCCCAGGCGCAGGGGCTCCTCACCCTATCTGTGTCCTCCCCCAGGTGTCCCACCTTGCGGCTTACCTTCCCAACTCTGCCCTGGAAACTCGATCCCTGTGGCCCCTCCGTACGTCCTCTCTTCCCCCCCTCGCCCCCCGCCGGCTCCACCTTGGGTCACCACAGAACCAAGGGCGCCTCAGTGACTCCGGTCTCCACCCTGACCCCCTTTTCCCTAGCACAACCTTTACTTCCCCTCCCCCTGGGGGTGTGGGGATGTTATTCCAGCGGCTACGATTCTTGCTACCCCAGCTCGGGGTACCCAGGCCTACACCCGCTCCCCTCACCCCCGGTTTCTCGGTTTGATGGGACGGAAGGCTTCCCGGCAAGAGGCGGGAGACCCCACCCCTGGTCCGGACGGCAGGCAGCAGGGACACCCTCTCACCTGCCAAAACCTATGCTCACCCCGAGATTTATCCCGGACTCCGGCCTCCGGCGCCACCGCCTCCAGCCGGAGGGGCTGGCAATTCCTCCCCAGCTGGGGACGGGGGCGGCGGGGAAAGGGGCCGCGGGCGGGGAGGGAGGGGCGCCCCGGGCCACCGCCCCTTACCGATGGTGGAGATGTGCGAGGAGTGGAACTCGTTGTCGGTGAAGCGGCACAGCAGGCAGGTCTTGCCCACCCCGGAGTCCCCGATCAGCAGCAGCCGGAACAGCACATCGTACTGCTTCGCCATGACTGGGGCCAGCGGGGCCGGAAACTGCGGGCGGGCAGCGGGCTCAGCCCTGCTCCGCCGCTGCCATCGCGGCCCGCGCCCGCCCGGGGACCCTGCGGGCGGCGAGGAGGACGCCGGGCCCGGCCCCCGCGGCTGCCTCGCCCGCCCGCCTGCCCACTCGCTCGCTGGGTGCCGGGAAGCGCGGCTGCGGCGGGAGCCCGGCGCGGCGCCCGCTCGGCTCGGCTCGGCTCGGCTGGGCTGGCGCGAGGCGGTGGGAGGAGAAACCGGCGGCGGCCCCTGCCCGCCCCTTCCCCTGCGCCGCCGCCGCCGCCCCGGAGAGAGGGGGCGGGGAGCGCGCGCAGGAGAGCTGGACCCCATCGAGCAGGCGACGCTGGGGCGGGGCGCCAGCCCCCGCTCCCAACCCCTTCCTGCCCGGGGCGGGGGAACGTTTTCGTTTTTCCGCGGACGCTCCGAATGGGGGAGTTGAGGTGAGCCCCCACCCAGCCCACTTCTACCATGCTCCGCTTTCCGGGCTCACCACTTCTCCCCATATCCCACCCCAAGTCTGGCGCCGGTAATTCCGCCCGCCGTGGCACCCTGCATCTGCAGGATCTGGCCGGGCTCCCCAGTGGCTGGTCCTCAGCTGGGCTCACCCGAGGTAGGAAGGCCTTGAGCAGGATCTGGATTCGAACACCCGTCTCCATGAGTCCCCGAGAGTGTGGGTGGAATTCCCCCTCCCTGCCATCTGGCTGCCCCTTACCTGTGTGACTGTGTCACGGCCCTCCCCCGTCCCCATTTTTTCTTTAAATGGGGAAAATGCCTATTCACGTCCTCCACCAGGGTGAAAAGATAGATGATCGTAAAAACATCTCCAAGTGCAAAATCCTTTAGAGGTGTGCGGGCAAAAGTCTCTGTTTTCCCTCTAAGGTGCTTAGGATAGGTGCCCAGGTGACCAATGTATTGTTTCAGACCCCTAAATGTCTCTGTGGTATAGCCAGTGGCACCAAAGAATGAATGGCCCTTGTTCAAGATCCAGTTTCCTACCACTGAATGTGTTAGCACCGGAGAGAGGCAAATGAATGCTCTCTGGAGTTGAGAAAATTGCCTATCCCTACCAACGAGTATTGAGGGAGAGCAAAGTCTAGCCTATTAGGTCTTTAAAAAGCAATGAAAGGCTAGGCGCGTTGGCTCATGCCTGTAATCCCAGTACTTTGGGAGGCTGAGGCGGGCAGATCACTTTGAGGTCAGGAGCTGGAGACCAGCCTGGCCAATGTAGTGAAACCCAGTCTCTACTAAAAATAAAAAAAAATTAGCTGGGCACGGTGGCTCGCCTGTAATCCCAGGCTTGAGAGGCTGAGGTGGGAGGATTGCTTGAACCCATTAGGGGAAGGCTGCAGTGAGCCGAGATCATGACACTGCACTCCAGCCTGCGCAACAGAGGGAGACCTTGTCTCAAAAAAAAAAAAAAAAAAAAAAAAAAAAAAAGCAATGAAAAGTATATATGTACATACCTGTTTTCAGGCTGAATATTGGATGGAGAATGTATTTTTCAATAGTAGGTCAAGGAAAGTGGTAAGCCCATTTACTTCATTTGAAAAGGTATATTTCAGGTTAAGTGTCTGAATTATAATAAGAGGGGAAAAGTTCAAGACCAGCCTGGCCAACATGGTGAAACCCCATCTCTACTAAAAATATAAAAAATTAGCTGGGCGTGGTGGCCGGTGCCTGTAATCCCAGCTACTTGGGAGGCTGAGGCAGGAGAATTGCTTGAACCTGAGAGGCGAAGGTTGCGGTGAGCCGAGATTGCGCCATTGCACTCCAGCCTGGGCAACAAGAGCAAAACTCTGTCTCAAAAAAAAAAAAAAAAAAAAAAAAAAGCCGGGGGTGGGGGAGGAAATCCCGAGCCTGCTAGCTACTCTGATTACACAGAAAGCTAAAGGAACTGATGTAGTGGATTCCATTATTTGGAGGTGCACGTCTCTACATTGGGCTTACATGGGGTTTCAGGTGCATGCCAAGGGCTCTGGAGTAAGGCACACTTGGGTTCCAGTCCCAGTGTCACCACTCACCAGCTGTGCAATCTTGAGCACGTTACTGAACCCCCCTGTGACTCAGTTTCCTCATCTCAAAATAGGATATTTAGAGTGACTACCTTACAGGATTGCTGGAAAGATGAAATAAGATAATGCATGGAAAGGACAGGCCGTCGCGGTACTCACGCCTGTAATCCCAGCACTTTGGGAGGCCGAGGCGGGCGGATCACGAGGTCAGGAGACCATCCTGGCTAACATGGTGAAACCCCGTCTCTACTAAAAATACAAAAAATTAGCCCGGCGTGGTGGCGGGCGCCTGTAGTCCCAGCTACTCGGGAGGCTGAGGCAGGAGAATGGCGTGAACCCGAGAGGCGGAGCTTGCAGTAAGCCGAGATCACGCCACTGCACTCCAGCATGGGTGACAGAGCGAGACTCCGTCAGAAAAAAGAAAAAAAAAGAAAGGACAGCACAACACTTGACCCAGCACTCAATAAAGCAGAGGTGCAGAAAACACCTGTAATGTTTTCCCTGTGCATCCCGGGTGGTAAGAATATCCCACAGATGAATATGGCCAGGGATGTTTTCTAGGAACCGAGGCCCAACCTGCTGTGATTTTCCTCCCACGACCACCAGAGTACCGAGCGCAGATCCAACCCAGCCTGACCCCCTTTGGGCACTGCAGCTGCCTTCCCATTGATCGGCACTGTAATGGTAAATAGCTCTCTGCAGGCCTCCTCACTGGGACCTTTAGTGGCTCTCTGCTTGCTTCTGTCTGAGGAAACAGGAAAGAAAATGCAAGCTGACGTGGATTCCTCATTCATTTTGAAAGAAATGGCTTTCCCTAGGCAAGACAGGAAAGGGAATGAGGTTTGCTGAAGGAATCCAGAGAAATAAATGTTCATACTCATAAAAAATTGAGCATATGTAGTCATACTGGACTGACCTCAAATTCAGTAGCTTACATTGCTTTAGGAAAAAAAAAAAAATGGCTGGGCGCGGTGGCTAACCCCTGTAATCCCAGCACTTTGGGAGGCCGAGGTGGTCAGATCACCTGAGGTCAGGAGTTCGAGACCAGCCTGGCCAACAGGGTAAAACCCCATCTCCACTAATAATGCAAAAATTAGCTGGGCATGGTGGCGCACGCCTGTAATCCCAGCTACTCCGGAGGCTGAGGTAGGAGAATCGCTTGAACCCGGGAAGCAAAGGTTGCAGTGAGCCAAGATCCTGCCATTGCACTCCAACCTGGGCGACAAGAGTGAAACTCTGTCTCAAAAAAAAAAAAAAAAAAAAAAGGAGTGTATGTAGTCACACTGGACTGACCTCAAATTCAGTAGCTTACATTGCTTTAGAAAAAAAAAAGACCAGGCGAGGTGGTTCATGCCTGTAATCCCAGCACTTTGGGAGGCCGAGGTAGATGGATCACCTGAGGTCAGGAGTTTGAGACCAGCCTGGCCAACATGGTGAAACCCCATCTCTACTGGAAATACAAAAATTAGCCAGGCCTAGTGGTGGGCGCCTGTTATCCCAGCTACTCGGGAGGCTGAGCCAGGAGAATCGCTTGAACCCAGGAAGTGGAGGTTGCAGTGAGCCGAGATCGTGCCACTGCACTCCAGCCTGGGCGACGGAGCAAGACTCTGTCTCAAAAAAAAAAAAAAGAAAAGAAAAGGCCGGGCGCGGTGGCTCACGCCTATAATCCCAGCACTTTGAAAGGCCAAGGTGGGCAGATCACAAGGTCAGGAGTTCGAGACCAGCCTGACCAACATGGAACCCTGTCTGTACTAAAAATACAAAAATTAGCTGGGCGTGGTGGCACGTGCCTGTAATCCCAGCTACTCAGGAGGCTGAGGCAGGAGACTCACTTGAACCTGGGAGGTGGAGATTGCAGTGAGCCGAGATCACACCACTGCACTCCAGCCTGGGCAACAGAGCAAGCAAGACTGTCTCAAAAAAAAAAAAAGGAGATGGGGAATAGTTAGAAACCAAAACCCAAGCTTCAAATATTCATCCTCATCCTCATCTGTGTTCAGTCACTTTCAGAGCCATCATACAGATCTCTCTGTGTGTCTATGTGTGTGTGTGTCTATATGTCTGTGTGTGTGTTTTGTGAGATGGAGGACCTAAGATTTTGGGACAATGTTAGCAAAAGAATCATATAGATGGCCAGGCGCGGTAGCTCATGCCAGCACTTTGGGAAGCCAAGGTGGGTGGCTTACCTGAGGTCAGGAGTCCAAGAACAGCCTGGCCAACATGGCAAAACCCCATCTCTACTAAAGATACAAAAATTCGCCAGCATGGTGGCGCACGCCTGTAATCCCAGCTACTCCGGAGGCTGAGGAAGGAAAATCGCTTGAACCCAGGAAGCAGAGGTTGTAGTGAGCTGAGATTGCGCCACTGCACTCCAGCCTGGGTGACAGAATGAGATTCTGTCTCAAAAAACAAACAAACAAACAAAAAAAACCATATAGACTAGTGGAGACAACAAAGTTCACTTTAACCTGGTCTTTGTAAATGAAATACCTAAATTCCGTCCCCTTACCTCAGTCACTCAGTGGAACATTTTGGCATCCTCCTCATTTGTGGTCAACTTGGACTGGGGCACATTTCAGTAGAACTGGGAGACATCTGAGGAATGGTTGCTGAACGTCTTTTCCACTAGAATCCTCCTAGAATCAGTCTCTCAATTATGTGATACTGATTCTTCAACCAGGGAGACAAGTGCCTGCCCCCATCCACCCCCATCCCCACCCCAGCCACACTGAGCATGCACCCAAAGGCACCACTGTGGGACCTGCCATAGCAACAGCTGAACAGCTGGAGAGTTGCACCGATAGGCAGTCCATCACCAAGACTCAACGCGGCTGGACCATGGGGCTCCCCGTTAGTGAAACACCCGCCTCTTCTAGACTTACCCTGTGTTTCCTACTCTGGGGGACTGTTAGTGATGTGCCCGCGGTGCAGAAGGATTTCCTCCTTACCTCGTGATTGAAAGAAACAGGACACATCCCCTCTACCACAGTCTCAGTACTGTCCTCCATTCACATGCTTTTTCTTTGTTTTCCCCTGACTAAATAGAGACTGGAGGAAAGATACTCAAATGACAAGGAAAGAGGGGAGGAGGCAAATTATCAGAGACACGTGCATTTGGGGGCTGGGAACCACAGGAAACAATTCTGATGGTAATTGATGTTGACACAAAATGACCCACAGTACCATTTCAGGTTGTCCTTAGTGTCCTGGCCACCACCTTCATGACTGCATCAGTTTTCTAGGGATGCCATAACAAAGTACCAGAGACTGGGTGGCTTAAACAACAGGAATTTGGCTGGGCGTGGTGGCTCACGCCTGTAATCCCAGCACTTAGGGAGGCCAAGGCGGGCAGGTCATGAGGTCAAGAGTTCGAGACCAGCCTGGCCAACATGGTGAAACCCCGTCTCTACTAAAAATACAAAAATTAGCCAGGCATGGTGGCCCATGCCTGTAATCCCAGCTACTTGGAAGGATGAGACAGGAGAATCACTTGAGCCCAGGAGGCGGAGGTTGCAGTGAGCCAAGATCACGCCATTGCACTCCAGCCTGGGCAACAGAGCAAGACTCCATCTTAAAACAAACAAACAAACAAACAAAAACACACACAAAAACACCAGGAATTTATTTCCCACAATTGTGGCAGTCAGAAGTATGAGATGAAGGTGTCAGCAGGGTTGGTTTCTCATGAGGGATCTCCTTGGCTGTAGATGGCTGTCTTCATGTTCACATGGTGTTCCACCTGTGCCTATCAATGTCCTAATCTCTCTCTCTCTTTTTTTTTTTTTTTGAGACGGAGTCTCACTCTGTCACCCAGGCTGGAGTGCAGTGGTGCGATCTCAGCTCACTGCAAGTTCCGCCTCTCGGGTTCACACCATTCTCCTGCCTCAGCCTCCTGAGTAGCTGGAACTACAGGCGTCCGCCACCATGCCCGGCTAATTTTTTTGTATTTTTAGTAGAGACGGGGTTTCACCCTGTTAGCCAGGATGGTCTCGATCTCCTGACCTTGTGATCCGCCCGCCTCAGCCTCCCAAAGTGCTGGGATTACAGGCGTGAGCCACCGCGCCCGGCCGACGTTGTTCTTTATAAGATCTGCCTTGCAGGAAGGATCAGAGAGAGTGCCTGCCAACCAAAGACAAGGAGACGCCATACCCCAGGTCTCTCACATATCAGGACTTATAGGGTCTCCTTTTTTACCTAACTATACACTTAAGACCCCTCTAAGACTGCCTTGTAGACAGCAGGGGAAGAAGGGCTCTGTCAACAGGACAGGGGAGAGTTGACCCTGTAGTTCTAAATTAGCAGACTTGAAAAAGATTGTTTGAAAGGAGTAGTAATAATATACATTGGAAAGATGTCACTAAATCTGTCCAGAAAATTATTTTGAATCTACAAAGGGATACCGTTTGTCCAGTGGAGTGAAACACTGAAAGAGACCTCTTTGTTAATTGAGGTTTTTAACTTCTAGAACATGTGGCATGACGTTCTTTTGATTATGGAGGGCTACCCCAGGCATTGACTTTCAGCTGGCGGAGAGGGGAAGCGAGCAAATAGAGGATCACATGAAAGGTTTTAAAGGGTCAGGTCTAGGTGTGGTGGATATCACATCTTCCACTTTTTATTGGCCAGCACCCACTCACAAGCCTCTGCCTAAATGCAAAGGAGACTGCTGAGCAGCCACTTCCCAGCTGCAACTCTCCCTGTGGAAGGGGAGCCAGTCTCTGGTGGACAGCTCATGTTTCTACCACATACAAAGAAGCTTCAAAGTGGCTCCAACCCTAGCTGTGAGTCAGCATCACTTGTGGAGCTTTGACAAAATGCATGTGCCTGGGCCCCAGCCCCACAGATTCTGATTTAGTTGGTTGGGCTGATGCCTGGGAGAATCTGGATTTTCGAAGGCTCCACCAATGATCCCAGTGCACAGCCAGGCTTGAGAGTCACTGGTATGCCCTACAGTGTACACCTCTGGCATTGCCTCTCAACAGTTTAAAAAAAACTTTTTTTTTTTTTTTTTTTTTTTTTAAGACAGACTCTTGCTCTGTCACCAGGCTGGAGTGCAGTGGTGTGATTTCGGCTCACTGCAACCTCCACCTCCCAGGTGCAAGTGATTCTCCTGCCTCAGCCTCCGGAGTAGCTGGGACTACAGGAGCACACCAACATGCCCAGCTAATTTTTGTATTTTTAGTAGGGACAGGGTTTCACCATGTTAGCCAGGATAGTCTCGATCTCTTGACCTCGTGATCCACCCGCCTCGGCCTCCCAAAGTGCTGGGATTACAGGCATGTGCCACCACACCCAGCCAAATAAAAAATCATTTCTTAGAGTTTTCAAGGTGAACAATGTTGTTTAGTTGGCTTCCATTTTGTATCTGCTGGTAAAATATTCACCATGATAAACCCAAAACAGGACTGTGAGTCAACACTTTTGCACAGGTTTTCAGTAATAGAGTATATGTAATGATTAATAATATATAATGTAATTTATTTCATATCAACATACAACACAATAAAATAATGCAGCCATGTAGTATTGATGATTTATTGATTTCTGAGAAGCTCACAGCTGTTCTTTGTGCCATAAAATCATTGTACTGCATTTAGAAAGCTATTCTTTTGTTTTTTATGATTGGAAACATTTTATATTCCATTTTGTGTAATACAGAACATTTTAAAAATACATTTCACAATTTCTAAATTTCAATATAATTATTAAAAAATGATTACTTCAGACTAGTCTCTTACAAATGTTACTAAACACAAATATTATACATAAAAGGCCATCTTCATTAAATAGATTAGAATGAATTACTCCTTCAGCTACATTCCCACTGTAAGAGAATACATTCTTGGGGAATATATTCTGTGTATATGTATTATGTCTTATTTTATGTTTTTATCATTTATATATATTTTTCATTTTTAATCTTTTCTACTTAATAGATTTATTTATATTTATACATTTATTTTATATGCATTTTTATTTACATGGTCTCTGTAGTTATTAGATAGTGAGCTCTTGAAAGATAAGGCTAGTATTATGTTCATTGTCATTATCATCTACAATTATGTTACACAAACAAGCACTCAAATGTTCATTACAATGACTGGAAATCATTTGAACCATTTAACTTATTCAGTGTCTATTATGTCAGGGAGTACAGCAATGAATAAAACAGACCAAAAAAAAAAAAAAATCCCTGCCCCATAAAGCTTACATTTTGGTGGAGAAAGACAGATAGTAAACAAATCAATACACAAAATATAAAGTCTCTGATCTAGTGATGAGAAAAATAAAGCAGGGGAGTGAGATTAAGCTATTACCAAAGGGGGTGGCACTCCCATTTTACATGGGGAGGAAGGAAAGATCTCAAGAAAAGGGAAATTGGGGTTAGATTAAAGAATTTGGGCCAGGCATGGTGGCTCATGCCTGTAATCCCAGCACTTTGGGAGGCTGATGTGGGAGGACTGCTTGATTCTAGCAGTTCGAGACCAGCCCGGGGAACACAGGAAGACCTCATCACTATAAAAAATTTTTAGAAAAAATAAATTATAAAAAAAAGAAAAAGAAAAAAGAATTTGAGTAAAAACTATAAGAAGGGAGGGCAATCCATGTCTATGTCTGGGGCGGAGCTCTGCAGGGAGAGGCAACACAAGCATCAGTGCTCTGAGGCTGCAGCAGGAGAGGTGTACACAGAACAGCAGGGAGGCCAGTGTCAAGGCAGTGAGCAAGCTGGAGAGTGCAAGGGAAGGGGCCAGAGAGGTGATTGGGGTCCTCTAGGCCACCTTGACTTTGAGATGAGAAGAGAGCTTTGAGTGAAGGGGTGGCTTTGCTTACATTTTTAAAAGTTCAGTCTGGCTTTTTCATTTTGTCTTGGATCTTTGAGGCTGCTAGAACAGAATCCCATACACTGGGTACCTTGTCAACAACAGAAATAAAGTCCAACATCAAGGCACCTACAGATTCGGTGTCTGGTGAGGGCCTGCTTCCTGGCTCATAGGTGATGCCTTCTCTATGTGTCCTTATATGGCAGAAGGAGTGAGGGAGCTCTGTGGGGTCTCTTTTATAAGGACATGAATCCCATTTATGGCAGCTCGGCCCTCATGACCCAAACACCTACCAAAGGCTCCACCTTCAAACACCTTCATATTGGGGATTAGGTTTCAACATATGAATACTGGGGGCACCTAAACATTCAGTCTATAGCAAGTTTGTATTAGGGTACAGGGGGACAAGAGTGAAAAGAGGGAGAACAGTTAAGAGATTAGTGTAAGAATCCAAGTAACAGATGATGGTGGCTTGGACCAGGACACTGGCAGTGGGATTGGTAAGCAGTGATCAGATGCTAGATATATTTAGAACAGAACTTACAAGGAGTGAGAAAAAGAGAGGCAGCAAGAATGATTCCAAGGTATTTGGAGTAACTGGAAGGATGGAGTTATCATAATAGAGATCGGGGAGACTGAGTGCACAAGTTTGGAAGGGAAGACCAGCAGCTCTGTTGTGGATATGTTAAGTTTGAGATGCCTATTGGAGATCTAAGTGGAAATGCAAATAGACATTAGACATGAACTCTGGAGTTCAGGAGAGATCCAGGTTGGAGATACAAATTAGGGAGTTTTCAACCTACAAGTGTTATTTAAAACATTGAGACTGCCTGAGCTGACAGGGAAGTGAGTGCAGACAGATAAGAAGTCTGAGGACTGAATCCTGGGGTACCCCAAGCTAAGGTATCCAAGATATTAGAAAGGCAAGAAGGAGGAAAACCAATGTGAGGCACCACAAGGACAATGTGTTTCAAGAAGGGAAATGATCAACTGTGCAAATATTGCTGGGAAGTCAAGAAGGAAGACTTGAGATCAGGACTGAGACCTGGCCCTTGGATTTGGCGATATGGAATTTAATGGAGAGTTGATAAGAAACGATTGGAAAACCTGATTAGAATGGGCTTGAGAGAGTTGGAAGAGAGGACCTGGAGACGTTAGTAGCAGCAAATCTTTCAAGGGTCTCTGCCAATGAGTCATCGGGAGGTAGCTGGAGAAGGAGTGGAATCAAGAGGGTTAGAGATGCACCCCCCCGCCCACCCCTCATAGCCAGGCGCGGTGGCTCATGCCTGTAATCCCAGGACTTTGGGAGGCCGAGGCGGGCGGATCACGAGGTCAGGAGATCGAGACCATCCTGGCTAACACGGTGAAATACCGTCTCTACTAAAAAAAAAAAAAAAAAAAAAATTAGCCGGCCGTGGTGGCGGGCCCCTGTAGTCCCAGCTACTTGGGAGGCTGAGGCAGGAGGATGGCGTGAAACCGGGAGGTGGAGGTTGCAGTGAGCCGAGATCGCGCCACTGCACTCCAGCCTGGGCGACAGAGCGAGACTCCGTCTCAAAAAAAAAAAAAAAAAAAAAAAAGCCCCTCACCCTCCACGCTGCCAAGAATGAGAAAATGGCATGCTTGAGGGAGATCTGGATGATCAAGTAGAGGAAAAATTTGGTGTTTTAGGAAAGGCAAGGGAGAATTGCGACAGTCTTTGGGGAGTGGCGCGTGATGGGAGGGAGATGACCTGGTCCTAGGTAGGAGATGGGGCAGTCATTCCATCTAGGGGAATAGGACGGACAGGACCGCCGAGTAGGAGGGCACAGATGATGGTGGGCAGTAAACTTGGGGAGGAAGTTAATTACCTAGCGGGATAATAGATGAGTTCTTTCCATTTTCCAAATGTTCCAATATGTATTACTACACAGTTTCACAAGATATTAAAGGAAACAATTCATTCCGACATACGGCTTGTATGAGTGAAAACAGGGAGAACGGTGAGAGCAGTTTTAAAACTTACTCCCTAAACGCACTCCAGGGTCAGAAGCGACCTCTAGTGGTTCATTTAGACCATTACTTTTTTCTTTTTCTTGCTCTTAAAAGTATAAAATAGCACGGTCCACATTTAATATTATTTTTAAAGAAACACGATCAGTTTAATTTAGAAAAGAGTATCAGGCATGTGAGTAAAATAAACATAAACCATCTGCAGTCCAAGCTGGAGTTGCTATTATCATGACTAAGAGTTTTCTATCTATCATTCTCTATAGCACCATTAATATTTATGTTCATTCTGCTTCTTGAATGAGTGGTTTTATTAAACCAAGAGGAGGGACAACTAGTGGGCTATTTGATCCAGGTCTTCTTGATGCTTACATGGAGTACAAACCCCACATATTTTTCATTACTGGTTTCACTTGATTTGGTGTTGTCACTGGGTTTCCTCTGCCTGGGATGTTCCCATCCCCTGGATTAATAACTCACTTCCTCATGGGAGTCTTTCCACACCTTCCAGGCTACCTTAGGGTCCCCCCATCATGCAAGCTCACAACACTCCATGCTTCTTTCTGCCTCATCCCATTTCTCCCAACTGTCATGAAAGAGTCAATTCTGTCATTACTGTTTAATGTTTTTTCTGGTAAGTCATGAGACCCATAATGGCAGAGACTGTGTCTGGCTTGTTCACTGCTGTCTCCTTAGCACTTAGCTCAGTGCCCGGCACTTACCCTGTACTCAATAAACATTAATTGAATGAGAACACACTATCGGGCCGGAGACTCTTGCCCATGTTCCTATTCACATCTTTCGGATCCCACTGCAGAGGAGACTGAATTTCAGAGATGAATTTTTATTTCTAAAATACAGTTTGCAATTGCTTTAGGTGCATCTGTGACAGATGCAACAATTTGTCACAAAACTGTCCCAGCTATTCTTTCAATAGCACAGTCTTCAGGATTGAAGCGTTAAGTTTCCAGCTCTCCTGCAAAGAAACTCTTTGTGACAAAGGCTGAATCCTTAGATATAACCCTGACCTTATCAGACCATTTATTTCCCAAAATATAACTAAGGGAAAGACAGTAAGATGCCAATACAGGGGGCAGTATAATGAGACCATTTCACATTGTGCAGCCTTATCCATGGGTCCTAACCCATACTGTCCCCTTATTTCCAGATTTGGTAATATTCTGGTGCCTCTAGGTCTTAGTTCAGCAACAGTACCACTAAAATGGACATGGTGGTAGTATTTATCCACCTGAGGTCTTTAGGCCAGCCCAGCCTCATCTTTGAAAGTTTTGTGAGTGCTTCTATTTTCTACCAGAGACTGAGAACAGGGGAATGGCTGGTTGTCAAATGTCACTCTGGTCTATAATCCCTGGATCCTAGACATGTGACATGGAATGGAGTGGGAACAGAGTGAAATGCTCTGAGCAGGAAGTAAAGCTTGTCTCCAAGTGTACCCGGAATGTCTGTTATTATCATACCTTCTATAATCTCCTACATAACTCCCCCAGTTTAATCTCTTGGTATTATAATTTTTGGTGTAGTACTTTTGATGCATGCCCTAAAATAAATTCTCTTCTATTGCTTGTCCAAAGGTAGCAGCGTTTTCCTAAAAATCACAACTTTAAACTTGGTTGTTCTGGAGGCAAGTGTGATGAGTAAGTCCACTCCATAAGAATCAATAAGAATTTCTTTTATTCTAGCTGGGCGTGGTGGTGAGCATCTGTAGTTCCAGATACTCAGGAGGTTGAGGCAGGAGGGTCACTTGAGCCTATGGTTTTTGTTTGTTTTTTTGTTTTGCTTTTTTTTTTTTGAAACAGGGTCTCGCTCTGCCACCCAGGCTGGAGTGCAGTGGCACAATCATAGCTCACTGCAGCCTCGACTTCTTGGGCTCAAGAGATCCTCCCACCTTAGCCTGTCGAGCAGCTGGGACTACAGGCATGCGCCACCACGCCCGGCTAATTTTTTTGATATTTAATAGAGATGAGGTCTTGCTATGTTGCCCAGGATGTTCTAACTCCTCAAGTGATCCTCCTGCCTCAGCCTCCCAAAGTGCTGGGGTTACAGGCGTGAGCCACCGTGCCCAGCACATGTCTTCTAAAAGTTGCTGTTTCTTCCTTTTTCAGGAGTTCTTTCCCATACTGTTCTTCTGGATGACTCCTCGTCATCCTTCGGATCTCAAATGAAAGGTCATTTAGAGAGGCTTGGCCTGACCATACAATTCAATTAGTTTCTTACCCCTTTAGTCTCTCTCATAGACCCTGTTATTTTCCTTCATATAATTTATCACAAGTCTTCATATATTTATTGTGTTGGATACATTCAATTCTGTCGATTTTCTTAGAATGTAAGGTTTCCAAGGGAAGGGACTTCGTTTTGTTCACTTTTGTATTCCTAGAACCTAGCACAATGCCTGACACATAGCAGGTGTTCCATAAATATCTGCGGACTGACTGTCTATTTCACTTATCCTTGTTCCTTCTACTGCATTTCAGTTCTTGCTACTGCAGTGTAACCTCCAAGAGACAGGAGAAAATCATAATGCCCCCCTCCCTCCATCACTGAGTGATACTGAGACGGCGTCCTTGCACGTTTGAGCAGCTGCTGCCTTCTCCTGGGAGGCTGTCAAGTACCCCAAGGTGCACAATAATTCTATTAGTAATTGCGTGACTGAGGCAAATCAGTAGAGCTGTCAGAAATGCTTTCAAACTTAACATTCATTGGGTTCTTGGGCACCTGAAATTGCAAACGATTGCATTACAATTAAGTGAGAATTAGCAGAATGTTAAAGTTCTTTAACAATTTGCGTAACAAACCGAGGCGTCCTACGCCATCTCGCTGAAATGAAATTCGGATGTAGACACCCTTGCGCTTCAGGACTCTACGCTCTTGCAGCAGCTCCTCTGCCCAATGGGGGGCGGCAGCATCTCAGTAACTCACTCGAAAGACGGGTAGGCGGGAGGAGACATTCGCGTTCAAAATCTTTTTGCCTCTATCCGCTCGCCGTAGCGCTTTAGCCCGCTCGAGTTTCAATGCGCGTTGTTGCTTAACGAAGCAGAGTCCTACACACTGTCTGCTGCTCTCCTGATCATGGCTTCTCCGAGTTCTTTCACCTACTATTGCCCTCCATCTTCCTCCCCCGTCTGGTCAGAGCCGCTGTACAGTCTGAGGCCCGAGCACGCGCGAGAGCGGTTGCAGGACGACTCGGTGGAAACAGTCACGTCCATAGAACAGGTGAGGTGGCAGGACTGGGCGAGGCGCCCGCGCGATGTGTTCTGGGAGCGCGAGTCCCATTCGCAGGGCCGCCCGGGTGCGGAACTCACCGGGGAACTACGACTCCCACAGCGCACCGCGGCGCCTTTCCTCTGGGAAGCTCCGGGCGCCCAGGCTTGGGCTTCGTCGTGGAGCGTTTGCGCGGCCAGCTTGGGGAAGGGTCGTTTCAAGGTTGGGCTTGGAGGAGAGGGCAGTAGCCGGGTCCCCTCTGCCCTAAAGAACGAGAAGAATCGTGTTCTATGCCTGGAGGACAGAGGCAGCCCGTGCGGGTCGGACAGCCCACTCTGTTCTGCCAGTACTTCGGGAGGTTCTGGGGTGCATAGTGCACTTTTCCCAACCTGCCCTCAGCTTCTGGAGGCAGAGAGCAGGGCCAGGCTGCTGTCATGCCGTTTCACGATCTGTTTAATTTTTGACCTACAGTGCCAGGTTTGGGGGCCCGCCTCGTGGGTGGGCATTTTGGTAGTCATTCAGCCATTTGAGCACCAGCTACGTGTCGGACACAATATTAAACGATAGAAGTACAAGGAAATAAAACAGCTCCTGACCAGGAGCCTGGTTGGGGGACAGGCAGGAAAACAGTTTGGAAAGTGATCTAATAGAAAGAATGGATTTTGGACTACTAATCATTCCCTAAGGCCTAGAAGTAGGATCGAACCTATCATTTTGAAAAGTGTTTGGCGAATGAGTATATATTCATATGCCCAAAACCATAGTTTTGTTTTTCTTCTTATTCCCTAATTGGAATTGTTCCCAAGGTTGCTATGTGGAACTGTTTATCCATCTGTCCCTAGGAGAAGTGGTTAGGATAATTCTTAACACTAATAAATGAACATTCTGCTGCTTACTGAAATAAGATCTCTTAGTGAGATCAGTCTCCAGGCTTTACCTTGGAGAGACCTGTTTTGTATTTCCTACTTTAAGTTGGAAGCCTGTACTTTGGCAAAATTAGTAACAATAATTGTTTTACTGTACAGTTATGACTAAATAGAATTATAAATTTATAACAGAAACAAGGGCTTGATACGTGATTATTCACAAAGTAGCAGAGAAAATATTTTAACTGGAGATTTAAACTTCATGGAATTTAGGGTAGCAAAGGAAATCCTCACCTCTCGAATCTAGCTAATTCTCCAGGTTGGTTTGCCTACCAGTGTGTCCCAGGGAAGGCTGACTGCAAAAGATTGTAAAGAAATTTCCCATTGATGAAAAACCTACAGGATCTTTGCAGAATTCCTAAATGATTGATTGCTGAGTTGATTCAGGTCAAGTGTTTTACTTATTATCTGACCTTAGACTATGGGATTGCCTTTTTTTTTTTTTTTTTTTTTTTTGAGATGGGGTCTCGCCCTGTTGCCAGGCTGGGATGCAGTGGCTTACTGCACCCTCCGCCTCCCGGGTTCACGCCATTCTCCTGCCTCAGCCTCCAGAGTAGCTGAGACTACAGGCGCCCACCACCACGCCTGGCTAATTTTTGTATTTTAGTAGAGACAGGTTTCACCATGTGGCCAGGCTGGTTTGGAACTCCTGACCTCCAGTGATCTGCCCTCCTCGGCCTCCCAGAGTGCTGGGATTACAGTCGTGAGCCACTGCTCCTGGTGCGAGCATCTTTCAAATCTAGACCCAACGGTATGGCAGACAGTAAAGAATCTTATATTTCTTTTTCATGTTGTTATTCCAGCACACATTATTAGAGTCTAGGATGAACAGTTTCAGGTAGTAGGATGATAATGTTGTATCTCATTTTTGTGGCCTGCCTCACTGTTTTAATAATCATGTTAGTGACCATTTATTGAGTCTCAGCACAGTGCTAAATGCTCTCCATATGTGGTATCATTCAATCCTTTCACTTTTTATGGATGAGAAGACTGAGGTTTAGAGACCTACCACATTGGTAGGTTAATGATACATTCATCAAAAGTAACAACCTTGTTAGGAGGAGTTGTTTACAGAGGATATACTATTACTCTTTCAGTTTTAACTAAAGCTTCCATTTACTGATAGCTCAATTTTGTGCCATTGCCAGTAAAAACAAATTGATGGCTGACACCTGTAATCCCAGCACTTTGGGAGTTCGAGGCGGGAAGATCACCTGAGCCCAGGAGACCAACTTGGGCAATATAGCAAGACCCCGTCTCTACCAAAAAAAAAAAAAAAAAAAAGTAGCTGAGCGTGGTGGCATGCACCTGTAGTCCCAGCTACTTGGGAAGCTGAGGTGGGTGAATTGTTTTTGAGCTCAGAAGTTCACAGATGAGCCATGATCGAGCCACAGTACTCTAGCCTGGGCAACAGAGTAAAACCCTGTCTCTTAAAACAAAAAATGACTATACTGATTTTGGTACTGGCCTGGGCAACATAGCAAGACCCTGTGTCTATTTAAGATGAAAACTTTTCAAATTAAAAAAAAAAAAACAAAAAATAAATGCTTGTTACCTGCTTCCTATCTGATTATCAGAAGACTCGGTTTATTTGTTAAGCAATAATTTGGTAATAGGAGTTAAACCTATAAATAGTGGAAGGAGTCTTTAGCTGTGAGTCGTCTGTTCCATTCGTTGATTCTTATTCATTCAGCAAATACTTGAGCGCCTTCTACGTGCCAGGCACTGTTCTAGACACTCGGCATAAGTTGTTGAACAAAAGAGGCCAAGTTGATGCCTTTATGAAACTGTTTCTAGGCCAATGAGGCAGTCAATTAAAAGAGTTAATATCTATAGCCATCTCAATATAAAATGTTAATTAGAAACGCTGTGGAGAGTAACACCTTGGGATAGAGGGGATAGGGTGTGTCAGGAATGGGTGGGGTGGGAGCAGGGGAGGTCTTCATATAAGGTGTTAAGGGGAACCCTCTGGTGACAACACATGTGATCTGAGACCTGAAGTCTCAGATGAGGGAGGAAGCCATCATGGATCTGGTGCAAGAGTATTCTGGGCAGAGAAAGCAGCAAGCACAAAGGACCAAGGCAGCAGAATGCCAGGTGAGCAGGGGGCTTAGCAAACCAGAGAGTAGGAGATGGGTCAGATCATGTAGGGTCTCACTGGCCTTTGGAAGTACTTTAAAATACCCTGACTGAGATGGAGAGCCACTTGGCTGTATACCTGCCATTTACTGCCCCAGATTCACTTGGCCCTTTTCCAGCCTGCTCTGTAGATGTGCCCCAGGAGGGGGCCCTGCACTGACAGGTTGCCTTGCTTTATGGCTGCGGGCCATGGGAAGTATTGCTGGGGGTGACTGAGAAGGAGAAGAATGAGACCACTGTATTTCTTCCCTCCTGCAGGCTTGTGTGGGGTGGGGTTTCCTTAGACTTAAGGTCACATTTCCTGTCATATGCCTTCTCTGCGGAGCTCTTTGTCTCCCTCCCTCTCCATCCTTCACACCTTCAGGTCTATGAGGAGTTCAGGTACCCCTGATTTACCAGCTCCAGATACTGCATTTTCTCTTGTGGTTTCCCTACACCTGCCCACATCTTTGTAAATAGTTCCTTTATAAACTCTCCTCAAATCACCCACTTTGTGCCATCTGTTTCCTGCCAGGACTTAGACTGATCCATGATCAGAGAGTTTTGAGCAGGGGAGTGACACAGTCCGACTAGCATTTTAACAGGCTCATTCAGGTTACTGTCAAGAGTAGATATGGTGGGGAGTGAGGGTGGATACAGGGAAACCAGTTAGGAGGCTATTGCAGTATCCTGGGAGAGAGGTGACGGTGGCTTAGCTCACAGTGACGGTAGTGGAGGTAATGAGAAATGGTCAGCTCTGGATATTTTTATGAAGGTCTCTACCTTGCTAAGCTGTTTTGTTAATGCAGATGCAGGGAGGGCCTTTCATGACACTAGAGAACAAGACATGGTTGTATTGTTAGTGCCTGCCTTCCTTATTGTGCCATCTGGAATCATCCCATTGCAGACACTCTGATTCAGGCCAGTAGGTTAATACTGATAGTCTCAGAGGTAGCAGCCTTGCCAAAAACAGGTGTTTACAAAAGATACTACTGTTTTTCTTTGAGTTTGTCTTTGAACAGAGGCAAACGCATCCTCCACTTTAAATGGCATGGTGTCATTGAACCATTGGCATGGTTCATTGTCAATGAAGTGACTTGAACTCTGAGGGGAATATAAGAGAATTATTAGTCTTGATCCCTACCCTCAAAATTCTTTTATCTTAGAGAGATAAAAAAGAATATGCTGTAAGGCCGAGCGCGGTGGCTCACTCCTGTAATCCCAGCACTTTGGGAGGCTGAGGCTGGCGTATCACTGGAGGTCAGGAGTTTGAGACCAGCCTAGCCAACATGGTGAAACCTCATCTCTACTAAAAAAATACAAAAATTAGCTAGGCGTGGTGGTGTGCACCTGTAATACCAGCTACTCAGGACACTGAGGCAGGTGAATCTCTTTAACCTGGGAGGCGGAGGTTGCAGTGAGCCAAGATTGCACCATTGCACTCAAGCCTGGGTGACAGAGCAAGACTCCATCTCAAAAAAGAAAAAAATAAGAAGAATATGCTATAGGCAGTCACAGAGTGCTAAATTATGACTGCTTTGCACGAGGATTTTGGGGAGTTGAAAAGCCATCTGTGTGGGCTGAGGTGGTCAGGATGACTTCATGGAGAACGTGGAACTGGGTGGGCTGTAAAAAATAGAGTTTGGGGCAGCCATTCTAGGAGGGAGAGCTGTTTTGAGGGAAGACTCAGGCTTGACTGGGGGCGTTAACATGGCTTACCAGGAACGGAGGGTGCAGGTTGGATGTGGTAGGAAATGAGGTGAGCTGGGCGGGTGGGCCCGCATCAGGGTATTAAGAGGCAGGTGATGTGCTGGCTTCAGGTTCGGGCAGTGGGCCACCACATATCCTAAGGAGGGACCAGCGGAACAGAATCCTGACCTGCTGTTGACTTATTTCAGCTTATAGGATCCAAAATATTAGTAAATGGAGGTGGAACAAATCACTAAATATGATAAAACTTCCCAACTTTTTATGCCTCTGATAGAAGGGACCGGAGCTCTGCTTGGTTAGGTGGTCAGTAGGCTAGCTTTCTGAATCCATTTTATTTTATTGAAATTCAGCATATACCATATTGCCCAAGTGTAAAGTAATCCTGCATATCAAAATTTCCCCATTAAAAAGTCCAAAAGGTTGTTTTTGGTCAAGTTGAAAATACATGTACTTTTAGGTATATAAGTGAAAAATACCTGCTTACAAAATTTACATTTAAATTTGGGTCCATATACCTACTTAAAATCACCTACTTTATAAAGTAACACTAATTTAGAAATGCTGGTTTTCCTCCTCTTCTTATTTATAAAATGTTTCTTTTCAGACTCTTCACATGCATCTTTGACTTCACTATTTTTATCATCACTGGAGCCACTTTTTGAGTCAGCCAATGTGGATTTCTGGACCACATGTTCAGTTCTTGAGATACATCGTTTTTGAATATGAATAAGGTGTTACCACTGAACAGTTTATTCCAAGTTACAAGTATCCACTTGCATAACATTAGACTTTTTTTTTAAGAAAGGGTCTTACTTTGTCGCCCAGGCTGGAGTGCGGTGATGCAATCACCACTCACTGCAGCCTTGACCTCACAGGCCTGCCTTGGCCTACCAAAGTGTTGGGATTACAGATGTGAGCCTAGAATTTTTTTTTTTGCAGTGTTTCCAGTTGGTATATATTTGTGGTCACTGCAACTTAACCACTTTATTACTTTTTCAAATGATTTCTATTTTTTTTTTTAAAGACAGGGTCTCACTCTGTTTCCCAGGCTGGAGTGCAGTGGCATGATCATGGCTCACTGTAGCAACTTTCCAGGCTCAAGTGATCCTTCCACCTCAGCCTCTTGACTAGCTGGAACTACTGGCGTGCGCTACCACGTTCGGCTACTTTTTGTATGTTTTTGTAGAGACAGGGTTTCCCTGTGTTGCCCAGGCTGGTCCCGAACTCGAGCTATCCGCCCACCTTGGACTCCCAAAGTACAGGCATGAGCCACCGCGCCCAGCTAAAATGATCTTTAAAACGTTGGTCTACTGGCCAGGCATGGTGACTGATGCCTGTAATCCTGGCACTTTGGAAGGCCAAGTGGGTGGATAGCTTGAGCCCACAAATTCGAGACAGCCTGGGCAACAGGGTGAGACTCCATCTCTAAAAAAAGTAAAAAATGAATAAACAAAATAAAAAGCTGGCCTTACAATGGCAGTTTACACATGGAAGTGTGAGTTTATATCTCCAGGGATAATTACTAAATTTGTGTTTAATTTATCTTGTTTCACTGATTACCATTAGCCAAAGCAGCCTTAACTGAGGTTGTTTTAGGGTATTGTGTCATCCCCAGCTGGTACTTTGTATTCAAAATAAGGAAATTGCAAAACTTCCTACAGCAAGAGGTACTTTGTAAGTATTTGAATATAAAGCGACTTGTATTTTCTGAGAGAGAATTTTTTTTGAAAAGTCTTGCCTTATATTTCATATATTAAATGACTCTTCTACTGCAGCTTCAATGACATGAATCTTAGGCAGCAAATCTACTTTCTGAAACATTCTGTCTCTGGGAGAGGAGGGAGATATAGGAAGCAGAGAAGTGATAGTGCCTGGTATGAAAGTTGGTGCCTCATGAGATTGGCTTTAGATAGAAGCTGTGAAAGAGAAAGTGCCAAATGCATTAGTTGTTGTTTACCGCTTACTGAATGGAAACTATTCTCTGCTTTTATTGATTGGATTTCTTTTTTCTTTTTTTATTTTTATTTTTTTTTGAGAGAGTTTCGCTCTTGTCGCCCAGGCTGGAGTGCAGTGGCGCGATCTCCACTCACCGTAACCTCCGCCTCCTGGGTTCAAGCAATTCTCCTGCCTCAGGCTCCCAAGTACCTGGGATTACAGGCATGTGCTACCACACCCGGCTAATTTTTGTATTTTAGTAGAGGTGGGGTTTTACCATGTTGACCAGGCTGGTCTCAAACTCCTGACCTCAAATGATCCACCCGCTTCCACCTCCCAAAGTGCTGGGATTACAGGTGTGAGCTACCACGCCTGGCCTAGTGATTGGATTTCTATTGATTAAATGAAAAACTCCATGAAATACCTTTTAAACAGAGCTGTCCAGAATGCAGGCATTTGGTTAGCTCTTCATTTATTTATTGCCATGGCACCTAAGTGTTGGGGACCCTAGTACAGTTACTTGATCCCTGGCCCCTAGAGTCTAACGCAATCTCTCCATTATTGAACAATACAAACTAATATACATATAGTTATGTATCACTTAACAGTAGAAATACATTGTCAGTAGGAAATTTCCTTGTCATGTGAACATCATAGAGTGTACTTAACACAAATGTAGTTGGCATAGCCTACTGCACACCTAGGCTATATGGTATAGCTTGTTGCTCCTAGGCTACAGGCTACAAACCTACACAGTATGTTACTGTACTAAATACTGCAGGCAATTGGAACAAATGGTAAATATTTTTGTATCTAAACATATGTAAATATAGAAAAGGTAAAGTAAAAATATGTTATAAAAGATAAAAAATGATAGACCTATCTAGGGAACTTAGCATGAATGGAGCTTGTGGGCCTGGAAGTTGCTCTGGGTGAGTGAGTGAATGAGTGGTGAGTGAATGTGAAGCCCTAGGATATGAGTGTACACTACTGTAGACTTTATAAACACTGTACACTTGTTACTGAGCAGACATTATGAAAAATAAAATAAAAATAAACATGGTATGCTTAAGCTACACTAAATTTATTCATACGCTTTTTTCTTTCAATAATAAATTAAACCTAGCTTACTGTAAATTATTTACTTCATAAACTTAAAAAAATTTTTTACAGCTTTTTGACACTTTTGTAATAACAGTTTAAAACACAAGCACATTGTACTGCTGTACAAAAATATTTTCTGTATATTTTTATTCTGTAAGCTGTTTTCTACTTTTAAATTTTTTAACTTTCTTTTTACCTTTTAAACTTCTTTGTTAAAAACCAAGACACAAACGCACACATTAGCCTGGACCTAGACAGGGTCAGGATCATCAGTGTCACTGCCTTCCATCTCCACATTTCATCCCACTGGAAGGCCTTCGGGGACAGTAATAGGCATGGAGCTGTCATCTCCTAGGGTAACAGTGCGTTCTTCAGGAATTCCTCCTGAAAGACCTGCCTCAGGCTGTTTTATAGTTAATTTTTTAAATAAGTAGAGTTACACTCTAAAATAATAATATATAGTATAGTAAACATGTGAATTAGTAATGTAGTTGTTTATTATCATTATCAAGTGTTATGTACTGTACATAATTGTATGTGTTATACTTTTATAACACTGGCAGTGCAGTAGGTTTATTTACACCAGCATCACCACAGGCATGTGAGTAACGCTTTGTGCTACAACATCATGAAAGCTGTGTTACTAGGCTGTAGGGATTTTTCAGCTCCATCATAGTCTTAACGGGACTGCCGTGGAATATGAGGTACGTTCTTGACCAAAACATCCTTATGTGGCACATTACTATATTAGTTTATATCATATATGTGTGTATAGTTTATAAGTTGATACATACTTAGTTTATATTATATATTTTAAAGATATATGTGTATATCTTTTTATACACATATATCTTTTTATATATATACATGTGTGCATATTAGTGTATGTATGTATATGTACGTATTTATGTATGTATGTATGTATAAAGCCTGACCAGCAAACTTGAAAACATTCTGTACACAGAAACACCTAGCCTGGGGCTGGGTGCAATGGCTCATATCTGTAATCTCTGCACTTTGGGAGACTGAGGCACACGAATCTCCTGAGGTTGAGACCAGCCTGGCCAACTTGGTCAAACCCTATCTCTACTAAAAATACAAAAATTAGCCAGGCCTGGTGGCAGGCACCTGTAGTCCCAGCTACTCAGGAGGCTGAGGCAGGAGAATCGCTTGAACCTGGGAGGTGGAGGTTGCAGTGAGCCGAGATCATGCTATTGCACTCCAGCCTGCGTGACAAGAGCAAAACTCTGTCTCAAAAAAAAAAAAAGAAAAAGAAAAAAGAAAAGAAACAACCAAGCCTGGGCTGGGCACCGTGGCTCATGCCCGTGATCCCAGCACTTTGGGAGGCTGAGGCAGGAGGACTGCTTGAAGCCAGGAATTTGAGACCAGCCTGTGCAACATGGTGAGGCCCATCTCTATTATAAGAAAGAAAGAAAGAAAGAAAGAAAGACAGAGAGGGGAGAGAAAGTAAGAAAGAAAAGAAAAGAAACATCTAGCCTGTGCCCTGTCAGGAGCAGGGGTAAACTCAACTCTTGGGTTCCCTTTTTGCCATATCGTGAGTGATCAGTTGCCTCATGATTAGAGAAGGTGAGAGAGGTACTGTTAGGCTTAACATTGTTAGGTTATACATTAAATAATGGGAGAGCTGGCCTTGGAACCTAACAGTTAGGTATAACATTGTGTTGATGGGAAAACAAATAAGGTCTAAAAACCAATGAACTTTGAGAACACAGCTTCTGCGTATGTTGTGGCCTGCCTATCTAAGTAGGTGTAGGGGATGAGGTATCACAAAACTAAGCACTTTGAAATCCTTTTCCTTTATTTTTCTAAGAAATTTATGGTTAACAAAAGTATAATAATGTAATTACGAGCCATTTTTCTATAACCGAGAATTAACATTTGCTAACATCTTTTTTTTTTTTTTTTTTTTTTTGCTTCTGGTTATTTGTTTAAAGGAAAAGCAATTAGAAATATAGCCAAAGCCTCCTTTAACCCTATCCCCAGTTCAGTGTGCCTCCCACCCTTCCCAGAAGCAGCCCTTATCATAAGTTGTGTGTGCATCCTTCCACTTCACTTTTAATCCTTTTATGCATTCATAAACAACTGGATTTGTGTTTTTAAAAATTCACATAAATTGTCACACTGTCATTTTGCCTTTTTTCATTTCACAGTAAAAAAAGAAACAGAGTCTTGCTTGATCAGTTGGAGTCTTGTCAGATTTCTCTGATGGTCGTAATTTTGGAAAGACAATCTCCCTTTAGGATTGTGAGAGGGTCCTGAATTCTGCTAAGATGTAGGTGTAAAGGATAACCTGCGATTATTCCAGAGGTCACAAGATTTAGAGCTTTCTCAATTACTCCTGTAGATAACATCCCAATTGCAGAACCTAAGATTGGCTGTTTGAGATGTCTTTTCAGATTTTTGCATTTCTGACTGGCTGACTCCACACAGACAGGTCCTGTGGCCCCACCCACAGGCTGACTCAGTGCCGGAGGACCATCTTCCTTCCACATCCCTATGATTTCATCCCCAACCAGTCAACATTCCCATTCCCTAACCCCCTGCCCACCAAACTATCCTTGAAAAACCTCCAAACCTTTGGGAAAATTGATTTGAGTAATAACTCTGTCTCCAGTGTGGTGTGGCCAGCTACATGTCAGTTAAAGTCTTTCTTTATTGCAACGCTATGGTCTTAGTGAATTGATTGTGTCTGTGCAGCAAGCCGGAAGAACCCGTTGGGCGGTTACTAAATGAGTAGATCTCAAAGAGGTGGCATAGACTTCAGGTTTAACTACAGTGTTCAACTGAAACAAAGAAGGATGTTGGGGAGGCCCGGAATGGGGAGGTGACCGGGAAAAGCACAGTAAACAAGGATAAGGTTTGTTATGCAGATTTAGGCAGGTGCCTTCTCCATTGGTAAGAGTTCCTAGTGGCTTAGAGTCATCCTTGTCTCCCTGGTACAGAAAGAGAGGCAAATGGAGATTTCCTTTTATAGATGTAATTTTCCCTTACAAATGAGGTAACTTCTACTCTGTTTTCAGAGCTTTTCCTTTGTCTGCTGTTTCTCAAAATAATCAGCTCAAAGTAATCCTTATGCCAAAGAAGCCTATCGTGGGAAGACATATTCTGGTCTCCTACAGTCATGTTTTGAGGTGGCATATTCTGGTCTCCTGCACGTTCAAAATGTTAGGTTATTTAGAGAATTTTTGTTTGTTAAACATTTAAAAGGTTTGTTATCTTTGTTTATCCTTTACTAGTTGAGAAGAAAAGTACGTTACTGTTTTTTAAATTAATTATGAATGAAGAAAGTACTATTTGAGGTAAAACTTTGCGCATCAACCTCTGAGCTGAAATTTAGTGACCATTGCCACTACTAAAAATCTTGTTTTATCAAACTTTCAACCTAAATTAACAGAGAGAGGCTCTCTAAAAGAACATGACACTTACTTGGGAATAGTGTATTGCAATGGGAATCTTTGTGCCACAGTAAACTATGTGCATATTCAAGGAGGTAAAGGAAGACAAAGGTTTTTCAAGGAATAATGAGGATTATATAATTCTTTTAAGATAATGATTATTGGCTACAAGGATCAGTAACAAGTGTGACCAGTCTGCGATTGGACAGGCAATTGCTGGACAGATGTCCTTGTGGAGATATTTTTTGTGTAAGATTGTGATGACCTTTGTGCAGGATTGTGGTTTTTGCAGAGTCATTTGGGATAGTTTTTGTTAATCAGGCATTGATGCATGAGAACCCTCTCTTCATAGCTGTCCCTGGCTTTATTTGTCAGGATTTTTAAACACAAGTGACTCCATTTTGATTCTGACAGTGTTCACAAATGTTAGCATTGCATCAGAATCCACTGGAGGACTTGTTAAAAGAAGCTGGGTGGACCCCGCCAGCTAAGTGAATCTATAGGTCTATACTGAGAATACCTGAGAATTTACATTTCAAACAAGTTTAGCTTAGTTTCTGGAGAACCTGTTTCTTGAGTAAGAGGAATGGTTTCTATGACTCATAGCAGCATTATTCATAATAGCCAAAAAATGGAAACAGCAAAATTGTCCACCAGCTGATAAACTGCTAAACGAAATGTGATAGATCTACACAGTGGAATATTATTTGGTGAAATAATATAAATAAAAAGAAATGGAGTACTGGTACATGCTACAGCATAGATGAGCTTTGAAAACATTATGTTTGTGAAAGAAGCCAGCCACAAAAGACCACAGCTTTTATGATTCCATTTATATACAATTCCAAACAGGTAAATTTATAGAGATAGAAAGTAAATTAGTGGACCAGGCATGGTGGCTCATGCCTGTAATCCCAGCACTTTGGGAGGCCAAGGCTCACGGATCACTTGAGGTCAGGAGTTTGAGACCAACCTGGCCAACATGGTGAAACCCATCTCTACTAAAAATACAAAAAATTAGCCAGGCATGGTGGTGGGTGCCTGTAATCCCAGCTACTTAGCAGGCTGAGGCAGGAGAATCGTTTGAACCTGGGAGGCAGAGGTTGCAGTGAGCCACGATCGCAGCACTGCACTCAAGCCTGGGCAACAGAGTGAGACTCCATCTCAAAAACAAAGAAAGTAAATTAGTGGTTAGCAGTGGGGAGAATGATAAACTGGATTTGATGCTTAAGAGGTGGGGGGTTACTTTTCAGGGGAGTGAAATGTTCTAAAATTGATTGTGATGGATGCACAAATCTATGAATATGCTAGAAGTCATTGATTTGTGCAGTTTAAATGAGTGAGTTGAATGGTATATGAATTATATCTCAATAAAGCTGTTAAAAAAATACACCAGTTCTTAGTTCTCCATGGGACCTGTTAAGAAAAAAAAGAGAAATATACCAGAATATACTAGTTCTTAAAAGAAAATTATTCATTGTTATGAACAGCTGACCTGTAATACACAGATAGTCATCAGAATTCATAACTTGACTTTTCAGATATGAGTTAGTTACTAACTGCATTGGAAAATCACTTGTTCATTCTGAAGAAATGATTAGGAACTCCAAAGAGAAGGACACTATGTTGGGAAAATTTTAAGCATTTTCCACCTTGTGGTATGACATATTTCCATGTTTTTGTCAGGTGTCTTAGCTTAGAAATAAACCTCCATTTTTCTTGCGTTGTACTTGGCTGCTTTCCCGCAAGAAAGCTGAAGATGGGACTTCTGATTAAGGAGTTCCTGGCTGGGAGCTTTCCTTCCTAGACATCTAAGTGCCAGAATGCCAAGGGGAAGATGGGTTCATGCATTAGCCTTTGAATATTATTAAGTCATATGGATTTGAATAGGCTTGTACTGGGGTAAAGGAAGTGAATTTTCTTCCCACTTGATTTTGTGTCATTCAGAATTCATTAACTCACTTAGATAAAACAGTACAGTTGGTCTTCCATATCTGTGGGTTCTGCATCTGTGGATTCAGCCAACCACAGATCAAAAATATTTGGAAAAAAGATTGTGTCTGTACTGAATAAGTACAGACTTATTTTCTTGTTATTATGTCAATCTAAAAGGAAGAAGCTCAGGCAAAGTTAATGTAAGTAGAGAGTTTATTTGGGCCAAGCTTGAAGATTGCAACCCAAGAGCATAGATTCAAGTTGCCCTGAGTATACACTCTAATTAGCAACAGTTACAAGTAGGTTTTTAAAGGACAAGAACAGTTACCCAGGGCCAGGCGAGGTGGCTCACGCCCGTAATCCCAGCACTTTGGGAGGCTGAGACCGGCAGATCACGAGGTCAGGAGATCGAGACCATCCTGGCTAACATGGTGAAACCCCTTCTCTACTAAAAATAGAAAAAATTAGCTGGGAGTGGTGGCACACTCCTGTAGTCCCAGCTACTCGGGAGGCTGAGGCAGAAGAATCACTTGAACCCAGGAGGTGGAGGTTGCAGTGAGCTGAGATCGCACCACTGCCCTCCAGCCTGGCAGAGCCAGACTCCGTCTCAAAAAAAAAAAAAAAAAAAAAGAATAGTTACCCAAAAAGCTGACTGAAAGAAAAACAAAAGAAAAGAAGAGGCGATTCCTAAATTGTTTACCAAGACTCTACACTAAAATTACATAAGGTATACATTATTCTTTGTATCACAAATTCCAGGAACATGAAGATAATGGATGAGGCAGCTAGGGAGGAATGAAATGCCTTTAAACAACTGCCCCCGGACATGGGTGTTGGGAGCATAAATGAAGTCCTATACTTGGTCTCTCTGGGCCTGATAAATTTTGCATACCTCACATAACTCAGACTGCTCTGAGCTATTTTTCTTTTCTCAATTGCAGTTATATTGTACTAGGAGGTATTATAAGTAATCTAGAAATGATTTAAAATACAGGCGTGCACTATATAACAATCAACAGACTACATATACCACAGTGGTCTGGAAAGATTATAGTACTGTATTTTCACTCTACCTTTTCTGTGTTTAGATACTTTTAGATATACAAAGGCTTACTATTGTGTTACATTTGCCTACAGTATTCAGTACAGTAATATGCTGTACAGGCCTGTGGCCCAGGAGCAGTAGGCCACACTATACAGCCTATGCATGTGGTAGGCTATACCACCCAGGTTGGTGTGAGTATACTCTGATGTTCCCACCATGATGAAATCACCTAAGAAGGCGTCTCTCAGAATGTATCCCTGTAGTTAAGCTACTCGTGATTATATGGGAGGGTTGTATAGGTTTTGTGCAAATACTCCAGCATTTTATATCAAGGACTTGAGCATCCACAGATTTTGATATCCTGGGAGATCCTGGAACCAATCCCGCATGGATACTGAGGGATGATGGTATATCATAGGCAAATCTTTATTTAATGATCTTACCAATTTCTTATATATTTTTCTATCCCATTCAGCTTATAGGCATGACTGAGAAATGCAGTCTGTGTTTCATTTAGGCTGGTGCTTTATTTTAGCTGCATGAGTGTCAGGAATGGAAAAAGAATTATGATTCTGGGACAACTTTCTTATTCCTCCCAAGTCAGATTCTCATGGTGACGTCAGTCTGTTTTTTGAAGTATTATAACCTTTTAAACAGATCATCCTTCAAATGCATGTTCAAAAGCAAATATCAAAGCGTATTCTAAAACCAGATGTAAATTAATTTTAGATTGGCTGCCATCGTAGATGATTCATATCACTGCTCCCCTCATCATCACAGATAATTCTTTCATGCTTCTCAAAGGGACTAGGAGCTCTACCTCAATGGGTATTTCGGAAATAAATGACTCAATTTTGAAGTTTCCCAGGGAGATTTTTATGTATCTTGAAATCTCAAAAAAAAACATGTCTCACTACAAAGATTAGGAATGCCAAGGAAGGTGAACGCCAATCCTGTTAACCAGACGCTCCCTCATTACTATACCTTGTATACAGGAGCTCTCCCATGAGACCACATTGTGTCCACAACCATTGCCTGATGCACTCAGCAAGTCAGTAGACCAAGGGGTTGACTGGGTGTGGTGGCTCACGCCTGTAATCCCAGCACTTTGGGAGGCCGAGGCGGGTAGATCACCTGAGGTCAGGAGTTCGAGACCAGCCTGGTCAACATGGTGAAACCTCATCTCTACTAAAAATACAAAAATTAGCTGGGCGGGGTGGTGGGCGCCTGTAATCCTAGCTACTTGGGAGGCTGAGGCAGGAGAATCACTTGAACCCAGGAGGTGGAGGTTGCGGTGAGCCGAGATCATGCCACTACACTCCAGCCTGGATGACAGAGACTCCGTCTCAAAAAAATAATAATAAGAAAATAAAGAAAGACGGGGGTTGCAGCAGAGAAGGAGGTTTAGTCATAGGGTCACCTGATGAGGAGATGGGAAGAATCCTCAAATCCCTCCTTGAGGAATTTGGGGTTAGAGCTTTTAAGGGTTTTGGAGCGGGCTGAAGTGCGGAGTGAGGAGTTTGTTGATTGATTGAAAAGTGTAGGGTGAAGTCATTGACAGGGAGATAAGGAAGCTGTATTCTCAGGCAGATCCTCTTCCTTTATGGGGGTTTTCAAACTGATTGCTGGACTTCAAAGTCTGAAAAACATCTTAGATGATCCTTAAACAAAAGTCTTATGATTCTAATGTCGGAGATCCTGGCTCTGTAGGAATGATGGGATACAAATGGTCAGACGTTTAGCAACCAGGAAGTGGGCTGAAGTGCAGCCTGATTCATGCTTAATTATAACTGTATTTCTGTCCAGAACCCAGCACGCAATTTTTGTCAACCATGTGGGGCGGTTTTAGCATTATGGTGTGGTCTTCAGAAGAGAAAGATCTGATTTCTTTTGTGACCTGACTTTCTGAGATCCTTCATTTTATGGGACTGTGGAGTCCTGTGTGTGACGTAGGACCAGAATTTGCTATTTGTTTTGGTGTTTCAACAATTGATGTTGTTATAAATCTCCCAGATGATTTTAATATTTTAACTGTTCAGTTTTACAATAAGAAGCATGACTGTAGGCAGAAACTAATTATGTATTTGAGAGTGGTGAGTTAATGAACATCCAAACAACTTCATAGAGCAGGAAGAATACATATTTCAAGTGGAGGGGAGAAAAAAAATCATTTTCCCTCTACCCTTCTAATTTCTGGGTTGGAACCACTATAACAAAACAACAGGGTAACAAAAGAAAAACAAGCAGAAGTTTGTTAACATGTATGCTTCATGTATACATAGGAGATACCCAGGGGAAAATGAGTAATTCTGAAAGAGGTGATCTAGAACTCCAGCTTCTATAGCATTTTCAACTAAAAACAGAGAAGATTGTGGGCGAAGCCAGTTATGGGGAGGTGAACAGGACAAGTATGGTAAATAAGAGTAATGTTTGTTATGCAGATTTCAGTAGGTGCCTTCTCCATTGATAATAGTTTCCTCTGATTTAGTCATCCTTCTCTTTTGGTACGGAGAGGGAAACACTCTCACAAGTGGAGATTTCCTTTATAGATGTCAATTTCCCTCAAAAACTGGTATACTCTGTTTTCAGAGTTTCTCCTGTAGCTGCAGTTTCTCAAAATAATCCTTATGCTGTTGAGGCATATTTTGGGGTGGCATATGCTCTCCCACACAAGCAAGAGACATCTGTCTTCATCTGCTCCCAGAGTAACTGGTGCCAGGGAACCAAACACCAAAACTGCCATTAGTTTGGATATTATGGATTTGGTTTCTGGAAAAGTCCATTGTGATGCCAGCATGGTACAGGGGATTCCCTCTCGCCTTGTCCTAAGCCTGTCATCCTGCAGAACCCCTGTCTTACAGTACTGTGAAGTTCCAGACCATACCAACCAACCCTCGCCAATAGGCATTTGTGGCAATAGGAAGAAAAAGCTGATGGAGGTCTCATCTGTATTTGTTTTCTCTCTCCTGTCTCCTGCATCCTTACCAGGCAAAAGTAGAAGAAAAGATCCAGGAGGTCTTCAGTTCTTACAAGTTCAACCACCTTGTACCAAGGTAAGCTGTGGTTAGGAGTTTGAGGGGATCTGGGAGAACAGCACCATGTAGCAGCCTTTCTTCTTTCCTCCTTGAGCGAATCTAACCACGGGGAGCATCTGCTGCAAGAATGGTGTTTCTTGTCCTTGTGGTTACCTGGATATGCTAAGACCCCCACTCCTCCCTCTGGTAGAATACTGTTTAGAGCGATTCTCCACTCGAGCTGAGCTGCCAGGTGTTACATGGGGATTCCCCTCAATGCCTCAATTCTGAGGTCTGAAGATGGAGAGAGGAATTCCAGGTTTTTGTTTAGTGGTAGCCTGCTGCTCTGGTCTTCAGATGAGAACTCTCAGGTTTTTCTTTTTCTTTCTTTTTCTTTTTTTTTTGAGACAGCGTTTCGCTCTTGTTGCCCAGGCTGGGGTGCAGTGGCACAATCTCGGCTCTCTGGAACCTTCGCCTCATAGGTTCAAGTGATTCTCCTGCCTCAGCCTCTCAAGAAGCTGGGATTACAGGCACCCACCACCACACTCGGCTAATTTTTGTATTTTTAGTAGAGACAGGGTTTCACCGTGTTGGCCAGTCTTGTCTTAAACTCCTGACTTCAGGTGATCCACCCGCCTCAGCCTCCCAAAGTGCTGGGATTACAGGCGTGAGCCACTGTGCCCGGCCCAGATTTTTCTTTTTCATATTGTACTTTGAAACATTTAGAGTCCAGGGAGATGGCAAGGGATGGATTATTATTTGACTGGAAAAACATGGGAAGTTTGAGTTTCTCCATGCCTACTCCCTGTTGGTAATTGTGTTCCATATCCCAAGGATGAAATTTCAAACAAGAAATAGAATGCCTTTTGTTTTCCTTGGAGCTTAGCTAGTTGAGGTCTTCTAAGTCCTGTGAGGTCAGGTATTTTGAAAAGGGAATTATAGGAAAAAATTTATTATTTAATTTGAACCTTTATTTTCTCTTCCAGTGTTTTGTAATATGTCACACTAGAATTTCATAAGGTTATTTCATTCTTGTATTAGTACTTCTCATGCAGTCAGAGTCTTTTTTTGAAACCATTATTTGTTATATTCCAGCCATCAGAATTGATCAGTAGCCTAAAACTGTGTGGTCACCATTTTATCTTAATGATGGAACACTTTCTCTTTCTTTTCTTTTGTTTCTTTCTTTCTTTCTTTCTTTCTTTTCTTTTCTTTCTTTCTTTCTTTCTCTTTCTTTCTTTCTCTCTCTCTCTCTTTCTCTTTCTCTTTCTTTCTTTCTCTCCTCTCTCTTTCTCTCTCCCTCTCTCTTTCTGTCTCTGTCTTTCTCACTTTCTTTCCTTTCTGTCTGTCTTGTCTTGTCCTGTCCTGTCCGGTCCTGCCCTGCCCTGCCCTGTCTTGCCCTGTCTTGCTCTGTTACCCAGGCTGGAGTGCAGTGCCCTGATCATAGCCCACAGCAGCCTTGAATTCCTGCGAATCCTTTCAGTGCAGCCTCCGCAGTAGCTGGGACTATAGGAACACATCACTATGCCTAGCTTATTTTATTTTTGTTTTTATTTTTTGTAGAGATGGGGGTCTCACTGTGTTGCTCAGGCTTGTCTTGAGCTCCTGGCCTCAAGCAGTCCTCCCAAAGTGCTGAGATTACAGCTGTGAGCCATGGCACCTGGCCGAGAGAACACTTTTCCTTGACATCTCTGAACAAAGTGTAGTTAGGTCACTGGCTGATTCACTCTGGCTGGGAAGTTGCAGGTCTGAAGTTCAGCCTTTCCTCCTTCATCATGTCTCTTGACTTCTTGAGATCTTCTAACAGACTAAATCCTAGCAAGTCAGTCTCTAGGTACTTCTGCTTACTGGAACATTATAAATAGGTCCAGCTTTGTTTGTTACCTTTGTGTCTTTTTTTTTTTTTTTTTTTTTTTTGCAACCATAGGAAATGGTTTCTTAAGGATAAGAAACTTTTTCTGATTAGCCATGGCAAAAAACAGTTGGAAAAGGCAAGTGTTCATAGGGAAAGACAGGTGGGAGGGTTAACTTCATCTTCGTTCCCTGGGGAAGGAAAGGAGGAAAAATATCAGCTTACTAGTATAGTCTTTCCCTTAACTGCTAAACCAAATCTCTGCATTAACCCAATGCTCTGACCTCAATAAAATGAATTATTCCTCTTGTCATGAGATACAGCTAGAGATTAGCAAATGATGCCATTTATTTAAACAGCTTGGGAGAACGAGCTCTCTTAAATATAATGGTATCCTTGGCAGTTCGCTGCCCCTAGGCACAAGCTGGTTCAAGCTTAGCCTCCCCAGAGGGGACAAGACTTCATAATGGTGAGGGTGTGGGTGATTGCTTTTGCAGGGGCTTTGTCGTTGTGGTTGTGCCCCCGATGACTCACCCGATCGGGCTGAGTCACTGTCCACTGCCTGGGCTCTGGGGACACACAGCCTCTGTTTCTCACATGAACCTTTGATTATTTGACATTCCCTTTTCACTTACCATCAGGATAGAGCCCTTGGTCTCTTTCATTCCTTTTTTAAAATTTGTTTTTCCTTAGCTCATGAGCTGAAGAAAGACTTTTATTCACACTGAGATATGAGGGAAAATGGGAGGTTATAGTCTGGGAGGAAGCAGTTGTTTTTTGAGAGTGGTGGTAGATGATATTAAAGGAGTGAAATCCCCTGATTCATAGCTGGTAGGTCAAGTATGGGTGGGAAAAAAAAAGTGTTCTTCCTGGGCTCGGATCCTTGTGGAAATAGAATATATCAGGGCTCTGGGTTAGTTTCAGGAATTTCACAATTACCCGTTTTTATCATTGTTGCCTATGAAATTGAGTGTTTTAAAGGATGCTAATTAATATTGGAGATACTATACATTTTGGCTGAATGGCTGAGTATATAATTCAACATATCAATATAAGGCTGAAGCCAAACATCACCATCGTAGAATAAGCGAGGATATAAGAATAAATTAGAAAATTTATCAGAATTTTAAATCATTATCACAGTCTCAATATTTAACATATTAATAGTCAGAATTTAAAAGTCTGACACTTTAATACAGGAAGTAACCTTCACTGTTAGCTAAAGTGCATGGTTAGCTGTTAGCAGTAAATCTAGATGGCAGGGCTTGTTTGTGTGTCTGAGGTCATGATGCTGATCAAATGGGACAGACTCACACACACGCCCAGGACCACAGACCACGCACAGGTCCAGGGATGCCTGTGATGATGCTGAAGTAGGCATTTGCCTATTCAGTGTTCCAGGGCCAAAGCTGAATAGCAGACTGGGCTGAAAGTCAAGCCTGGAGCTGAATGTCAGTACATTCTATACTTAATCCCCTTCCCAGAAATGATTTTCTTCTCTAAGGTTGGGACTGTCTACCTGGAGTGAGGTAGTCAGTCCCAAGGAGCTTTTTGACCATGCTTTTCATGGTTTTGTTTATTCATGTCTGCTTTCCCATGAAAATTCATTTTTTCTTCCCTGTGGGTATTGTCACGGTTTCACACCCTTTTGAATGTACCCTTTTGCATTTATCACCTTGGCTTTAATAAGAAACCTGAAATGCATAAACTACACAGATACCTCGCTCACATGTAGTTTTTAAATTTGTTTTCTCCTGGGCAAGGAGACGGGTGCTCCTCAGAAGTGAGAAATATTGGTAATGTCCCTGTGCTAATAGAGCCCTGGAGGTTAAGTGCTGACAATGGCTCTGAAGCCAGAATACTCTGAGTTAAAGTCCTCAAAGCAGGTCTCTCACAGGCACCAGCTTAGCTCCCGTGTTTTCTACCATTCCTGTATATGATACAATTTTAGAATTTCCCAGATCCTGAGCAGGTAGAGGATGTATTCCCTTCTTACTGTTGTTCTTCCCAAGGTCTCACAAATAAGTTCACCTTTCCTCGATTGCTTTATTGCTTACATGCCAGGTGCTTATTTTTTGACTAGAGAGGCCCCTGGCTTTAGTGAGTTTAGAAAGTCCCCAGGAACCAGCAATGGACTGAATCCCCTGTCCTCTCATCTGTCACAATCAAATGCATGTTTTCCAGGATGGCCCAGGTTTGGGGGGAGGAAGTGGCTCTGCTCTCATTCCATTCTGCTGCCTTTATGTGATCCTCTCTTTCAGCAGCAGTATCTAGAGAGTCTCCAAAGGACAGGACACTCTGCTGGGCTCAGGGAAGCCAGAGTGAGCAAGGCTAGCCCTGGGCCTGCCCCTGCTGGGCTCTTGGTCTAGTGGGGGAGGTGGACATTAAACAAATGAACACAAATATACAGTTACCGATGGGATAATTTGAGAGAGAGAATCACTGGGAGAATCTAATTTGGATTGGGAAGTTAGGGAAGGCTTCTTACAGAAAGTGACATTTAAGCTGAATCTGTAGGTGGAATAGGGGTGGCTAACTTAAAGGATGGGGAGAGTGTTCCAGGCAGAGGGAACAGCATGTGCTAAAGCCAGGAGACTGAAAGGAGCGGAGCTCAAAGAAGGCAGCATGACCAGAGCTCAGGGGCGGAGATGAGGTTGGAGAGTAGTGTGGGTGGAGGCACATTGTGAAGAGTCTGGAAGCCCAGTGGGCTCACCCCTCCTAAGAAATTCTATTTAAATCATTACCCAGTACACATAGATGTGTAAGTTCCTTCTCAGACAGTGGAAACCTGACTTCCCATAGCCTTAATAGATTTACCCACTTGCTCTCCTGTCACCCTCTGCACAGTGAGACAGGGGCCCTCCTCATCCACTTGAGCTGACAGCCTGCATCCCACCCTGCACCCCCTCAAGTCCTGCACGAAACCTGTCTTATTCTGCTCCATGTAATTGAATGGTTTGGGGGCTGAATTGTTCAGGTAAAAATAGGAAGAGCTCTACCTTTTCTTTCTTAACTTCCTACACAGAAAAGATTTTTGGATAGAGGTGAGTTGAGAATGAAGGACCGGTGAGGGTATTAGTCAGCTTGGGCTGCCATAAAATGGTATCACAGATGGGGTGCATTAAACCACAGAGATTTATTTTTTCACATTTCTGGAGGCCAGAAGTCTTAAGACCAAGGTGTCAGCAGGCTTGGTTTCTCCTGAGGCTGCTGACTGGCTTCACCAACATGTTATACTTCTTAATTTCACTGGCCCTTCACTAACTGCCTTATAATCCTTTTATTCGTCTCATGTAGATTCCCTAACACACCCACCACCGTGGCCACTCCACAGCTCTCCCACCATCTTGACTCCTAGTTCCTGAGAAAATCGAGGCTGACCCACCTGACTTTCCTGTTTCCTTCTTCCCACATCAGAGACCTATATTTGGCTAGCTTCGTACCCATCATTTCTCGCTCAAAGAATGTAGCATCCTTCCTTATTCCAGGCTCACCTCTCCTACTATACCCTCATCCCAGCCCTCCTCCATCCTCTTTACAGACCTTCCCTATGGATTTCCTCTGAGCTTTTGCATTTCTAATGTGGAATTTCTCTGCTTACTGCCTTGTACTTTTGATCCAGCTGAACTAAACTAACTCAAATGTGTCATGGTGTTTTCTTCATTTTGCCTGCTTAACTCATGTCTTTCCAGCCTTAAACTCAATGCTGTTCCCTTTGGGAAGAGTTTTCTGACCCTCCATCTCTTCCCGTGGCTGATCACAGCATTTATTGGACAGGGCTCTGCTTGTCATTTTCACATGTGTGTCCACCTCTGGACTGTCGCTCTAGGGTACAGAGCAGCCTCTACCCCAGTGCTGGACAACACTCTGCCCACACAGATGGGTGCTCCCTGCGTCCTGAGTGGACTTTCCTGAAAGAGAAACTGAGTCTGGCCTTCTCTTGTTTACAATTTGCCTTCACCTCTGCTCTGAATGCTCTTGGAGGTCTCTAGCCCTTCTGTGGTTTGTTGTCTTTTCCCCTCAGTCTTGCTGCAGCATCTGCCACTGTTAAACATCTTCCTGAAATTCTCCTCCCTGATGGCCTGTGACATGACACTTCCTTTGCTCTTCCCTAGCATATGTAAACTCTCCTGTTTCTCTCCTTCACTGGCTCCTCCAAACCCTTAGAGATGGGTCTTCCCACAGTTTTGTTTTCAAACTTCTCTCTCTGCCCTCTCACCTTCTGTGGCTTCACCTGTCACTTGCGTGCAGACAAATGCTTCGTAGTCTGTGTGTGTAACCTGAATCCCTCTTCTGAGCCTCACGTGTGTGTCCAGCAGCCTGATTGACATCATCACCTGAATGCACTCCCAGCATCCTAAGACCCACACATCCAAAAGTCAGCTGATCATGGGTCACACACTAGTTCGGGCCCTAGGTAGCCCCAACTGGGTCAGTTCCTCAGAGCTTCTAACCCTGTCTCCCCACCCCATCTGTCTGCCCACTGCGATGTTTTCAGATACTTCAGTTTGTAAACACATACTGACTACCTACTGTTTTTCTAAAGCACAGTTCTGATCATTTCTTTCCTCATCTCAAAAACCTTCAGGACTTCCCTTTGCCTAGTAAATTGAGTAGAAATGCCTTAGTCAGCATCCCAGATCCTTGTTTGTTTGTTTGTTTGTTTGTTTGTTTTTAAACTGGGGCAGTACTCCTGCTTTCCTCCCATTCCTCTTTCATCCCTGTATTGAGGTCAGATTCTCCCACCTGTCACTCCTCTTGTACACTTGATACCTGTGCAGCATAGTAGAGTAGCCATTAGCCACCTGCAGCTATTTAAACTTGAATTAAAATTGAATTAAAATTTTCTCCTTCTGCCAGGGCCACTCATCGCACATTCCTCCTTTTTCACACAAACTTTCCTGATCATTCCTTTCTTCATGAGATATCCCCTCCCTTTTGAGCCTCAGTAGTATGTTTTTCCCTTGCAAAACCTACCCATTCTTTCCTTGTAGCCATTGATATACTTACCTCATTTCTGAATTGGAAGAGTTTTTGAGGTAAAGACTACATGAAGGGCTGGGTGCGGTGGCTCACGCCTGTAATCCCAGCATTTTGGGAGGCCAAGGCAGGGGATTACCTGAGGTCAGGAGTTCAAGACCAGCCTGGGCAACATGGTGAAACCCCCGTGTCCACTAAAAATACAAAAATTAGCTGGGTGTGGTGGCACGTGCCTGTAATCCCAGCTACTCAGGTGGCTGAGGCAGGAGAATAGCTTGAACCCAAGAGGTGGAGGTTGCAGTAAGCTGAAATCACACCACTGCACTCCAGCCTGGGTGACAGAGCGAGACTCCGTCTCAGGAAAAAAAAAAAAAAAAAAAAAAAAGACTACATGAAGGCTCTTATTCTGAGCCAAGTACAGTGGGAATTTGATAAACAATTGTGGAATTGACTACCTAGCAAAGGGAATGGTTCTCTTTCCTTTGTTTCTGTAATCTGCAAGCACAGGGAACATCTTGACAATCTGTGCTTTTTCTTTCCTTCCCTAGTCACACAGGCTCTTCTGCCAGACCAAGAAAGAAGTGCAGCCTCTGTGCTTTGCCCGGCCTGTGCAGGTGGCCATGGGCGGCACATTCCATCTTAAAGCCAGTATTGCTGACTTGAAAGCCAAGGACAGCAACTGGCTGCAGAACACGGTCCTCTGGCCAGGGCTGTGGGTCACACGTGGGAGGTGGAATTTCAGGGAGAGAATAATAGTTGGATAACCGAGAGGCAGGCAGGGAGTAAATTACGGGCCTTGGAGAAGTCATCCCAGAAGGGGTGACTGAAATGACAGCGGCTGAAGCAGGGAAGTGGCGAGGCTCAGATTTAAATTGCTTATAGGATGGGGAGCCACAAAGATATCTGTTCTTAGATGCTGGAGGAAGTTTCTGGGTGGACTGTCATTGCCTGGCTGCGTGTGCTCATTGCGGCTTTTCCGTTAGCCCAAAGTCACTGCCTTTAGGAGACAATCGCACTCAAAATGTCAGCTGGCATGGTTTTCAGATGCTTTAGAGACATTCAGACAAGAGCTTCTTTTCTCTGGTTTAGTTGCTCTTTGGAACCAGAGAAGTTGCTGGTTATCCAGTCAGTGATTGCAGGGGGACGTCCTGAAGCTGAGTGTGTACCCGTGTGTGTGTACGTGCATATACGTGTGTATGGTGGAAGCATAAGCTATTAGAATGGGCTTATAAACTGTTTGTCTTTCCAGGCTTGTTTTGCAGAGGGAGAAGCACTTCCATTATCTGAAAAGAGGCCTTCGACAACTGACAGATGCCTATGAGGTAAACACATTACCCAGGAACTCTTGCTGTCAAATTATCCACCAAATCCTCCTCCTTTTTCTATTTAAACGTAAAAGACTGTTGGGGCTGACCTGTTGCAGAGTCACTCTTTGTTCTCTGTGGCTCTGGCAGGAGGTAGGGTGCTGTCACAGAGCTGGGACTCAGCCCTGAAAGGGCAGAACCTAGTCTCTTCCAGAGTGAGTGGAGCACCCTAGATAGGATGGGGCTTTCTTCTGTTACTAGATGATGACTGAGGGGTTCACGTGCTTTATCTAGACCTCCTTGACAGCTGGCTAAATGCCAGTTACCTGTTCACCCTTAACCCTTTGCCCTATAAGCTGATCTAATTTCTCGCTCATTTATTGAGGACTATTGTCCAAACCTGTTAAGTCTGTATCGTGATGGTTACACATTTTCCAACTTCACCACTCCTTCTAGTAAGTACATTACTTTTCATATCTTCATTAAAGAGACAAAAAACCCTTTCTTGTAATAAGATCTAATTTCTATACTGACTAGAGGACCAGTATAGAGAGTGGTCCTTGCAATTTAACATTACTATTTAAGAGTAGATCTTTAATATTTCCCAGAGCAACCTCAGGACTGGGTGACGGTGGAGGGGGACAGATGTTGGATGGGACTGAGTGGCAGGCAAAGGGTGAATGTGAACAGGAAGTCTCCAATCTTTCTGCCCTGCTTAACACAGAGCAGCATCTCTATTCTTAATCTGCTTTTTATTTGGGTTCTACATTTGATTATTTGTGGCAATGATTTGCCAACTCAAATGCCTGTAGGGCCCAGGCAGGCAGCATAAATCAGTGAAGTGGGCTGCATGGAGACTGAGGCTAACTGGAGACCCCGTGCCCTTAACTTCTTTCCTGCCCATTGCTGCCATCTGGGAATGCAGACCCAGGGTTGCCAAATCATCTTTGTTTCCTTTTTTTTTTTTTTCTTCCTCCAAATGAAGCCGGAAATCACGTTTTCATGTGACTCTCCTGACAAATGTTGCAGCTACTTCCAGTTAAACAATACACATCCATGGGCTAGATTTGGCCTGTGGGCTATGAATTTTCAATCCTTGACTCAAGTCCTCAATAGTTATGCTACAGTTGGTACCATATCAGCTAACAATTTATTGAACAGTGTGCTGAAAGCTTACCATGCATTCTCTCATAATTTATGAGATGGAGTCTCGCTGTATTTCCCAGGCCGGAGTGCAGTGGCATGATCGTGAGTCACTGCAACCTCCGCCTCAGGTTCAAGCAATTCTCTTGCGTCAGCCTCCTGAGTGGCCAGGATTACAGGTGTGCACCATCACGCCTGGCTAATTTTTGTATTTTTAGTAGAGACGGGGTTTCACCATATTGGCCAGGCTGGTCTCGAGCTCCTGACCTCAAGTGATCCACCTGCCTCAGCCTCCTGAGGCTCTGGGGTTACAGGCGTGAGCTACTGCGCCCAGTTGCATTCTCTTATTTAAATCTTGTAACTACGTGAGGTAGATCAATCTTTTGTTTTTTGCAGATAATGAAATGGGCATAGTAAAATTAAGTCATTTGCTCAAAGGCACATAGCGAGTAAGATGAGGAGCTGGGATTCAAACTTAAGCTGCATCCCTGGCAGTGTCTTCAGTAGCTCACCAGCCTACCTTCCAGGTGGTGGGTTAGCCACAGCTTGGGATATCAGCATAGTTTTGAAGAGAGCAGCTTGGGCCAACGGAAAGAACACTGGATTGACTCTAAAAACCTAGATTCTTGTCTCACCTCTGACATTTGCTATTTTTATAATCTGAAAAAGGTTAATCTTTGGACCTCATTTATATATTTTAATTTATAAAACTGGGGCAGTACTCCTACCTACCCTGCCTAGCCTTGAATGCTCAATAATCATTTATGGTTTAATTAGGATCAAGAGCCGTCTGCATTTTGCCTTTGGAAGCCTTTCCTAGCTCCCCAGGCAGAATTAGTCAGTCTCTTCCACGTGCTCCCTCAAAACTGTTTTCGTCCATTACAGCATTTCTCCAGGTATATGTACACGTGTTGGTTCCAGAAAGACATGAGGTAACTTATATGTCTGTCCAGTGCTCTCTTCCCCTACAGGTAACCACACACATTCTATATCCCAAGCATCTCAAGAACAGAAACCAGGTCAGGCATGGTGGCTAATGCCTGTAATCTCAGCACTTTGGGAGGCTCAGGCAGGTGAATTGCTTCAGCCCAGGAGTTCAAGACCAGCCTGGGCAACATAGTGGGATGCTGTCTCTATAAAAACTTAAAAAATTAGCCAGGCATAGTGGTGTGTGCCCCTAGTCCCAGCTACTTAGGAGGCTGAGGTGGGAGGATTGCTTGAGCCTGGGAGGTTGAGGCTGCAGTGAGCTGAGATCCTACCACTGCACTCTAGCCTGGGTGACAGAGCGAGACCCTGTCTCAAAAAAATAAACGGTAGAAACCAAATTTTATTATCATCCCCCCAGTGTCTAATACAGTGCTTGGCACAAGTAGATACTATCAAATATTTGTTGAATCAGTGATTGAGTTAAGCTAGGAAATCTCTTCAGAGAATGTATATCTCCTTGGTTCTATACCGAGAAAATAGCAGCCCCTAACCTCCTGGCCTGTAGGAAGTCCTCTGCTCAGCCTTCCTTAGATGCCTGCCAGGGAGGGATCCACTGGGTTCAGGGTCATCTTTTTTTTAACCCTGTTGTCTTTTTTTTCTTTTCTTTCTTTTTTTTTTTTTTGAGACGGAGTCTTGCTCTATCGCCTAGGCTGGAGTGCAGTGGTGCCATCTCGGCTCACTGCAACCTCTGCCTCCCGGGTTCAAGTGATTCTCCTGCTTCGGCCTCCCAAGTAGCTGGGATTACAGGCGCACATCACTATGCCCAGCTAATTTTTGTATTTTTAATAGAGACAGGGTTTCGCCATGTTGGCCAGGCTGGTCTTGAACTCCTGACCTTAAATGATCCACCCACCTTGGCCTTCCAAAGTGCTGGGATTACAGGCATGAACCACCGTGCCCAGCCTTGTTATCTTTTTTTTTTTTTTTTTTTTTTAAACAGATGGTCATTTCAGCTCCTGGCTAAGGCCACAAAGCAAAGTGTCCTTTATTCACTGATTGTTGTTTGAGCAAGGGTGCCCTCCTCCCCCTTGCCAGGCTGCTGGGAGTGAGACAGATACAGCCTTGGCAGCAGTGTCTTGGAGTGATTGTGAATAAGGGATGTTTTCTCTCCTCTCTCTCTCCCAGTGTCTGGATGCCAGCCGCCCATGGCTCTGCTATTGGATCCTGCACAGCTTGGAACTGCTAGATGAACCCATCCCCCAGATAGTGGCTACAGAGTGAGTCTGTCTTTGGGAAATCTGGGGTGTTCTCTGAAATTGTATTTTGAGTTTGGGATTTTGTTTTGTTTCTGTTTTATTTGTTTGGAATGGAAAAAAACAGTGCCACAAAGAAATCTTTGCTCTTCTCATGACCTCCGGCAACTTCCTGAAACTCCTCCACTTTAGAAAACTAATGTAAGCTGGTGGGTAGAACAAGACTTTGAACTTCCAAGAGAAGGATTCTGGTTTCTTCTGTGGCCTTTTCTTTTGGCTCTTTACTCTGGTCTTTGAGAAAAGTCTTAATCATCAACTCTGAGAGACAAGATTTTGCCAGAAAGTACAGTATGCATTTGAACAGCTTCTGTGGGGAAGCACGTGCCAGTCCAGTGAACAAAAATGCCTTTGCCTTTCCTACGCACCTCTATAGAAGTACCTCCCCGCTCCCGGTGCTTGGAGGGACCATGTAGCTCTTGATGGGACTGGATGTGTTACTGGTGTGGCATACAAATGCCATGACTCTCAGTTTTCCTAAACCTGATCGATGATTAGAGATCTAAGCAACTGAGCTTCTTCCCAAGATCCTTGTACAGATGGCATCCGTGATCTGGCATCTCATTCCCAGACACTCATCACCATTTATATATTAAAGAAGAAAAGACTGATCATGACTCCAGTCCTAGGGATACCTGGAATAAGAAAGGGCAGCCAGGAATTGGATCCAAGAGATCCACTGAGAGGCAGCATGGGCTCTAGGCAGCATCTCGAATTTCTCAGCTTCCTCTGGTGCTCTTGAGGGCGAAGCATCTGGGATGAGAGACTTCTGAGCCAGGTTTGTTTCTCCACAGCACAAGGAGGCAGCTGTGCTGGGACACACAGAGGCTAGCCGGGGCCCCTCTCTGGTCACAGAGCCCCTGCCTCAGTCACATTGTCAGGTCAGAGGAACAGAACTGCACATTGTCTCATTCATTCTGTCTTAACAATAACCTCTCATTCTTGCCTTCCTGGGCAGGGTGTCTTGTGATGAATGTGGATGGGGAAGATAATAAAGAATTAGGCCATTAACCCTTGTGGTACGTAGGATGCTTTCTGAGGGAGAGGCAAGTGCATTGTTTTGATCATCGGGATGCCACTGCAAGCCTGGCTGCTTCCAGCACTGGAAGGAGAGTTGGACACAGTTTCTGCAGTAACAGGAATTTAATTGTCAAAGAAAGGCCCATGTAGTTTTTTTTTTTTTTTTTTTTTTTTTTTTTGAGACAGAGTTTCACTCTGTCACCCAGGCTGGGGTGCAGTGGCACAGTCTCAGCTCACTGCAGCCTCTGCTTCCCGGGTTCAAGCGATTCTCCTGCCTCAGCCTCCTGAGTAGCTGGGATTACAGGCACCCACCACCGTGCCCGGCTAATTTTTGTATTTTTAGTAGAGGTAGGCTTTCACCATATTGACCAGGCTGGTCTTGAACTCCTGACCTCAGCTGATCTACCCGCCTCGGCCTCCCAAAGTGCCGGGATAACAGGTGTGAGCCACCACATCCAGCCTCGTGTGTTTTTGAAATACCAGCTCGGGGGCCTGGGGATTGTTTGGGAAGTTTTCCCTTCACTCCTACACAATCAGGATATTTGGAAAGTTTTCCCTTCACTCTTGCACAATGGGAAAGTTGGGTGTGAGAGAAGAAAGAAAAAATGGGGATTTCTGTGAGCCTGGATCTGAACGCTGGATGGAGGAGGCCGCAGACCCATGAAAAACTGGAAGAGAGAATCACAGCGGGTGCCTGAGGTGGAAGAACTCGAGCCAAAATAGACTGAGTTTTTTTCTAGGCTGTGTACTTGGTGTTTTATAGTGAAGGCTTTTCTGAGGAAGTGTCAGCGCCGCTTCTGGGGCAATGTCACATAGGAAGAGAGGAGCCTTTAAAGGGCCTTTCATTGGAAGCAATCTAAATTAAATATCAACAGTAGAGAATGTTTAAAAAAATTTTTTTTTTAATGTAAAGCTGGGCGTGGTGGCTCACGCCTGTAATCCCAAGCACTTTGGGAGGTTGAGGTGGGTGGATCACTTGAGGTCAGGAGTTTGAGACCAGCCTGGCCAACATGGTGAAACCCCATCTCTACTAAAATACAAAAATTAGCTGGGCATGGTGGTGCATGCCTGTCATCCCAGCTACTCGGGAGGCTGAGGCAGGAGAACCGCTTGAACCTAGGAGGCGGAGGTTGCAGTGAGTCGAGATTGCACCTTTGCACTCCAATCCGGGCAACAGAGTGACACTCCATCTCAAAAAAATAAATAAATAAAATACATAAATTTAAAAAATAAAACATAAGTCATTTATGGTGCAGTACATTCTGTGAAATACTATATAACCATTAAAAAATATATAAATGTGGCCACGCATGATCACACCTGTAACCCCAGCACTTTGGGAGGCCACGGTCCGAGGACCACTGGGGCCCAGGAATTCAAGACCAGTCTGGGCGACATAGTGAGACTCCATTTCAAAAATAAAAATAAAAATAGCTGGGCGTGGTGGTGCACGCTTCTAGTTCTAGCTGCTCAGGAGGCCGAGACAGGAGTTCAGGAGTTTGAGGCTGCAGTGAGCCATGATGGCACCACTGCATTCCAGCCTGGGCAACAGAGCAAGACCCTGTCTCAATAAATATATGAATGGGTATATTTGTATGTTAAAATATATGTATTTATATAGAGAGATGTGAAATGAAAATAGTTTAAAAGATTTAATTTACATACATTAAAAATATAGATGATGATATGCATAGATAGAACCAGAAAGATACATGTAGTAGTTATTTCTGGACGATGGGGTTAAAAGTGATTTTATAAACTTTCTGGGCTGGGCACGGTGTCTCACACCTGTAATCCCAGGGCTTGGGGAGGCCAAGGTCAGCAGATCACCTGAGGTCAAGAGTTCGAGACCAGCCTGGCCAACATGGGGAAATCTTGTCTCTACTAAAAATATAAAAATTAGCCTGGCTTGGTGGTGTATGCCTGTAATCCCAGCTACTCGGGAGACTAAGGCAGGAGAATTGCTTGAATCTGGGAGGTGGACGTTGCGATGAGCCAAGATCATGCCACTCTACTCCAGCCTGGAGGACAGAGTGAGACTCTGTCTTAAAAAAAAAAAAAAGAAAGGCCAGGCGCAGTGGCTCACACCTGTAATCCCAGCACTTTGGGAGGCCGAAGCGGGTGGATCACCTGAGGTCGGGAGTTTGAGACCAGCCTGGCCAACATGGAGAAACCCCGTCTCTACTAAAAATACAAAATTAGCCAAGTGTGGTGGCGCATGCCTGTAATCCTACTCAGGAGGCTGTTTGTTTGTTTTTTGAGACAAGAGTCTCCTTCTGTTACTGCACTCCCGCCTCCTACTCAGGAGGCTGAGGCAGGAGACTCGCTTGAACCCGGGAGGCGGAGGTTGCGGTGAGCCAAGATTGCACCACTGCACTCCAGCCTGGGCAACAAGAGTGAAACTCCGTCTCAAAAAAAGAAAAAGAAAAAGAAGAACTTTCTGGCTGGATGTAGTGGCTCATGGCTGTAATCCCAGGACTTTGAGAGGCTGAGACAGGCAGATTACTTGAGGTCAGGAGTTTGAGACCAGTCTGGCCAACATGGTGAAACCCTGTCTCTACTAAAAATACAAAAAATAGCCAGATGTGGTGGCTGGCACCTGTAATCCCAGCTACTCGGGAGACTGAAGCAGGAGAATTGCTTGAATCCGGGAGGCAGAGGTTGCAGTGAGCCGAGATCACACCACTGCACTCCAGCCTGGGTAACAGAAGGAGACTGTTGTCTCAAAAAAACAAACAAACAAAACATTTTTTTTAAAGCTTACTTGCATTTTCTGAAGTTTCTACAATGATCTTTTATTATTTTGTAATTAAAAAAGGAATGGTTTAAAAATAAGCTGATTTGTCCTTATTTCAAAAACCACTTGACAGTTAATGAGAGTTTCTGCTTCACAGATGCCTTAAAAGCTTTACCCGTGGTTCTTCTACGCATTGATTTAATGAACTTTTAAACATTTCTTAGACTTCCCAATAATGTATTTTGCTTTGTGCCTAGGAGGTGGTTACTTCTAGGTGCAGAAAACACTTGTTATGAACAAAGCCTACTGGCTCTGACCCATGAGGAAATAGATTATTTTTAGTAAGATACAGAGAAATCTTAAGGACTTCTATATAAATAGAAGATTTTTTTTAGACTAGCTGAAATAGAATATTGCCTTTTTATTTATCTTGCACAGGGAAATGAAATGCTTTGAAATGCGTTCAGTTTTCTTTCTTCATACAAATATATTAAGGTGACCTAGAGTCAAAAAGTCTAGCTCTGCAGTTTTATTATTTTCCTGCCTTCTTTTCCCCTGCATGTAACACACACGCCCCCTACACTTACACAAAGGTTTCTCTTTCCTATTTTGTTCACTGCTGTGCTTCTATTTGTTTAGGGAACAATATGATAAGCTGGGTTCCCTCTAGTGGACAAAATACTTTTGTCAGCTGCTATGACCGCTGACCAAAGCCAGCAAGGCCAGGTTGTTACTGCTGGTATCAGAGGTTTCAAGAATAATGTATTCATAGCCTGGAATGTTTTCTTTATTTTTGGTAGAGACAGTGCCTTGCTGTGTTGCCTGGGCTGGTCTCAATCTCCTGGGCTCAAGTGATCCTCCTGCCTTAGCCTCCCAAAACACTGGGATTACAGGCGTGAGCCACCATGCCCAGTCCATAGGTAGGACTTCAGCTTGCCTCTTTTTTTTTTTTTTTTTGAGAGTCTCGCTGTGTTGCCCAGACTGGAGTGCAGTGGCACGATCTTGGCTCACTGCAACCTCCACCTCCTGGGTTCAAGCAATTCTCCTGCCTCGGCCTCCCGAGTAGCTGGGACTACAGGCATACAGGCGGGAGCCACCACACCCAGCTAATTTTTGTATTTTTAGTAGAGATTGGGTTTTACCATGTTGGCCAAGTTGGTCTCGAACTCCTGACCTCAGGTGATCCACCTGCCTCAGCCTCCCAAAGTGCTGGGATTACAGGCATGAGCCACCGCGCCCGGCCTTTTTTTTTTTTTTTGAGACGGAGTTTTGCTCTTGTTGCCAGGCTGTGGTGCAGTGGCATGATCTCAGCTCACTGCAACCTCCACCTCCCGGGTTCAAGTGATTCTCCTGCCTCAGCTTCCCAAGTAGCTAGGATTACAGGGGTGTGCCACCACGCCCAGCTAATTTTTGTATTTTGTAAAGACAGGCTTTCAACATGTTGGCCAGGCTGGTCTTGAACTCCTGACCTCAGGTGATACACCCGTCTTGGCTTCCCAAAGTGTTGGGATTACAGATGTGAGCCACCGCACCCGGCCTAGCTTGCCTCTTTTAAGAGGTTATATGCACACATTTATATGTGTTTACCTAAAATGAATTAATATTTTGGAACTAGACTAAGTACATTTGCTTTGCTTAATGGTTTTGGCACTGAAGGAAGCATCCTCTAATGAGAATCCCATTCTTTGTTACTGAAAGCAGCTTCAGTGAAATAGAGCAAAATAAAATTCACAGGGAGACCATCGCACTGTTAAAGTTATGTTTTTAGCTTCTGTAAGATTTAAAAATTGCCTTTAACTTAAAAACCATTTTAGGACATTTCAGCTTGTAAGATTTTTCCAAAGATAAATTCAAATTTTGCTATTTCAGTGTTTTATCCTTTCCCTTTCAAAAGGTTGTTAGTAGCTTATCCCCGGAATAGCCCCTTAAATATTTTTCCTTTTAATTTTTAAGTCTAGTTTGTATGTTTCCTTACCTTTCAGTGAGGACACCATATCTAGGCCTTTGTCTCCTGGGCATTTTTCCTGGCCAGGTGCTGTTGGCACCTGGTGGGTGCAGGTCAGGGGTGCTGCTAAATATCCTCTACAGGACAGTCCCTGCACCAAAGAATTACTGAGCCCCAATGTCAACAGTTGAGAAACTCTGCTCTAAAGTAGCCAACTTTTTTTTTCTTTGAGGCAGTCTTGCTGTGTCCCCCAGGCTGGAGTGCACTGGTGCAATCTCAGCTCACTGCAACTTCCACCTTCCGGGTTCAAGCGATTCTCGTGCTTCAGCCTCCCAAGCAGCTGGGACTACGGGCGCATGCCACTATGCCTGGCTAATTTTTGTATTTTTAGTAGAGATGGGGTTTCACCATGTTGGCCAGGCTGGTCTCAAACTCCTGGCCTTAAGTGATCCGCCCACGTCGGCCTCCCAAAGTGCTAGGATTATAGGCGTGAGCCACTGCGCCCGGCCTATAGTAGCCAACTTTCGACCTGACCATTCTTCCAGAACAGCAGCCATCCAGAGACTTGCCGGTGCTTGATGAAGAGTCAAATAACACGTCTGACTCTGTGAGCAGCAGAGGCCACCCGGAATCAACAAGAGGTGCTGCCCGTCTTCACCTGTCCATTGTCATATTCTACCTAGGGAAGGAGATTTCCTCTTCACTATATCAAGCTGAAGCTGTTTTAGTTAGTACGAGAACAAGCTTGATGTGATGCCAGCTCATGCATCTTGCATTTACATCCCCTCCTAAGCCGTTCTGCCCATGGATGACTGTTCCTATTTCCAAAGCTGTAATCTTTTTTTCTGTTTTTTTTTTAAACCTGCCCAATTGTGCAGAACATAGCTATAATTTTTATAACTTATCCTAGGCCTTAAGTCTGTCTATGATAGCCTATTCTAGTGCTGAAGTTTTTTATGTAACCTAAATACTTCTTGCTACAAATTAGTCTCAGTTTTTACCTACTAGAATGTTTATGTAATTATCCTTTGTATATTGGAGGTATTTTGCTGGGTAGCTTTCTCATTGTGATTGTCTGTAATATTAAGCTTTTTATTTTATTTTAAAAATAGAGATAAGGTCTTGCTGTATTGCCTAAGCTGGTCTCAAACTCCTGGCCTTAAGTGATCCTCCTGCCTTGGCCTCCCAAAGTCTAGGGATTACAGACACGAGCCACCACACCCAGCCAAATACTTAAAAAAAAAAAAAAGTAGTCATTTTTACAACTCTCATGTGAATTCCCTTTGAGGTGGAAAATGGAGGCTAGAGCCAGATACAGTTCTGACTAATACTGCGTTTATGATGCTTTTAACAAGCATTTTTATTGTTGTTCTTCACAACTCGTGGACCCTTATTACTGGTCTTTTCCTGCTATGTTCCTAGTCATTTCCCATATTCATGTGCCTTACCCATCCCCCACCCCTGCCATCTCTAAGCGTAATTCTTGCTATTTGTACCTGTTGCATTTGTTTTATTCTTATTGGTTTCTGATTTGTTTTGCTGCTCATTTTGTATTATATGCTTATTTACTGTACATGCCTTTGAATCCTTCATCCAAACTGATGACAGTGTTTAGAATCAACATTGATTAATTGATTGAGACAGGGTCTCACTCTATTGTCTGGGCTGGAATGCAGTGGCACAATCATAGCTCACTGCAACCTGGACTTCCCCAAGCTCAAGTGATCCTCCCACCTCAGCCTCCTGAGTAGCTGGGGCTAGAGGTGGGTGCCAACGTGCCTGGTTAATTTTTATAATTCTTGTAGAGATGGGGTTTTGCCATATTGCCCAGGCTGGCCTTGAACTCCTGAGCTCAAGTGATCCCCCTCGCCTCAGCCAAAGTGCTGGGATTACAGGCATGAGCCACCATGCCTGGCCAGAATCAATCACTTTAGATCAGTCCTCAGCCATCACCTAAGAGTCCCAGTAAACTCCTTATAAGGCTGAGAGGCAATCGCTGATATCCCTGCTTTGAACTTGACTCTCTTACAGGATTTACATACTCTTTAATGATGGAATGATAAAAGTGGTGGTGTCCAGCAGAACTTTCTGTGATAATGAAAATGTTCTATATTCTGTAAATGTCTATAGGTGTCTATAAACATCTATACATGTTCTATATTGGCCACTAGCCACAGTTAGTTGTGGAGTACTTGAAATGTGTCTTGTGTGACTGAAGAGCTGAATTTTCTATTTTAATTAATTGAGAATTTAAATTGCCTCATGTGGCTAGTGGCTGCCTATTGGACAGCACAGATGTATCTCACTGCTACTCAAAATGTGGTCCCCAGACCAGGAGCATTGCTATCACCTGGGAACTTATTAGAAATGAGGACTCTCAGCCGGGCATGGTGGCTCACGCCTGTAATCCTAGCACTTTGGGAGGCCAAGGCCTGCGGATTGTCTGAGCTCGGGAGTTCGAGACCAGCCTGGGCAACACAGTGAAACCCTGACTCTACTAAAAAATACAAAAATTAGCTGGGCGTGGCGGCATGCACCTGTAGTCCCAGCTACTCGGGAGGCTGAGGGAGGAGAATCACTTGAACCCAGGAGGCGGAGCTTGCAGTGAGCTGAGATCGCTCCACTGCACTCCAGCCTGGGCGACAGAGGGACACTCCATCTCCTAAAAAAAAAAAAAAAGAGGACTCTCAGACCCATCTAGTTCTACTGAATTAGAGCTGCAGTTTAGCAAGATCCACAGGTAATTTCTATGCAACTCAAGTTTGAGAAGCACTGATACCTGGCTGAACATTGGAATCACATGGGGAGTTTAAAAAAAATACTGCCACCTGGGTCCCACCCATAGTGATTCCGGTTTAATTGGAATTAGGTGTGGCTTGGGTGTTGGGATTTTTAAAAACACCCCCCAAGTAATTTTAGTTGTGCAGCAAGGACTAGTGATGGCTCAAGCTTTGCATGTATCTGAATCACCTGAGAATTTGGTAAAAATACAAAGGCCCAGGATCTTTTCCACCTCAGCAAGACTGGGTCTCTGTATTCTTTTATTAGCTTTCTACAGATTCTGATGCACACATTTTGGGTTTGAAGATCCATGATGTAGAAGATAGTTTCCCACTTTGCTGGTAATTGGCACGTAAGCTAGAATGAAATGCCTTGCTGACGTTAAAGAAAATTGATGTATTACAGCTTTCAGTCATATTCTAAAGGAATGATTTTGTGAATACTTGTTTTTCACAAAACGTGCCACTTGGTGTTTGTACAATGTTTTTTGCTTGTAATTTTTTATTTATTGGTGAACATCTTGTCTCTATGATAAGTTTTTCTCCCCCTACGTTTGTGGGAAAAAAAAATATTTTTTTGTAGAGCTGGGGTCTCACTGTGTTGCCCAGGCTGGTCTTGAACTACTGGCTTCAAGCAATCCTCCTGCCTTGGCCTCCCAAAGTACTGGAATTACAGGCACAAGCCACTATGCCTGGCTCCTTTTTTTTGTTTTGTTTTGTTTTTTAAATATGTAGAAGTATCATTAACATTTTGGTCTTCAGAATTGCTAAGAAGTCTGTGAATGACAGCTGGTAGTTCATAGTCAACTTGCCAGTTCCTTAAGGTGCAAGTTGGAAAGCCTTGGGATCAGAATGTTCTGTAATACGGAAGTGTCTGAGATCAAGAGAAGCCCAACCTCCAGTTCTCTAGCACAGCCCCAGACAGTCAGATGCAGCATGTCAGCTGAGGGAGGTTGGCATGGAGGGATGGTATCAAGGTGTCTGGTACATTCAGATCCTAACTAATTCGAGGCTTTAGGGTCAGTAGTGTTGCGTTCGGCACGATTCTATCTTAGGAGCTGGGAAAGGGAGTGGATAACCAGGTGACTCTTTTTCTTTCTTTTAAAAAATGTGCTGTTAAGTTTTGTATCAGCTAAAACTTTTTGTGGTACAGAAACCTTTTGGTATGCTAGTGCAGCCAGCCTTTGTTAGGGCATGAGCTTATTAACTATTTGTTTCTGGGAAATGTCATAAGAATTGATGACGATTTGGAAAGAAGGAACAAATTCAAGTTCTCTACAGAAATTAATTGCTGTTAAAAATGTGTCACATGCTGGGCACGATGGCTCACACCTGTGACCTCAGCACTTTGGGAGTCCGAGGTGGGAGGATTGCTTGAGCCCAGGAGTTCAAGACTAGCCTGGGCAACATGGCGAAACCCCATCTTTATAAAAAATACAAAAACTAGCCAGGCGTGGTGGCTCATGCCTGTAATTCTAGCTACTTGGGAGGCTGAGGTGGGAGGATAGCTTGAGTCTGGGGAGGTTGAGGCTGCAGTGAGCCGTGATTATGCCACTGTCCTGCAGCCTGGCCGACAGAGTAAGACCCTCTCTCAAAATCAAAAACAAAAACCATAGTGCCACATAATTGTTTTCAACTTCAGTTTCAATCCTTGTGTTCTCTACAGTAAAATTTTAGGTGCAAAAAGAAGTATGTGTTGTTTTAACCTGTGACGTTTCAGAACTCACAGAGCAAGGCAGCAGCGTTTGCTTTTGCTTTCCCTGCCCGGATAATGGGAACTCTGAAATCGAAAGCAATTAAATGTGATGTTGGCAAACAGTTATAAACTTGTGTCTTCTTGGAGAGTAGGCTATGTAGTCTTTCTGGCAGCAGTAGCAAGGAAATAATGAGGTGAAAGCGCCCAGGAAAGAAGGCCCCATGAACACTGCAAAGACAGTTTGCTTGTTGTAAATGGAGGTTTCTCCTGGCGGGAAGGCTGTGACCCTGCTGAGCTGTGGAGAAACAGCTTGATAACCAGGGCTTTCCTGGGGCACCCTTTCTGGTGCACTTCGGAAGACCCCGGACTGATGATAGGGCTCTCTTGATTTCACCTAAAGCAAGACTGTAACCTCTGGGCAGCCTGATGCCAGGCTTAGAGGCAAACCCTCAGAAAACAGCTCCCTTCAGTGAGGGAATGGGAGCCTGTTTGAATTAACATGGAGAATTCTCCAAGAACCCGCAGACTGGGAGGCATTCTCACGGCGAGTCAGTGCAGCTCCTCTTATGTTTACCACAATTAAGGTGAGCATGAGAGCAGCCTGCCTCTCTTCTATTCTCCCAGCCATGGAAGCAGGCTCCATTAAAAATGTGTTTTTCAGCCGGATGCAGTGGCTCACACCTGTAATCCCAGCACTTTCAGAGTCTGCGGCGGGTGGATCACTTGAGGTCAGGTAGTTCAAGACCAGCCTGGCCAACATGGTGAAACCTTGTCTGTACTGAAAATACAAAAAATTGGCTGGGCGTGATGGTGCACGCCTGTAATCCCAGCTACTTGGAAGGGTGAGGCAAAAGAATCTCTTGAACCTGGGAGGCGGATGCTGCAATGAGCTGAGATCACACCACTGCACTGCAGCCTGGGCGACCGAGGGCAACCCCGCCTCAAAAAAACAAAAAAAAAAAACTTGCTTCTTACTGGTGGAGTAGAAATCAGTGGCCCACAGAGGCTTAGGTGGCAATGGGAGTGAGAAGACCTCTATTTACATGTTCATGATAGGCCTAGGTGATGGATCCTGACTAGGATGGTTAGTGTGGAGAGAAGCAGTTGAGCACCATGTTTTGGCAAAATTCAAAGGCTGGGAGGTTCCCAAAGGCAAGGAGGAGGAGGCTGGTACCACAGGTCCAGGGCAGCAAGTTGAGTGGAAAGTCTGGGAAAGGTTTGTGTGGGAAGCACGGGAGACTCTTACCCCATAGCCACGAAAGTCGGTTTCTTCCCAGCCTTGTGTTCCCTGCTTCATGACCAACAAGCGCTTAAGTACGAAACTCAGAGGAGGGCAGACAGAAATGATGATAGCTGGGGAGAGAATTAAGCCCTTTGGGGAGAGGTTATATTCAACAAGTGGGAGGAGAGGTTCCCCCCAACTTTTGAGGGAGTGGGGGATCATTGGAAAGGCATGGAATCTAGTGGGAATTTGGTGTTTTGACATGAATGCTCTCTGACATTGTTTTTGCCCTTTGGCTGTGTACCTAGTGTGTGTCAGTTCCTGGAGCTGTGTCAGAGCCCAGAAGGTGGCTTTGGAGGAGGACCCGGTCAGTATCCACACCTTGCACCCACATATGCAGCAGTCAATGCATTGTGCATCATTGGCACCGAGGAGGCCTATGACATCATTAACAGGTACAGCGAAAGCCAGCGGTGACAGAAACCCAGAGGAGTTCCCTGCCTGCTGACACGCACTGACTGTTGCCTCTCCTACCTCTTTCCCTGTTTCTCAGAGAGAAGCTTCTTCAGTATTTGTACTCCCTGAAGCAACCTGACGGCTCCTTTCTCATGCATGTCGGAGGTGAGGTGGATGTGAGGTGAGTGGGGTTTTGCACAGGCTGCCACATCAGTTGACTCTAGAGCTCATCTGCCATTAGAGATGCCAAGCCTAAGGAACATCATGGGGAAGCTGCTGCTTTGTCCCAGAATGACACATGGGATGACATGTCAGTGACACGTCAGAATCATTCAGATGTGATGCAGATGTCCTCAGGTGTCATGATCACTTGACTTATTTTATGTAAATGTGAAAATAGAAGAAACAAATGCTTTTATTTTAGAAATTAAAAATACATTTGTTTGGTACAAAATGATATACCACAATATAAATAACTGTATGGTGTAATGTATTCCTTCACCTCTCTGAGATAGGAAGGGAGGGGAAAGTCCAGCAGGGCCTCAGTAAATACCTTCTGAGTGAATTTGATGAAATCATGAGAATGTCTAATCCCTGAGGTCCTCCTGAGGCACATGAGAGTTTTTCTGGGAGGTGCAGAGAGCCTTGTGGGCCAGGAGAGTGCAGTGCAATAAAATCGCATTAACTGATTGGTGCCAGTTAGCTCGAAATTATTATTTTCCTCCATAAGTGTCTGATGTACCAAGCAAGTTGCTTCCTCACCTGGCAGATTACTTATGAGGCATACAGGGAATTCATTGAATAAGCCATTTCTCTAAGACAGTGGCTTATTGAGATTTTATGCCATTTTCTTATTATTTAGTTGAGAAATACATTTTGTGAGGTTTCTATAGCAAAGCTGTCTTACTGCCTATGTGTAAATGGGTTTGCTTCTACACAAGTTGATTAATAGTCTGGCTTAAGCATCTGGTTTAACCATTGGTTTGAAAGTACAGGGGAGGAAAAAACCACGAACATTGTGGAGCATAAAATACATTATAGATAATAGCAGGTAATCAGGCTGCAAAGACCTTTAGTTCAAGATGTTCTTCTATCTCTAACTTGTCTAATCCAACCAAAAAAATTAGATTAGGATCTGTGTATACCAGTGAAACCAGTAGAACGACTGAGGTAAATCAGTATGTGTTGATTCTTCTTAAGGAAAATGTTTAAAGAGTTTTTTTCGCTCGTGTTCACTACATTTTCGTTCCTCTTCTGTTGCTATTCCCCCAAAATATGCACAGTCTTGAAACACAGCTTTTAAAAACCTACTAAGATTATTAGGCAAAAGCAAACAAATCATAGCAAGATCCTTTTGGTATTTTATCATATACCTTTTGCAGCTGTGATTATTTGCCATCTTATTCATTCCAGCACTTTTTTTTCCCCCTATGCTCTTTATTTATATGTTCTAGATAAATGCTAGGAAACTTCTCCAGTAAGGCAGCTTGGTTCCCCTGCCGAGCACTGTAGCCATATTCTTCCCTGACCTTTGCTCTTTGGGTGATGCTCTGCCATTCGTGCCCGTGCTTTCTATTTACATAAAGGATTAAAGATATGAATGATAGAGAAAAGCTAGCAGATTGCATCCATTTTCCTTGCTTTGCCTGGTTTCTAGTACCCCGATTCCATCATTTTTCACTTGGCATTTCTTTCATTGTCCTTTGCCTGGAAGCATCAGCCAGTCCTCAGGAGTGCTTGTTTGGGTGGATTTGACTTGGAGAAAAGCAGCAGTGATGGGAGAGTTTGACATCTGGAGACTAGCTCGCTGCCCTTCTGGGATAGACAGCAGTCTCTGGATGATCTTTCTGCTCTGTTACACTGCTGATAGTTTCAGAGATGAGCCTACTCAAGGGTCTGTAGTTCCAGTGTATTGTAAAAAATCAAATCACAGTGAACTCATAGCAAGCACTATTTTTTCTCAGTTCTTAAGAAAGGAAGAAGTCATTATTCCTGACCTTCTAATCTAGGTTATATAATCTAGATCATTCTGTGAGGATAAGGTGGAGGCAGGGATCTAGCATTTGCAGAAGTTTGGTGAGAAAGCATGTGTTGCTCAAGAAAGGACAAGTTCAGTGTTGAAGTGTAGATGGCCTGGTGGGCAGGGGAGCAGTGGAGCTGGAGGGACAGGCTGGGAACAGGCTACAGAGGCCCTGAAATCTCCTATGGAGTCTGGAGTTTAGGGATGTGATCTGATTTGTATTTTCTTAGAAGTTTCCCAATTGCAGTGATGGACTGTAGTGTTCCAATAAAAGCCCTCTGGTTTCAGGGCTGGAGGGAGAGAGAGCAGGAAGACTGATCCAGGTTGAAGAAGGCTTGGATTTGGGTGATGGCAGCAAGGATGGAAAGTTAGTGGACAAATTCAAATTTGAGAGCTGCGATGACTGGGTGGAGGGAAAGGGGGAGAAATACATGAAAAGGTTGTATTACGTTTCCTCCCCATCTCAGCGTGAGACCTGGGACTCGTGTCTTCTGTCATCACTTCTTAGTCCTCACACTTGTGAGAGGCAAACTGTATTATAGGTCGCCTCCTACCTCACAAGTCACAATAGGATTCAAGAGCAAATGCATCCGAGCCTCTTTAAGAGGCCTACGATTGCAAGGAAATTAGACAGATCTTCAAAATTAGCTGATGGTAGATGATCACATTTGGCATTGGCACTTGTGACTCTTGTGTGCTCCCAATGCCTGCTAGTGGAACTAAACTTCCACTGTGCCTTTGGCTGCTAAAAATGCTGGTAGGATCATAATGCATGCAGCTTCTGCAGAGACTTCTTTGGAATACCTCAGTAAGTCTGACTTCATGTTATATCTATACTGAGTAAGATGGAAACCAGGGCCGAGCGCAGTGGCTCATGTCTGTAATCTCAACACTTTGAGAGACTGAGATGAGAGAATCACTTGAGGCCAGGAGTTCAAGACCAACCTGGGTAATACAGCAAGACCCTGTCTCTACAAAAAATTTTTTAAAAATTAGCCAGGTGTGGTGGCATGCATCTGTAGCCTCAGCTGCTTAGGAGGCTGAGGCAAGATCAGTTTGAGCCCAGGAGTTTGAGGTTGCAGTGAGCCATGATAGCGCCACTGCACTGCAGCCTGGGCAACAAAGTGAGATCCTATCTAAAAAAAAAAAAGAAGATGGAAACTAGGCCCTTCTTTTATGTTTCTTAGGAGCCCTTAGGAATATAATTTTTGTTTGTTTTGTTTTGAGATGGAGTTTCTTTCTGTTGCCCAGGCAGGAGCGCAGTGGTGGGATCTTGGCTCACTGCAACCTCTGTCTCTGGGGTTCAAACGATTCTCCTGCCTCGGTCTCCCAAGTAGCTGGGATTACAGGCGTGTGCCACCATGCCCAGCTAATTTTTGTATTTTTAGTAGAGACGAGGTCTCACCATGTTGGCCAGGCTGGTCTCGAACTCCTGACCTCAAATAATCCACCTGCCTTAGCCTCCCAAAGTGCTGGGATTACAGGCATGAGCTACCACGCCTGGCCAGGAGAAGGATTTTTGAGCAGAATTCAAACCAATGATTTTTGTCTTCCCTGTGCTGGGTATTTGAAAAAACCATAGAGGGGAAGGAAAGGCAGTCTATGTGTGTATACCATGACAGAGGGAGAAGCTGAAATAAAATGTGCCCCGAGAAGAATTAGGGCTGGGAGGATGGAACAGCAAGAATGATCCTAAATCAAGTATAATATTTTTTTGTGTTTGGTTTTTTTTTTTGAGACGGAGTCTCACTCTGTTGCCCAAGCTGGAATACAGTGGCATGATCTTGGCTCACTGCAACCCCCGCCTCCCAGGTTCAAGTGGTTCTCCTGCCTCAGCCTCCCAAGTAGTTGGGACTACGGGCACACGCCACCATGCCCAGCTAATTTTTGTGTTTTTAGTGGAGACGGGGTTTCGCAATATTGGTCAGGTTGGTCTTGAACTCCTGGCCTCGTGATCCACCTGCCTCAGCCTCCCAAAGTGCTGGGATTACAGGCATGAGCAACTGTGCCCAGCCTAATAATGCTTTTTTAAAAAATAGCCCGGACGCGGTGGCTTATGCCTGTAATCCCAGCACTTTGGGAGGCCAAGGCAGGTGGATTGCTTGAGGTCAGGAGTTTGAAACCAGCCTAGCCAACATGGCGAAACCCCATCTCCACTAAAAATAGAAAAATAAGCCAGGCATGGTGGCATGCGCCTGTAATCCCAGCTACTTGGGAGGCTGATACAGGAGAATTGCTTGAACCCAGGAGGCGGAGGTTGCAGTGAGCTGAGATCATACCACTGCACTCTAGCCTGGGCGACAGAGTGAGACCCTGTCTCAATAAAAACCAAAACAAAAGCAAAACAAAAAATATAGACGTGCGCCTTTTTCATTTAACGTGTGTGTGTGTGTGTGTGTGTGTGTGTGTGTGTGTGTGTGTGTGTGTGTGTACTGGTGAGCGGTTTGAAATCAAGGCTCTTTTCTCCCTCTAGAGGTTTAAGGACTGTATTGGAGTGGACTCACCTGTTCCTATCCTTGTTTGATCTATTACAATTTGGTGGCCTGTTGTGCAGTTTATCTGTTGCAGAAAAAGTATAGTTAATCTTTAATGTGTCAAGGCTGTAAACAGAAATCCTGGCTCTGAAACAGTACTAACATCCAAATGAATGAGCATATCAGAAGTACCTGAATGATACCATAGATTTATGGCAACCATTATAGGTCTTTGAAAGAAGAGCTGAATCCACTTTTGACATGAATTGATATGGCTGTTATTTCCTCTGATGTAGATTGGACCATGTGGAGGTAGGGAGAATAGAATGTCATGTTCTTTCACTGAAGCCATGCCGTGAGCAACTCTATCCAAATAGAATGTCACACCTCTCAGTTGGAGACCCAGGAGGACTGACCGTGTGCCAAGAGTGAGGACAGGAGGTGATTACAGCTTACTAGGCAAGGCGAGCAGTCCGCCCGCGGAGTTCACTGAGCCTCATTAGCTCTTCCGTAGAGCTTAATGTGTTTCCCGTTTCTGTCTTTCCAGAAGCGCATACTGTGCTGCCTCCGTAGCCTCGCTGACCAACATCATCACTCCAGACCTCTTTGAGGGCACTGCTGAATGGATAGCAAGGTGAGAGAAGCCAGGGTTTCTCCTGGCCTCTTGGAGAGCAGGCGGTCACGACACTACTTCAGAAAAATAAAGAAAATGCAGAGGGACTTGGAAGGAAATACAAAAATCACAGGAGATCCATTAGGGTTATCTAATGATTTTTTTAAATACTTAAAATGTCTTCTTTTTTCCAAACTTTCTTTAATGTTATATTATATTTTAGATTGGCAAAGATAAAAAAACTTTGGTAAACAATATTAGTGAGAGCCTGAATTGATTTAACCAGTTTTTAGAGCAATTTGACAGTATGTCAAAGGTGCCCTTGCGTAGGACCCAGTAATTCCACTCCCACAGAAACCCTTGCACACACGAATGGGAGAGAGGAGCACAGGACTTGTTTATAAGAGCCAAAAGCTGAAAGCAGATTCAGTGCTCATAAGCACGAGATGGGTAAGTGTGGTATAGTTGCATCGGAATATAATGTAGCAGTGAAAATGAATGAACTAGAGTTACATGGATCAATATGGAAAAATCTCTATGTTGAGTTGAAAGAATGAAAAGAAAAAAATACAAAAAAACCATACAGATTAGCACATTTACTTAAAATTTGAAACATGCAAGAGAATTCTGTATTGTTTCTGAGAAGAATCATGTGGTAATAATATAAAAACATGTATACGAAAGATAAACACCAAATTTAGCATAGTGATTCCCGCTGAGGGGAGAGCAAAGGAAATGAGATAAGTCTGCATAGGAGACTTCAGCTGTAATAGTTAACAACAACAAAGACCTGAAGTGTATATGGCTAATTCTAAGCTAGGTATTAGATACGTGTATGTTCTATATTTTGTTTGCTGTACTTTCCTGGATGCTTCAAATATTTCATAGTTTAAAAAAAGCAGGCCAGGTGCGGTGGCTCACGCCTGTAATTCCAACACTTTGGGAGGCCAGGGCAAGCGGATCATGAGGTCAGGAAATCGAGACCATCCTGGCTAACATGGTGAAACCCCGTCTCTACTAAAAATACAAAAAATTAGCTGGGCATGGTGGCGGGCGCCTGTAGTCCCAGCTACTCGGGAAGCTGAGGCAGGAGAATGGAGTGAACCCAGGAGGCGGAGCTTGCAGTGAGCCGAGATGGCACCACTGTACTCCAGCCTGGGCGACAGGGCGAGACTCCATCTCAAAAAAAAAAGCAAAAGGTATAGTAGACACATATATACTATGATGGAATGATAGCCAAGCTGAGATACTGTTTTAGTTAAAAAATTTTTATTTTTATCAAAGTAGTATGTATTACCATATAAATATAATTTACAGTGATACCAGATGATATGCTGAGATCATGTTTACTTTTTTGTATGAGTTTCATTTTCCTGGAGTTAATGGATATATCATGAATGTACTTATGAATTCCTTCCCAAATTGTCTGTCAGAGCTATAAAAAATTACTCTAAACATCGTCAAACCCTTCAGGTAACCTGTCTCTGTGCACACGTGCGTTTTGAGTTGCCCCTTCTGGAGCCCTCTGCCCTCCTGCTTCAGTCTGGACAGATTGCTCTCAGCTTGCTACACAGCAGGCATCCCGAAGCTTCCTTTCAGCATGAAATTCACTTCATTTCTCTCCTTCGTTGAAGTCCCTGTCCTCCTTTTTCTTGGTTTTCTTATTTTCATGAAGTATTGTACTCCAACAGATCCCAAAAAAGGGTACCTGGGAGATACATTTTTAATATCTTGCATGCATCTGTGTTCTAATCTCACACTTAATTATTTGGTTAGAGATTTCTAACTTGGCAATGGTATAAACTGTAATCTTTCTGAATTTTGTAAGCATTGCTTCATTATCTTCTAGCTTCCAATGTCATTGTTAATAAGGCTGATAATAGTAACCAGAGTTCATTGAGGACTGTCATGCTCAATGGTAAGGCAGCTATAGTTGAGAGCTGGAGAGTAGGCACTGCCTGTGTTTGGTTCTCTTTTATATTTTGTGTTTCTCAGCTGAAATTTTCCATCGTTTTATTCTTTATGAGTGCATTTTTCTTCATTTTGCTGTGGTAAGTATGTAATTATAATGTCTGCTTTAAATTGCTTGTCTGGGAATTTCCACATCTGTGTGTCCTGGAGTTGGCATGTCAGCTCCATGAGTCTTCCTGTGCTGAGTGATGTTGTGTTGTGTCCTAGACATTGTGATATGATGGTGGAGGTGTCATACAACAGAACGGTATGGATTCTGTTGGTTTTCCCCAAAAGGGGTTGATGTTTTCAGTTTAGCAGGCAGTCAACTTGGTCAGACTCAAGCTACAAACTGTCACTCCTGCAGCAGCTCAGAGCTCAGTTCTTGCTTAGAAGTTGCTTTGTTTCCCCAGCACGTATGTGGAAACTTGAACTGAGTTTAAATGCAGAATTTGGGATTTTTCTTCTTTGACTTTCCTGTTTCTGGATTCGTCCTCAGTTTCTGGCAGCCTGCATCTTCCTGCCAGAAGGATGGTTGGCTTCCCATTAGAGTGTTGGCTGCCCGCCCTGACCCCTGACCTCTGGCCTGCTGCTGCCGCCCTGGGCTATGGCTGCCATCCTGAGGGCAAACCAGAGAGAAAAAGTTGTGGGGGAAGGGAGGGACTAACTGCATGCTGTTCTCTGTTCCAAGTTTCAAACTCCACCAAAATCTGCCTGCCCTTTTTCAGTCAGCTGAACCCTCAGGAAGCTGTTTTTTTGTATTTTGTTCAGTGTACAGCTGTCATTTGCAGGGGGGTTGACTGGTTAGGCACAGACTAGACACGGAACTCAGACAGCCTGGGTTTGAATCCCAGTTTTGCCCTTTCTTTCCTCTTCTCTTCCTTCTTTCTTCCTCTATCTTTCAATTCTCTCTCTCTTTTTTTGAGACAGAGTCTTGCTCTGTTGCACAAGCTGGAGTGTAGTGGTGTGATCACAGCTCGCTGCAGCCACCACCTCCTGGGCTCAAGCAATCCACCCATCTCAACCTCCTAAGTAGCTGGGACAACAAGCGCGTGCCACCATAACCAGCTAATGTTTAAAAAAAAAATTGTAGAGATGGGATCTGTCTGTGTTGTCCAGGTGGGGCTTGAACTCCTGGGCTCAGGCTATCCACCCACCTTGACCTACCAAAGTTCAAGGATTACAGGCATGAGCCACTGCGCCCAGCTTTTTTTTTTTTTTTTTCTTTGAAGACACGGTCTTGCTTGTTGCCCTGGCTGGATTGCAGTGATATGATCACGGCTCACTGCAGCCTTGACCTCCTGGGCTCAAGCAGTCTTCCCACCTCAGCCTCCTGAGTAGCAGAGACCACAGGTGTGCACCACAACACCTAGCTAATTTTTACAATGTCTTGTAAAGACAGAGTCTGTGTTGCCCAGGCTGGTCTTGAACTCCTGGTTTCAAGCAATCTTCCTGCCTCAGCCCCACAAAGTGTTGGAATTACAGGTGTGAGCCACGATGGCCAGCCTGCCATTTCTAATTAGCTTTGTGCTTGGACAAGTTATTCCACTGCTCTGTGTCATAGTTTCCTTATATGTCAAGTGGTGGGATACTGAATTTAATTAATTTAATTTAATTTATTTTTCGAAAGAGGGTCTCACTTCATCACCCAGGCTGGAGTGCAGTGGCGTGATCTTGGCTCACTGCAGCCTTGACCTCCTGGGTTCAAGTGATCCTCCTGCTTCAGCTTTCCAAGTAGCCAGGACTGCAGGTGTATGCCACCACACCTGGCTAATTTTTGTGTTTTTAGTAGAGATGGGGTTTTTCCATGTTGCCCAGGCTGGTCTTAAACCCCTGAGCTTAAGCAATCCGCCTGCCTCAGCCTCCCAAAGTGCTGGGATTATAGGCATGAGCCACCACACCCAGCCTTTAAATTTTATATTAAGCAGAAATACAGAGAAATCAAATGGATTGCACTGTGCTGTACTACCTGGCAGTGCCATTGTGATTCTTAATTCTCTGTATGTTTTTTTCTTCTGTCTCTCTTTTTCTATCCCCATCCTGTCCTTCTTTAGAGGCTTGGAATCTTTATTCTTTTTGTGTGTGATGGAGTCTTGCTCTGTCACCCAGGTTGGAGTGCAGTGGCGTAATCTCAGCTCACTGCAACCTCAGGTGCCTGCCACCATGCCTGACTAATTTTTGTATTTTTAGTAGAGACAGGGTCTCGTCACACTGGCCAGGCTGGTCTCAAACTCCTGACCTCAAGTGATCTGCCCTCCTGAGCCTCCCAAAGTACTGGGATTACAGACATGAGCCACCTCGCCTGGCCTGGAATGTGTATTCTTGTTTGGAAACTTGATGATGAATCTTGATGTGGATTATTTTTATTCATTGTGCTGGGCACTCGATTTGGAAGTGCATATACTTTAGTACCAAGATTCTTTATTACAGTATTTCTTTGATAATTTCTTCTCTTGTGTTTTCTGTGTTTGCTCTTTTTTTTTTTCCTTTGAGACGGAGTCTTGCTGTTGTCACCCGGGCTGGAGTGCAATGGCGTGATCTCGGCTCACTGCAACCTCTGCCTCTCAGGTTCCAGCAATTCTCCTGCCTCAGCCTCCTGAGTAGCTGGGACTACAGAAGCCCACCACCACGCCCAGCTAATTTTTGTATTTTTAGTAGAGATGGGGTTTTACCATGTTGGCCAGGCTGGTCTCGAACTCCTGACCTCAAGTGATCCGCCTGCCTCGGCCTCCCAAAGTGCTGAGATTACAGGCGTGAGCCACCACGCCGGGCCTTTTTTTTTTTTTTTTGAGACATCTCGTTTTTTTTATGTGTCTCCCAGATTGGAGTGCAGTGACACGATCATGGCTCACTGCTGCCTCGACTTTCCAGGCTCAAGTGATCATCCTCAGCCTCCTGAGTAGCTGTGACTACAGGCATCCACCACCCGCTAATTTTTTAAATTTTTGTATAGACAAAGCCTCACCACGTTGCCCAGGTTGGTCTCAAACTCCTGGGCTGACGTAATCCTCCTGCTGCAGCTTCCCCAAGTGCTGGGATTACAGGTGTGAGCCACCATGCCCAGCCTCTTATTTATTTATTTATTTATTTATTTATTTATTTATTATTTATTTATTTATTTATTGAGATGGTGCCTTGCTCTGTTGCCCAGGCTGGAGTGCGGTGGTGCAGACTGGCTCACTGCAACCTCTTTCTCCCAGGTTCAAGCGATTCTCCTGCCTCAGCCTCCCAAGTAGCTGGGATTATAGGCGTGCGCCACGACACCCAGCTAATTTTTATGGGGTTTCGCCATGTTGATCAGGTTAGTCTCAAACTCCTGACCTCAAATGATCCTCCTGCCTTGGTCTCCCAAAGTGCTGGGATTACAGGCATGAGCCCCCGCACCTGGCCAGCCTTTTAAAAATATGACATCCCATTAGTACATTTGATTGTCTGACTTTTAAGAATACTTTGAGGCTGGGTGTGGTGGCTCACCCCTGTAATCCCAACACTTTGGGAGGCTGAGGCGGGCGGATCACGAGGTCAGAAGTTCGAGACCAGCTTGGCCAACATAGTGAAACCCAGCCTCTACAAAATATACAAAACATTAGCCGGGTGTGGTGGTGGGTACCTGTAATCCCAGCTACTCGGGAGGCTGAGGCAGGAGAATTGCTTGAACCCAGGAGGCAGAGGTTGCAGTGAGCCGAGATCGCACCATTGCACTCCAGCCCAGGTGACAGTGTGAGACTCCATCTCAAAATAAATAAATAAATAAAAATAATACTGCCGGGTGCAGTGGCTCATACCTGTAATCCCAGCACTTTGGGAGGCCAAGGCAGGCAGATCACGAGGTCAGGAGTTCGAAACCAGCCTGACCAACATGGTGAAACCCTGTCTTTACTAAAAATACAAAAATTAGCCGGGTGTGGTGGCATGCACCTGTAATCCCACGTACTCAGGAGGCTGAGGCAGGAGAATCACTTGAACCCAGGAGGCGGAGGTTGCAGTGAGCCAAGATTGTGCCACTGTACTCCAGCCTCGGCATCAGAGCGAGACTCTGTCTCAAAAATAAATAAATAAAAATAAAAATATTTCATTGCATGGTTCGTTTCCATCTCTTAATCCTTCTTCTTATACTTTGAGAGATTCTCTTAGTATTTATCTTCTAATCCTCTTGTTTTTATTTTTGTAATCCTATTTTTAGTTTTCCTCCCTGACTACTTTTACTTCCTGACTACTTTTTTATCTACTCTCTTGTTCTTTTCTGGGGATATTTTGTCCTCTCAATAGTCTTACTTCATATAATATTTTATCTAAAGATACAACTTTAAAAAGTTTTCTTTTGCTCCCTGTCTTATTTCCTCCAATTTATTTTTGTTTGTTTTGGTCTCCTCTTTCATAGTAGAGACTGCGGTCAAATGTCTGGTACTCTACAGCTGTCTGTTCATATTTAAGGGTCCAGCACTGAAAAGCTGCTGGGGAGCTCTGTGAGAGTGGGCAGGATCAAGCCATTCATTGGGGAATTCTCAAAGCAGTGTCTGTAGGGTTTTTCCCTTGGGCTTATCAGTTCCCTCAGAGAGGAATCTTCTAAATTCCTGCTTGGGGTATGAAACTGGCAGCCTTGTGTGAAATACACAGAGGAATGGGGCTGGGGGTATTGTGTTGAGATTACTGACTCTCACGTAATCACATTTGGTACAGTGCTCCCTCCTCCTCTTAGCTTGTTGGATATTCTGGAACTCAGATCCTTTTGATTAAACCTCTGAAACTTCCCATCTTCTGCTGGATTTGAGTAGGGGACTTAAAGGTCTGATTCTTATATAAGTTTGCAACCAACGAACTTGGTTCAAACGCATTCCACTTTGTGGAGGTTCCCTGTATCTCTAATCCTGGAGCCTTTTATTGGAGCAGATCACCTTGCTTTTTGTTGCCCCTCTCCCATCCCTATCCTTTGGGTAGGGAAGGTTTCTCTATTCTACTAAGTCAGTTATTTCTTGTCCTTCTTGTGTTAGTCCATTTTGTGTCAGTATAAAGGAATACCTGAGGCTGGGTAACTTAGAAAGAAAAGAGGTTTATTTGGCTTATGGTTCTGCAGGCTGTTTAAGAAGCCATCACCACCTGGCCTAATTATAATTTTTAAAAATAACGTTTATTTTTTAATAGTATACAGGTTCATTATAAAAACGTTTTGAACAAATAGAAAAACAAAAAGGAAAAATATTACTAGTAGACCTGTACTCAAAGATCACCAGAGGCCAAGTGCGGTGGCCCATGCCTGTCATCCCAACGCTTTGGGATGCTGGGGTGGGAGGATTCCTTGAGGCCAGAAATTTAAGACCAGCCTGGGTAACATGGCAATGCCCCATCTCTACAAAAAATACAAAAAATGGTCCGGGTATGGTGGGGCACGCCCATAGTCCCAGCTACTCAGGAGGCTGAGGTGGGAGGATTGCCTGAGTCCAGGAGGTTGAGGCTGCAGTGAGCCGTGATCTGCAGTCAACCTAGGTAACAGAGTTAAGACCCTGTTTCAAAAATAAAAGATCACTAGAATCAACAATCACTTTTCAATTTTATTTTAACTTGATGGTTATCACTATATATATGTGTATATATATGTGTGTATATATGTGTGTATATATGTACATATATGTATATGTATGATTTTATAACTTTTTCCCAAAGAGTAATAATTTGAATTATTATGTTTCTTACACAAGTAGGCTGTTTCTAAGTGTCTGGGTTTTTAACATTTTACAGTTTTTATTGTACTTATATTTTTTGGAGACCTAGTCTCACTCTTTCACCCGGGCTGGAGCACAATGGTGTGATCATAGCTCACTGCAGCCTCGAACTCCTGGCCTCAAGTGATCTTCTTGCCTTAGTCTCCTGAGCAGCTGGGATTACACATGGGTGCCACCAGGCCCAGCTTTTTTTTTTTTTTTTTGAAAAGACATTTCCAAAAGTTAATTAGTTGGCATCTTTTCATTCATAGTTGTGATGGTTCACACCTTAATCTGAGTGAACTTTTTCTCTGCCACCTAGGATGGTCCTGGTCTTGTGTATGTCCACTCACTGGCCACTCATTCTGCTTTTCTCAATCTCTTCTTAGGTGTCAGAACTGGGAAGGTGGCATTGGCGGGGTACCAGGGATGGAAGCCCATGGTGGCTATACCTTCTGTGGCCTGGCCGCGCTGGTAATCCTCAAGAGGGAACGTTCCTTGAACTTGAAGAGCTTATTAGTAAGTATCTTTTGAGCCATCCCCCTCTCAGGCCCCAGGTCATGGTGATGTGATTGTACTCAGACATGCAGGCTTCAGGAGAGTTTGGCTATGGGAAGGGCTAACAGAGTTAGCTCTGTTCCAACACAGAGGAAGGAGTGAGCAGCTGCTCTGTCTTGGCTCCCCCTTCTGCCTTTCTGTCTTCCTGCTTAGAGCTTTTTACATAGTGTGTAGACTACATAGACTGTGTCCTGCAGACATCTGGTGTGAGCAGAGTACCTTCCTTATACTTCAGTTTCGTAGAATTAGAGGTTATCGTGTGTTATAGAAAGAACCTCCTAAGAGGAAAAGTTAACAAGAAGAGCTTTGCAGCATTTCGAAATCAAACTTTTATTACCTGCTGCACTGTGTAAACATTTAGTACCTACATTTAAATGAGTTGTTTAGGCAGAGCTGGCTAATTGCATTGAGAAGGCAGCCCAACATTTATGTCTGGACCCCAAGCTCCTGGCCAGTATTCAGAAGAAACTCAGAAAGCAGTCAGCTTTAGGGAGTCACTAGATTGTAGTTAAATGATCAGTGGGTGCACAAACACACACACCTCCACGGCCACCAGGGAGAAGGCATTTCCCGTCATGTCATTTGGGGAGCATGTACCCCCTGACCATGACGTCAAAGCAAACCAGCTGCAACTGACATGCACCTCCTCTCCCTGAGTTCAGATGCCAGCCTCCCGTTATGCGGCCCATCGTGAGCTTCCTGGAGAGTCTCTGTTGTACCCTGTAGACATGTAACCAGCAGTGTCCTGCCTCCACCTTCAGAAAGCCTCCCCTGGTGTAGTCTTTTTAAAGATTCATGAAGGCCTGAAGGCTCATGCTGAAACAGCCAACTTTGTATGCTGAACTTAAGAGTTTCTCAGATGTTTTAAAATCTGAACACCAATAAGGCATGAAACAAAAAAGTCCCATCTCCCAGGCAGAAATAAGGAATGTGATTAGGGAGTGCCTCAGTTATAAAGACAGTGTTCTAGATTTGAACCCTGTCCCTACTACATTTGAGACATGAGTCCTTGGGCAAATTGTCTAATCTCTTTTAGCTTGATATTTTTTTCTTTTATAAGGTAGGGATAACAATCCTTATTTTTTTAAGGTTGAAGGAGAGAACATTTATAAACAGCCTGGCACATAGTAGGTACTTAATAAATGTTAGTGTCCCTCTAACCCACAGTAATAATCTTTTTGGCACAAGGGACCAGTTTTGTGGGAGATAATTTTTCCATGGACCTGGGGTTGGGGGTGGGACGGGGGGTGATGGCTTCAGGATGATTCAAGTACATTACATTTATTGTGTACTTTATTTCTATTATTACATTGTAATGTATAATGAAATAATTATACAACTCACCATAATGTAGAATCAGTGAGAGCACTGAGCTTGTTTTCTTTCAACTAGACAGTCCCATTTGGGGGTGATGGGAGACAGTGACAGATCATCAGGCATTAGACTCTCATGTAGAGCGTGCAACCTAGAAGCCTGGCATACACGGTTCACAGTAGGGTTTGCGCTCCTATGAGAATCTAATGCTGCCGCTGATCTGTCAGGAAGTGGAGCTCAGGCAGTAATGGGAGCAGTGAGGAGCAGCTGTAAATACAGATTAAGCTTCACTGGCTCACCCACCACTCATGTCCTGCTGTGCAGCCTGGCATGGTCTGGGGGTTAGGGACCCCTGCTCTAACCCAGACTACTCCCTTCCATTTGCTTTGGGAGAAGTAGGACCCATATCTGAAGTATGAATTCCTATAGCCCAAGGAAACAGAACAAATCCATGGGCTTAGGCACTGGAAAAAGTAAATTAGTCTGCTTAAAAACACTTAAGCCCTGCGGTAAGTAGAAATAAGGAACCGACTCCCACTGCAGCGCCTGCTTTCTCTCTGCCTGAGTAATGCTTAGCCCACTTCCATTACATGCTGGAAGCCCTGGTTCATTTAAGATCAACCGAGGATATATTAGTACCTGAACCTGCAGTACAGTGTTTTCTGTCTCTTTTAAGCATTTGTGACTGTGACTTTCTATGGGCAGGTGTTGCCTTGAAGAGGGAATAATCTAAACAACAGCTTTTAGGGGAGGGCTGGCCCCCACTTCCATCAAGGGTCCCAGTGGCTCCTTTCAGGACCTTTACCTAGTAAGACTCTAGAAACAGGAAGTACCCTCCCCTGTACCCTTTCAGTTGAGTGAGGCAGCTCTGTAAGTCCGTGGCTGGAATGGCCTAGGTGGTCTAGGGAGGGAAATGGAAATGTCATATCTGCTCAGCCAGTTGGTTCTGCTCATTCTGAGGGACCAAACCCATGACTATCTTGATCTTTGTAGTAGAGTGTGTTTAGAAAACTTGTAGATAAGCAAGGAATGGTGGTATCGTGTGTGACCACTGAGTGACATCAAGACCAAGATCTATTTTACAGCTTCAAAGTAAAAGATTTTCTTATATCAGCCACAGACTGGGCAGAGTTGTCATTTGGTAATTAGAATGAATGGCTTCTGCTTTCAGGCCTGCTAGTGACTTGCTAAGAGACCTTGGGTAAATTTCCCCAGGTGCCAAGTAAAAGTCAGGAGCAGTTTGAGATCATCTGATGAAATGTAGTACCAAATTCCATTTATCTGCTTTTAATAAACTCCCCGGAGCAGGGAAGTAATGAGAAATGAGCTACTGGTAGTCTTGCCTTCAATTTCCAACTTAAGCCATGTTTATTAAGAGACTTTGAAGGTCTCCTTACAAACCAGCTTGGCCTCTTTATCCTCTCAGCACTGGCACTGCTTTGGAACCCAGGAAAAGGTAGTTGTCTGCCAGGCATTGAGCAGAGATCAGTGCTGGATGCCTCTACAGCGTTGGCTTAAATGCTTCACTCTGTGTCTATGGCAGTGTGGGGAGGGAAGGAAAGAAAGCCAGAGCACCAAAACTAGAGTGCCAAGAAGCCACAAGATGGGAAACCCTCCATCCCACAGATTGACTCCTGGAGATTCTGTCGGGCTGGATTTTGTCTCTTTTAGCCTACAACTGCCTTTCCCATCTGTGTCTCCTCAGCAATGGGTGACAAGCCGGCAGATGCGATTTGAAGGAGGATTTCAGGGCCGCTGCAACAAGCTGGTGGATGGCTGCTACTCCTTCTGGCAGGCGGGGCTCCTGCCCCTGCTCCACCGCGCACTGCACGCCCAAGGTGAGCCTGGGGAGCTGTTCACTGGGGCTGGATGATTTCCCTCCACTACTCACAAAGTCTGGAAGCCCAGTGTGCTTTTTTAGAGGGGTTGAAATGAGCTCTGTCTATCCTGGATTTTGAGTGCCCAGTGTGGAACCTCATGCCGTGGGGCATGCGAATGCAGAGTAAGATTTAGTTTCATTGGTTTAGTGTCATTCTTTGCTTCTTCAAATTGGCTGCGACAGAATGAGCTTCCTTGAAATTGCTACGGGGAGCGGGGAGGAAGTGGGCGCTGCTTCTGCGTTATCTGGAAGGAGCAGCCCACTCCTGTCCTGGGCTCTGTGGTGATTGCCACCTCCTCTGGGTGCAGGGCAGAGCTGAAAACCCTCAGTGTTGCAACAGTCACTGTTGCAACAGCCACTGTTGCAACAGCAACAGGAAAGGCAACTGCGTAAAGGGGTAGAGAACCAGAACCCATGGAGAAGAGACTCGCCGTGTCTGACTGGCTGCAGAGTTGTCACTATTAGAAATGTTTTATTTTACATTCATTGAACAAGCCTAAATGGGAGTTTGTTCCACCTGCACCATTGGAGTAGAGAAATCCACGTTCGTTTCTGTGGGGTCTCAAATGGGAACGCAAAACCGAAGTAGTTAGTGAGCAAAAAGTCTGGGAACATTCTCTCTCTATCTCTTGAAACCTCAGTCTGCCTGCTAACTCCTGCACCACCTTTCTGGTGTACTTGATGTGAGAGCAGGTGTCTCTGAGTAGACCTGTGGGAGAGAGGAAGTCATGGGGCCCTGCTGGTTGCTGATCTGTTTTTGGAATGAGATCCCTGGGTCCAAAGAGAAGCTGTTCTTCGGACTTAGTTGGATAATGTAACTGCTCAAATGTAAAAGATGAGATTCTTTTCTGCCCCTCCCCATACTTTTTTCTCCTGTTTCTGAGCCCCCTACCCCCCGTCTTCCCCCCTCCCCGCCGCCCCCGAGATGGAGTCGTGCTCTGTCTCCCAGGCTGGAGTGCAGTGGCACGATCTTGGCTCACTGCAGCCTCCACCTCCCAGGTTCAAGCAATTCTCCTGCCTCAGCCTCCTGAGTAGCTGGGACTACAGGCATGTGCCACCACACCTGGCTAATTTTTGTATTTTTAGTAGAGACAGGGTTTCAGCATGTTGGCCAGGCTGTTCTTGAACTCTTTACCTCAGGTGATCCGCCCACTTCGGCCTCCCAAAGTGCTGGGATTATAGGCGTGAGCCACCGCACCCGGCCCTGAGCCTCATTATTTAGTTTCTTAATTTCCTTTGAGTTGTTGAGTTGTGACCATTTCTGACACTGAATTAAAGTAAGCAGAGCCTCTGTCCCATTTTCCCGGCCTGGGCCCACTGGGCTTTAGGTGTCAGTATTAAGGCATATAAGGCACTTACCCTTGGAACACAGCAAGTGCACTGTCAGCAAGTGCACTGACTCTGGAGCCTGCACAGTCTCTGCCTTGACCACCAGTAGGGAAGTCAGGAATTCCCCAAGTCAAACATTTTTTATTTTAGTATTATTTTTTTTTTTTTGAGACGGAGTTTCACTCTTGTTGCCCAGGCTGGAGTGCAATGGATCACTGCAACCTCTGCCCCCTGGGTTCAAGTAATTCTCCTGCCTTAGCCTCCTAAGTAGCTGGGATTATAGGCATGCACCACCACGCCCAGCCAATTTTGTATTTTTAGTAGAGACAGGGTTTCTCCATGTTGGTCAGGCTGGTCTCGAACTCCTGACCTCAGGTGATCTGTCCGCCTTGGCCTCCCAAAGTGCTGGGATTACAGGCGTGAGCCACCGTGCCTGGCCCAACATTTCTAAGATAGAAAAAAACTTGGGGTCATGGTGATCTCTTTATTTGGAACTGGTGAGGTCAAGCCCCTGGTAAAATGGTCAGTCTTTTACAAACCTGTCCCTGGCATGGATAAGACTCAGTAATTCTGCAATCCCAGGGAAATGTGGAATGAGCTATAACAGGAGCACCACCTGTCAAAGTCTTCCAGGGGGGCTGCTGGTTGTTTCTTGTAGCACATGTTCTAGGGGGCTTAGTGGCATTCAAAGCTTTGTCTTTGGAAAAGGGTACCTGTGAATCTTGGTGCTTCCAGCTTTTTTCATTGGCTGGGAGAAGGCCTGTGTTGTCTTCTCAGACACAGGGCATCTCTTGAACTTGGAACAGACAGGAGTCTGTAAAGAAGGGAAGTGTGTTGAAAGGAGGGCAAAATACTGACTTCGGGAGTCAAAAGGGGATGCAGTGTAGAAAGATAGTCACAATATATTGTGATCATATCAAAGCAATATGTGTGGAATCCCATTTTTAGTGAAGAGTTGACTATAAAAAATTCATAGAAAGTATCTAGGATGTGAAGTTACAGGTGATGTTTGTTTCTTCTGTTTGTATTTTCTAATCTTTCTATAGTTAATAGGTATTTCTTGCATAAAAAAAGACAACAAAAGTTATTTTACAGAAACAGGGAAATTCTACAAACAAAACAAGCAAAAAGGTGCGAAAAATATTTATAACAAGTGATGAATGGCTAATTTCTTTAATTTGAAAAAAAAATCATACAAACCAGTAAGAAATGGATGGACAACCCAACTGAAAAACAGGCAAAGGATCTGAAGAAAGAGGTCCCAGTGAAAGAACTGTCCTTCTTACTTTTTCTACTACAACTGCCACTACTACTGGTAGCGGAGTCTTCCCAAGTCCTCACTGTATGCCAGGGGCTGTACTGAGCATTTCACATATGTTTTCTCATTTAATTCTCAAAACAACCCTATGAAATAGGTACCATTGTTTACAGATGAGGAAACAAACTACAGTGAGGTTAAGTGATTGCTTTATATAATACCTGATTGGCACTCACAAGGGTTAGTATGTGGTTGTGTGAATCCAGACTAGCTGGCATCTGAACCCTGCCCTGCTCATAACCACAGTAGGTGGCTATTAATCCAACGAAAAATTGTTTAGCTCACTTGTAGTTAAAGAAATGCTAATCAAAAGAGTGGCACTATTTGTTTTTATTATTGGATTGGCAGAGATTAAAAAACTTGATACCCTATGTTGGGGAGAGTGTGAGAAAACAGGTAATTTGATACTGTTAGTGGGGATGTAAATAGGTTAAGTCATTTTTTGGAGGGCAGTTTGGAGACATCCATTTAAATTATAAGGGCACTTACCCTTTGAACACAGCAAGTGCACTGTCAGGAATTTACCTGCAGGGATATTAGCAAAGGATGTATATTGAAGTGGAGTTTTAATAGCAGCCTAAGTGCCTATCAAAAGGTTAAGGGTTAAATAATAAAAATCTCTCCAAACAGTAGCTGCATACCATGGGCTGATATAGAAAGCTCTGCAAGATACAACATGAAGTGTAAGGGGGCGGGGCCTGGAGCAGTGCCTGGGCACACAGCCTGAGATGTACACAGCTTTTCCTGGAACCCTACACAAAACCCCTTGAACAATGGGTACCTTTGGGAGAAGAGAAGAAGACAGAAGGAGGGAGACTTTTTAGATTTTTTTTTTTTTTTTTTTTTTTTGAGACGGAGTCTCACTCTGTTGCTGAGGCTGGAGTGCAGTGATGCAATCTCGGCTCACTGTAGCCTCCTCGGTTCAATTGATTTTCTTGCCTCAGCCTCCTGTGTAGCTGGGATTAGAGGCGTGTACCACCACACCCAGCCAATGTTTTCTATTTTTAGTAGAGACAGGATATGACTATGTTGGCCTGGCTGGTCTCAAACTCCTGGCCTCAAGTGATCCACCTTCCTTGGCCACACAAAGTGCTGAGATTACAGGCGTGAGCCACCATACCTGGCCAACTTTTTAGATTTTCTATCCTTCTGTATTATACTGTGCCCTTTAAAAAAAAAAAACCATGTGCATTACTAATTTTATTTTGGTAAATGTACAAATACATTTTTTAAAAGGCATTGATCATATTGCTAACTAAAAAGCAAAAAGAATGCTCTACATAGTGCAGCACGTGGGTCTAGGCCATGCCCTGACCCAGCAAGTGACCATCAGTGGCTCCATGCCATTGACTACCTTCTATGTGTAAATGACAGTATTTGAGTAGAAGAAGGAATTACTATTAGTACCTTAAAATGCTGGACATGGTGGTTCATGACTATAATCCCAGCACTTTGGGAGGCCAAAGCAGGAGGACCTCTTGAGCTCAGGAGTTCAAGACCAGCCTGGGCAATATAGTGAGAGCTTGTCTCTACAAAAAATTAAAAACAGTTAACCAGAAATGGTGGCACATGCCTGTAGTCCTGCTACTCAGGAGGCTGAGGTAGAAGGATCACTTGAGTCTGGGAGGCAGAGGTTGCAGGCAGAGAGTGCCACTGCAACTCCAGCCTGAGCGACAGAGCAAGACTTCGTCTCAAAAAAACACAAAAGCCTGTAATCCCAGCATTTTGGGAGGCCGAGGTGGGTGGATCATGAGGTCAGGAGTTCAAGACCAGCCTGGCCAACATGGTGAAACCCCATCTCTACTAAAGATACAAAAAATTAGCCAGGCATGGTGCCACGTTGCCTGTAATCCCAGCTACTCAGGAGGCTGAGGCAGGAGAATCCCTTGAACCCCGGAGGCGGAGGTTGCAGTGAGCTGAGATCGCGCCGTTGCACTCCAGCCTGGGTAACAGGGCAGGACTCCGTCTTAAAAAAAAAAAAAAAAAAGGCTTAAGAAATCTCAAGTGCTGACTAAATCAGTGAGTTACTTTGTTTTTTGTTTTGTGGAGCAATAAGAAAGCAGCAGGCCTGTGAGTTTCCACTTGGCTTGGTAGTTACTGGTTTCTTATATGTTCTTTTGGACCTACCCTGGAATTTTCTTGCCTACCTGTGAAATTGAGCTACAGATGGCTGCACCTATCAGTTATGGTGTGGAAAGACTTTTGATTTTTTTAGATAAAAGGAACCTTTGAAATGCAAAATGAGATTAGAATGGAGACCTATAATTTCAGGAAGAGGTAGAAAGGATTTAAAAGGCCGATTCCAGTGTGCAGTTGTCACCCTATAATCATATCTGCTTTCATCTTGTTGTGATTATGTGTGCTGGTGTCCAAATTCAGGATATCTGGAAGCTCCTTGTAGAGTTTTTGAACTTTGAGCTTCTATGCTTTAATAATATAGGAAGTCACTGAAACAGTCTATAGTTTTTTATATAATAAACATAGCGTTTTCTTTTCAGACTCTAATTTTAGCCACAGGTTATCATTTACCTTATAATAATAGTCTTTTATTTGTTATAGGATATGAAATATATGTACATTTTGTACAGATGTGTAATGCAGTTTCCTAAAGTTTAATAAATATGCTTTTTTAAATAATAGCTTTGTTGAGATATAATTCCCATACCATACAACTTACCTATTCAGTTGCGAACCATCATGACAATTTTAGAACATTTTCATCACTCATCCCCCCAAAAATCCCCATACACATTAAATATTTTCTTAAAAAGGAAATCGCAAAGGAAAAATCAATAGTATGATTACAATATTAAGTATAAAACATATATATGTTTTACATTAATTAAATTTTAAAATTAATTTTAAAAAGTTTTAAACTCACAGAACCAAAACAGAGGAGCAAAAAGGAGAAAATAGATGCAGCATATGATGTAGACAAGGGGCAAGTATAAGAAAAAGCTAGATTAATAAAATTGGCTATTGGATCTCAGAAGATTAGGCCAAACAGACACCATCATAAGGAAATGCAAATATTAAACACAAGTTATGGAAAAATTTCACCCTAATTAGTAATCAGAGGCATGCAAATCAAAATAAACTATCAGGTACTATTTCTTTTTACCATTTTAATTGCTGATAACTTTAAAAAAGTAACTAAAGCTGGCCGGGCGTGGTGGCTCACGCCTGTAATCCTAGCACTTTGGGAAGCCGAGTTGGGCAGATCACTTTAGGAGTTCGAGACTGGCTTGATCAACATAGTGAAACCCTGTCTCTACTAAAAATGCAAAAATTAGCCAGGCGTGGGGGCTTGTACCTGTAATCCAAGGTACTCAGGAGGCTGAGACAGGAGAATGACTTGAACCTGGGAGGCAGAGGTTGCAGTGAGCTGAGATCACACCACTGCACTCCAGCCTGGGCGACAGAGCAAGATAGCATCTCAACAACAACAACAAAAAGGTGCTAATGCTGGAGGTGGTATAGCAAAATTTTAAATTTTGCTGGTAGCTATATAAAGTCTTTGTTTTTATTTTTAGTTTATTTATATATTTATTTTTGACAGCTCCTGCAGAGCAGGGCTACTCCACAGGGATTGTGCTGAGAGTAGTCTATAAATTCTTAAAGCAGTTTATCAGTATCTATTAAAAGCCTTAACAATGTTTATTCCCTTTAACCGAATAATTCCACCGTGGTCAGTCTATTTGAAGAAAATAATCTTAAGCATACATAATATTGACAAAGATTTAGTCCAGCATTCCTCATAATGGCAAGGAACTGGAAACAACCTTGGAAATAAGTAAAAGAAGATAGAGTGAAGTCCCATCATATATGTATGTATCTTCTACAACAAAGTTCACTGTGCTTACAGGTGAGGAAAAGAAAGGAAGGGAATTAAAATAGTGCAAGTGTATCAAAGCATGTGGCCTGCAGCCAGCCTGAGATGGGAGATTGGATGCTTCTCCTTAGGTCGGACTTAGTTTCCTGTGTCTCTTAATGGGTGTTTCAGGGCTGAGTGCGACTCAGGGTTGAAGATGAGAAGCTTTTGTCCCTGGCCTCTAAATGTCAGCTGGCCACTGTCCCTCACCTAGTGCTCAACCTTGGAAACCCTTTTCCTCTGTGTCTCTTTTTAAAGAAATTTAATAAATTCTTATTGTCTGTTTGAAATATTCAACAATTTAGGCTGGGTGCAGTGGCCCACGCCTGTAATCCCAGAACTTTGGGAGGCCAAAAGAGGGTGGGTCACCTGAGGTCAGGAGTTAGAGAGCAGCCTGACCAACATAGTGAAACCATGTCTCTACTAAAAATACAAAAATTAGCCAGGCATGGTGGTGCATGCCTGTAATCCCAGCTACTCGGGAGGCTGAGGCAGGACAATCGCTTGAACCCGGGAGGCGGAGGTTGCAGTGAGCCGAGATCGTGCCATTGCCCTCCAACCTGGGCAACAGAGTGAGACTGTGTCTCAAAAAAAAAAAAAAAAAAAAAAAGGAAATATTCAACAGTTTAATATTTTGCTTCAATCTCTATAGACTGTATCATAAACTTTTCATTTTTATTTTTAGAAATCTTTTCCCCTGTTTTTCTTTTTTGCTATTTTCTCCAAAATGTGAAAGGTTATTGATACCATAAACTTTTATAATTTTCACCATAGGAATTTTTTTTTTTTTTGAGACGGAGTCTTGCTGTGTCGCCCAGGCTGGAGTGCAGTGGTGCGATCTCAGCTCACTGCAAACTCCACCTCCTGGGTTCACGCCATTCTCCTGCCTCAGCCTCCTGAGTAGCTGGGACTACAGGCGCCCACCACTATGCCTGGCTAATTTTTTTGTATTTTTAGTAGAGACAGGGTTTCACCGTGTTAGCCAGGATGGTCTTGATCTCCTGACCTCGTGATCAACCCCCCTCAGCCTCCCAAAGTGCTGGGATTACAGGCATAAGCCATCGTGCCCGGCCCACCATAGAAATTTATATACTGACATATATATAAGATTTTTAGCTCAGTTCTTTTTATGATACAGTTACCTTATATGTCCACTTAATGAAATACTATATGGCTATTCACAGTGATGGCTATGCAGATTATGTAGTAGAATAGAAAATTTATGCCTATAGTGGTATAAGTGAAAAACATAAGCTACACAGTTATAATAACTAGGTAGAAAAATGCATAGAACCAAAAAGACTGGAAGAAAGAACAATTAGCTTTCAGGTGCCATTTACCAATTGTTGGGCATCCTTTTTTTAAAAATGATTTATTGTCAGGCATCTTTTAGCCCAGGTATCAAAGTATAAAATTGACCAAGGACTTAATGTACATCCTATATGTATATATATTTTTAATCGATTTCTATGCAGATGTTTTTGCACACCTGTCTGTGATTTGTCCCTCCTTCCCACTTGATAACTGTGTGGCCCACAGAATTCTTTGACCATAGTGATTGGACTTCAGAGTGAAGAAGTCCAGTTGCTTGTCAGTACCTTAGTAGTATTACCAGAATACCCAGTTTTTGCTAGGGTATCATATGATGCAGGACGGCAGTTACTAGTAATGTTTCTTAGGTAAATTCTTTGAGCTGAGAGACAAGTTAGAGAATTCCCTTTGGAGATCAATTAAATTTAGGCTTAGAAAAGCAGAAGAAACAGACTTTATTACCCATTAAGAGTTCTCTGAGCTAATCAGTTTGGTTAACAAGTTATAGAGATATGCTAGAGGGAATGTCTCTTGAAGTCCAGGGTAGAGTTATGGACCAAGTTGGGAGCAGCTACCGAGGTCAGTCTGGGAAGGTAAGCTAAACAGCTAGGCTGGTTCACTGCCTGCCAGAGATGTGGTTGAGGATCACCATCCACGTTAACAGGGTGCATTTCAAGAAAGTGAAAGTGCCACTTTGAATTGCTGCTCTTTGACACATGTCAAAGTTCAGGAGAAGGGACATGCTGTGCGTAGGACATGGGGAAGATAGCAGTTGTACCAAGAATGAATGGAAGAGGAAGGGGAGCAGGAAACCTTGACTATTCCCCCAGGTGAGAAAGTGGAATTAGGTCATTGATACTTGGCTGGATCTGCCGGGCCCTTACTGACCCTTTGCCCTTCAACAGGTGACCCTGCCCTTAGCATGAGCCACTGGATGTTCCATCAGCAGGCCCTGCAGGAGTACATCCTGATGTGCTGCCAGTGCCCTGCGGGGGGGCTTCTGGATAAACCTGGCAAGTGAGTGTTTTCTCTCTGGGGAGGGAAGGGAGAGGGGAGGAGAGAGCAGAGGGGCATGCACCCCAGGCCTACTCAGAGCCAGATCTCAAGAGCAGAGGTGTCACCTTCAGCACCTGCATAGCGCTAGGTTGTATGGGAAAAAGCACCCAGTTGGGAGCACCCCTTGAGGCCATTGATCCTGGCACCTCCAGCTGCCCGTCTTGTCCCCCAGCTTGCATGCAACCCCCTCCCCCAGACAGGGAAACAGATTGCTGGGTAGATAACTCTTCTTTTTTTAAAAAAACAAAAACAAAAAAAAACAAAAAAAAAAACTGATCTAAATAGAATAGGATACAGGATTTTAAAACCCCTCAGTGTTGTAGAGACTGTAATCATGACAACTATTATAGAGTGGATTAAATGATTAAGCTCAAATCTGAGATGGCTTATGTGTTATAAAAAGAAAAAGGGAAATAAAATAAGTCCTCTCACCTTTGTTACCCACCCTCTGTCTCCCCCAACCCCAGCACACGTCCTGCTGCTCTTGGCATCCAGGGGAAGGCCTGGTCCCGCAATTTATCAGGAAGAATGTGGCCCATTTCTAGATACTTAGGTATTTTTCTAGAGAAGTATATCAATTTATCATTAGTACTGCCCCTGGAGAGCCCTTTCTAGAAGACAGCTGGAGAGACTGACTTTAAAATTACAGTTTCCTTTAATAGTTTAAGGTAAAAAAAGAAAGAAAAGAAAAAAAATACAGTTCCCACTGCTGGGCAGGGCTGGAGGATGGGGGTTTTATTTTATTGTATTTTACTTTTTTGAGACAGGGTCTCACCCTGTCACCCAGGCTGGAGTGCAGTGTCACAATCATGGCTCACTGCAGCCTTCACCTCTTGGGCTCGAGTGATCCTCCTGCTTCAGCCTCCCAAGTAACTGGAATTACAGGCATCGGCCACCACACCTAGCTAATTTTTAATTTTTTGTAGAGACGGGGTCTCCCATGTTGCCCAAGTTGGTTTTGAACTCCTGGCCTCAAACCGTTCTCTTGCCTCAGCCTCCTGCGTGCTGGGATTATGGGTGTGAGCCACTGTGCTCAGCCAGTGGGGCTTTAAATAACACTGCTGGGAAAACCATGCCTCCTCTAGCCACATGGAGGATGGGGGGGACGTGTGATTGCACCAGTGGTCTCTGAATTGGTGTGGCTACATTTGTAGATGTGTGCGGAGCAGAGGAGCGCCTGCTCAGAGCTGCCTGTCCTTACAGGTCGCGTGATTTCTACCACACCTGCTACTGCCTGAGCGGCCTGTCCATAGCCCAGCACTTCGGCAGCGGAGCCATGTTGCATGATGTGGTCCTGGGTGTGCCCGAAAACGCTCTGGTAAGGCGGGTGCAGGGCTTCACACCCCTTCTCCACAGGGATCTCGCGGACAGAAGGCTTTCCAAGCAAGCAGAACTGGCTCTGCATTTCCTGTGTGGACAGGCGGAAGCTTGTGGTCCCTCTGCCCTTCGAGCTGTGCAGCCGTTAGTGAGGATGTGACCACAGAGGAGACGCACCTCTGGGCAAGCTCAGGGTTCCAGATGGGCGGTCTGATCTGTCAAAGAGCTGTTGTGCCTTTATCCCAGGGCTGAGGACCTAGCCCACTGCTGGTATTAGCTTCCCCTAGAGGTGGCCACAGTTACGTGTCACTCTGAGGCTGTGAGTCCCAGCAGGCTCGTGATAGCACTGCAGCCATGCGGCACTGGCTGTACAGCCTGCCGCGTCTCTCCCAGAGGCTCAGCTTAGATGCCATCTCTTCAGAGAATGAGATCCCCAGAACGCTCTGCCTCAGCGCCTTGTTCATATTCTTTGTAGTACTTTACTCAGTTGGTGTGTTGTTTAATGTGTGTTTGTCTGCTTTCCTGAAAAAACAATAGCCCTGTGAGGGCAGGATGCTCACTGCTGCAGCCAGCTGAGGACAACCCGGAGGTGCTCTGAGCCTAGACGTGAGCCTGGACATGAATCCAATGGAGACTGTCCCCAGTGATCAAATCACAGGGCCCATGCAGACTGTCATGAATTTTTGTGTGCAGTTCCCTACTCTTACTAAGCCCTACTTCCAGTGTAAACATGGCCTGCTGCTACCATCTAGGTCACTGCCTTATTTTCTCATCTGTGTCGTTGTAACCTTCCTTTTTTGTTTAAAAAAATTTTTTAATTTTTAATTTTTTTTTGTGAGACAAAGTCTCACTCTGTCACCCAGGCTGGAGTGCAGTGGCATGATATTGGCTCACTGCAACCTCCACCTCCCAGGTTCAAGCAATTCTCGTGCCTCAGCCTCCTGAGTAGCTGGGATTACAGGCATGCACCACCACACCCAGCTAATTTTTGTATTTTTAGTAGAGACAGGGTTTCCCCATGTTGGCCAGGCTGGTCTCAAACTCCTGGCCTCAAGTGATATGCCCGCCTCGGCCTCCCAAGGTGCCAGGATTACATGTGTGAGCCACCACGCCTGGCCCCATCTTTGTTTCTTTTAATTGGGAAACATTTCAAATGGAAGAAACACAAATGGCCAATAGATAGTTGAAAAGATGCTCAACCTCATTCTTAATCAGAAAAACAACCACCCAGCTTTTCCAGGCCCTAATTATTTCCCCCTATTTGCCTCTTATGTAGCTCTCTTCCAATTTTTTTTCCTCCCTCCTTCTCCAGAGGTAACCCTGTCCCAAATTTGACATGTATCATGCCTGTGGATGTTTTTGTGCTATTGCTACATACATATGTATCTATAAGCAATATATAGTTTTTTATAAGCAATATAACAGTTGCTTGCATGTTTTCAAACTTTTTGTAATGGTACCTACTGTACCAGTCATTCTGCATTGCTTTTTCCACTTGCCATTGTATTTTTGAGGTTTATCTGTTTTCACATGTGTTGCTCCAGTTTATTCATTTTAACTATTATATGATACTCCCTTGTATAAATGTACCCCAGTGTATTTCTCTGTTCTCCTGCTAGTTATCAATTTTTTGCTATTACAGTGTTGCAGTGAACGTTGTGGTATCTGTCTCATTGGGTTCACATGTTAGAATGTCTCCAGGAGGGGACCTGCTGGGTTGAAGGGGACACATATTGTCATCTTTGATAGATAGCTCTGTAACTGCTCCCCAGTGTGGTTGTGTAAGATGAATCAATCCATAGTCAGACCTTTTCCTTTTTGCCAATTTGATGGGTGTGAAATGGTATTTGTTTGATTTTGTGTTTTCCTGATTACTGGTGAGGTTGAGAATATTTTCAAATGTTTGTTGGCCATTTGTGTTGTCTTCTGTGAATTGCCTGCCAGTTCATATTCTGTGCTCATTTTCTTACTGGTGGGTAACTTCAGTTGTTTTCCCTTAAGTATTTATAGTTCTCTGTATATTTTTAATACTAATCTTCTGTCAGTTACATGTGTGTAGTGAATATCTTCCAGCTTGTGACTTGTCTTTTCATTTTGTGACCCTGATTTGCGTTGCTATAAGAGAATACCTGAGACTAGGTAATGTATAAAGACAAGAGGTTTATTTAGCTCATGGTTCTATAGACTGAGAAATTCAAGGGCATGGCTCTGGCTTCTGGCAAGGGTTGTGCTGCATTATAACATGTGGAAATCAAAGGGGAAGCCAACCCATGCAAACAGAGGAGAGCCTGAGAGCATCCTGGCTTTATAACAGCCTACCCTTGCAGGAACTAACCCATTCCCTCAAGGACTAATCCAGACTCCCCAGAGCAAGAGTGAGAGCTCACGCACTACTGCAAGAACAGCACCAAGGCACTCCTGAGGGATCCACCCCTCAAACCCAACACATTCCACAAACCCCACCTCTCAACATAGCCACCTTGGGGATCAGATTTCAACATTAATTTTTGTGGGGACAAATAAACCACATCCAAACCATAGCATTTTGTTTTTAGTGTTTTTTTGTTAAATAGAAGATTTTAGGCCAGATATGGTGGTTCGCACCTGTAAACCTAGCACCTTGGGAGGCTGAGGTGGGAGAATCGCTTGAGCCCAGGTAGTTAAGGCTGCAGTGAGCTCTGTTTGCTCCAGTCTGGGAGATAGAGTGAGACCCTGCCCCCAGCACCCCTTCCCCACAAAAATATTTTAATATTTTAATTTTGAAGTGGTCAAATCTATTTGTCTTTTCTGTCATTCAGGGGTTTGTTTTTGGGGGAGGGTAGGTGAGGATTAACTTAAGGAATCTCTACCATTTTTTGAGGGAAGCAGACAAAAGGAGGCACACATTAAACAAATACATCACAAATTGTGATGCGTGCTATGAAGGGAATGAACAAGGCAATGCAGCAAGTCATTAAGTGTAACTTCTTCTAAATAGTCTAAAGCTTGCTTTTTTAATCTAGATTTTTAATTCTCTTGGATTTGGTTTCTGTGTATGGTGAGGCTTGGATATAATGTTATCTTTTTTCCATATGGATAACCAGTTGACCAGCACCATTTACTGTAGTCTACAACCTTTCCTGCTGATGTGTATCTCATGTGTACCACACCCTCAAGTTTCCATACATGAAGGGGCCCTGTTTCTGGACTCTCTATTTTGTTCCTTTGGTCTGTTTGCCTATCTGCACTCTTTTAAGCAAGTCTGAAAACAGGTAGGCAAGTCCTGTCTGCCTTGTTGTTTTTCTTCGAAATTGCCTTGGCTATTCTTTGCCTTTTGCTTTTTCCTGTGAATTGTAGGATCAGCCTGTCAAGTTCTAATGGGATTTTTATTGGAATTGCACTACATTTTAGATTAATAGGAGAGAACCAACTTGTTTTTTTTTTTTCTTCCTGTCTTCCCAGGAGTACAAAGAGAACTGACTTCTTTTCAATATTTAGGCTTCCATTTATGAACATAATTTTTCTTTTCTTTAATGTCTTTCAGTGGTTTTTTTATAATTTTTTCCATAAAGGACTAGCATTTTTTTTTTTTCGGTTAGAGTTATGTCTAATTTACAGTTTTCATGTCTCTTGTGACTGGAATCTTTTCTTATTTTCAGTTTTGTAACTGTTTGTTACTAGTGTATAGAAATGCTAATAATATTTATAAATCTTGTGTCCAGCCACCTTGTTGAACTCTTAATAGTTTTAAGTTTGTCTAAGTTAGTTTCCATTTTATTTTTCTTGCCTTGTATTGTTGGGTAAGATCCCCACATAGTGCTGACTAAAGGTAGTAGAGGGCATTCCTCTCTTGCTCCTGATTGTAATGGGAAGGCTTTTTATAATCTGATCATTAAGCATGATGTTTACTGTAGGGTTGTGATAGTTACATTATATCAAGTTAGTGATATTCACTTTTATTCCTGATTTGCTAGGTTGTTTTTGTTAGTTTCAGTCATAAGGTAGTGTTAAATTTTATTGAATGCTTTCTCCACATCTGATTTTTCTTCTTTAATATGATATGTTTCATTAATATTCTGATGTTAAGCCTTATATTCCCAGGATAAGCCCTTCTTGGTCATAGTAGAGACAGTGTGTCTGTGTCTGTGTGTTTTGTTCAGTATACTGCTGGATTCAGTTTGCCAGTATGTTTGCCTAGTACTTTTATTTAGGATTTTTTTGCATGTGCATTCATAAGAAAGATTGATCTAAAATTTTATTGTATTGTCCTTTTCCAGTGTTTCAGGATAATATCATAGCCTCATAAAATTAAATGGGTAGCTTCCTGCACCTCTTACCTTTTTTCTTTTTCTTTTCTTTTTCAGAGACATGATCTCACTCTGTCACTCATGCTGGAGTGCAGTGCTGTGATCATAGCTCACTGCAGCCTGGAACTCCTGGGCTCAAGCTATCCTCCTGCCTTAGCCTCCCAAGTAGCAGGGACTACAGGTGCACACCACCAGAACCTGCTAATTTTTAAATTTTTTGTAGAGACAGGGTTTTGCTATGTTGCCTAGTCTGGTCTTGAACTCTTGGCCTCAAGCTATCCTACCTCAGCCACCCAAAGTGCTGGGATTATAGGTGTGAGCCATTGTACCTGGCCCCTGCACTGGCCCCCTTTTTTTTTTCAGTCCTTAAAAGGTTTGTATAGATCAGAGATTATCTGTTTCTTTGTAGGTTTGATACTACTTGCCTGAGAAACCATCTAGGTCTAGTATCTTTTAAGGTATGTGGGGGTGGCAGAATAAGCAATTGTTGTTACTAATTTCTTCATGTAGGCCTTTAAAAATTCCTTAAGTCAATTTTGGCAGTTTTCCTGGTTTTTAAAAATTATTGTTTTATCTGAATTTTTGTATGTTTCAGCATGAGGTTGCTCCTAGTATTCTCTCAAAATTTTTTAAATCTCTCCTGCAGTTGTGTCCCCTCCTTCATTATCCCACAGTGGGAGAATCCTGAATATTGGCCTAGGATTATGCCGTGTCAAATCTAAAGTTGCTTTTGGGTTTCTGTGATGTACTAGAATAACATCTATTTAATTTAAATTTCGTATTTAAATTTTGTTTATATATTTAAATATGATCTGACAGCCTTACTACATATTAGGGTTGTGGTCCTTTTTTCTTTTTCTTTTTTTTTTTTTTTTGAGACAGAGTCTTGCTGTTGCCCAGGTTAGAGTGCAGTGGCACAATCTTGGCTCACTGCAACCTCCACCTCCCGGGTTCAAGCAATTCTCCTGCTTCAGCCTCCCAACTAGCTGGGATTACAGACACTCACCATCATGCCCGGCTAATTTTTGTAGAGACGGGGTTTCACCATCTTGGCCAGGCTGGTCTTGAACTCCTGACCTCGGGTGATCCATCCACCTCGGCCTCCCAAAATGCTGGGATTACAGGCATGAGCCACCGCGTCCGGCCCCCTTTTTCTTGATTATAAATGTAAATACATGTTTATTGTTTTAATAATTGGGATACATAAAATATAAAAAAGAAAATGAAAAACAATCATATCACTATTAATATTCTGGTGTGGGTACAATTTTTGCCATTTATATACATCACAGGTACAAATACACTTTTTAAAAAGTTTGAGACCAGGTGTGGTGGCTCACACCTGTAACCCCAGCACTTTGGGAGGCCGAGGCGGGTGGATCACCTGAGGTCAGGAGTTCGAGACCAGCCGGACCAACATGGTGAAACCCTGTCTCTACTAAAAATACAAAAATTACCCAGGCGTGGTGGCTCACACCTGTAATCCCAGCTACTCAGGAGGCTGAGGCAGGAGAATTGCTTGAACACAGGAGGCAGAGGTTGCAGTGAGCTAAGATCGTGTCATTGCACTCCAGCCTGGGCAACAGAGCAAGACTCTCTCAAAAAAAAAAAAAAAAAAAAACCGTTTGAGATAGTATTGTACATACTGTTTTCTCACATAATATGTTGTAAGTATTTGCCTATATCATTAAATATTTAAATGCGTGTTTATAATGGCTGTATATTAACCTGTGTCCCATGTACTAGATAGTTTTAGCAAATACACCATTTTTGAACCTTTGGGCTTTGTGTGTATCTCTGATTCCTTATACTAAATTCTTAGAAGTGCCTTTCATGGAGCAAAGGATGTGTTATGTTTTCAAGGACCACCGGGGTGATTAACTGGCACCTTTTCTTCTCTTTGCAGCAGCCCACTCACCCAGTGTACAACATTGGACCAGACAAGGTGATCCAGGCCACTACATACTTTCTACAGAAGCCAGTCCCAGGTTTTGAGGAGCTTAAGGATGAGACATCGGCAGAGCCTGCAACCGACTAGAGGACCTGGGTCCCGGCAGCTCTTTGCTCACCCATCTCCCCAGTCAGACAAGGTTTATATGTTTCAATACATACTGCATTCTGTGCTACACAAGCCTTAGCCTCAGTGGAGCTGTGGTTCTCTTGGTACTTTCTTGTCAAACAAAACCAATGGCTCTGGGTTTGGAGAACACAGTGGCTGGTTTTAAAAATTCTTTCCACACCTGTCAAACCAAAAATCTATCAGCCCACGTGGTGTGGTTGGTGAACAGTGCACGCCAGGAGGAAGCAGTCCCTCCTCACCAGCTCTCCAGCCAGGACGATCACACAGAGATGAATGGCATCTGAGTATTACGGCATCCAGAGCCACTGCTGACTCCCACTTGCACGCCACCATTCAGTCACCAGACTGGGTGCCCTCCAATGGGTGGAATAAGTCTGCTTCATGCCAAGGCTGGGCTTTGGGTCCCACCAAGATGAGTTCTCTGTAAGACTGTGGTGGGGTTGCACCAGGAGGTGCCTCTGCCTCTCGACTTGCACCCTGGTCATTTGTAAGGGAAAAGAGCTGGAGGTGGGGAGAGAAAGATCTCCTTCAGTTGGGAATCCTTCCACTTCAACACTGGAGAACTGAGCCTTGCATCTCTCCAGGGTCCAAGGCCACGCTTGGTGCACAGGCAAGACTTGCTTCAGCCCCAGGTGTGGTGACTTAGACCTAGGAAACCAATTATGAGTGGAAAGTGAACCTCTAGTTCAACTGTGCCAGAGGAAACAGCCCTCCAGTGCCCACCTGCCTCACTCCTCCCTATCATGTACCGTGAAAACCCCCTCTGATGGCCTCAAGGCAGTGCCTGCAGGCCGAGGCCCTTCTGGGGGTTTCTATCTTTCTTCCACCAGACTCCAAGCCCACTCTCCTCCAAGACTGTGTTGTCTTTTCTCACCAAGAGTATTAACACTACTACGTCTTTCACCTTAATTTATGACTCAGGATTTATTCACGTCCTGCCCACTCTAGGCTCACAGGAATAAAATCAAGTGCTAGACACACTGGCTGCTACTAAGGCACTAGCCTCTGTAGCTGGTGGTGGCAGCATGGGGTGCCGCCCAGCGTGCTGGGTCCTGGCAGTGCCTCTGCTGTGCTGCACATTGAGCCCTTTCTCGGTCAGTGGAGTATCAAGTTGGGCCATCTGTCTACTGACCTGGCCTTCATGTAAGCAGCTGTGGGCTGCAGGCAGACAGGAGCTCAGAGATGCAGCATGAGGCGCTTAGAAAAACCTGGCCATTTGCTGCCTCTAATTCCCTTTTGCTTTGACATATTGGGCTATGTATTACCTCCTTGAAATAATAAAAGAATAACATTTTCTATGATGTCTCTTATTTGTGATCTGTACCAAGAAAATGCCCAATGGTAGGAGCTACTAAAGGTTGCTCAGGGATCGTCAGTCTCCTGTGTGCAGGATTCCAGACTGTTCATATCGGTGGTGACAGAGGAGTGACCGAGTTCCATCCTCACATGCTGTCTCCTCCAGTAGAGGAAGCCGTGGGCCTAACAGAGAGTGGGAAGAGTTGTTTTCCAAGCTCCCTGGGGTAATTCGGTATGCTATGTCCCAGCCCTCCACACACTGCACTTCATGGTCTGTCTCCAACAGACAGCAAGGACTGAGCCTAGTAGCCCCAGAGCAGGCTGACTTAGCAAGGGTGGGTGGATGTCTGGCCAGAGGCAGGGGCTGTCACAGGGACAGGCTGGAACTCTGTGGCCACTTGGCTTTCCCTTCCTCTGGCGAGAGACCCTCTCCCATGGGAGGCCAAGAACATGGATGTCCTGTGGCCTGACCCTCTTGGAGGGGAGAGAAGATGGTGTCCTTAGAGGGCACCCAAATCCATGTAAATAAGCCAAATGCACATCCAGGAATGTAATTCCTGCCCCCTGTGCTATTTTTGCCCTGTTAACAAAGGTTTGCACTGCAAGGCAACATATTGAAATGCATCCTTTCCATCACTATAACAAAAGGCAAAATCCTCTCAGCACTAGGAGCCTCAAGGTATTGTGAGATTAATTGCAGTAATAATTAGTGTGGTTAATAGAAGGGATTGCTTCAGTCTGAACTGGCTTTTTACCAAGAAGGAGGGATCTGAGTTGGGCCCCAAAGGGTAGGTAAAGTTAGTCTGGGTAGAGAAGAGAAAGGGTTATTTCAGGAGAGTTTACACTGGCATATCCATGAGACATCCTTTTCCAGAGGGTTTCCTGACAGCCCTCAAGGTGAGTCCTAGAGATTTGTCTGTTCACTCATTTGAGATAGGATCTTGCTCAAATGCACCCAGGCTGGAGTGCAGTGGCACAATCATGGCTCACTGCAGCCTCAACCTCCTGGGCTCAGAAGATCTTCCTGCCTTAGCTAGGACCTCCCAAGTAGCTAGGACCACAGGTGCACACCACCACAGCTAGCTAATTTTTGTATTTTTTATAGAAATGGGGTTTCACCACGTTGCCCAAGCTGGTCTCGAGCTCCTGGGCTCAAGCGATCTTCCCGCCTCAGCCTCCCAAAGTGCTGAGATTACGGGTGTGAGCCACCGCACCTTTGGAGAGATTTATTATGTGACTCCTTGAGTAGAAGACATTTATGTAGCATTCAAGGTGGATGACCCCAAATACTTTCTCCCATCAATAAACACAAAACTAATACAGATCTCTGTATCCAGGTGGGCTCCAGTTTCACCCTTAGACCCACCTTGAACACCAGATAAGTTGGGAAGCCTGCCAGACCCTACAGGGAGCGGAGCATAAAGAGAACTTCATGGATAATCAGGATAATCAGGGATAATCAGGCGATAATAATACCAGTAAACAATAGTTCCACACTGCTCTCCCTTCTTGGTATTATTGAGCATTCTTCCATATCTTTCATGACTGGGATGCTTTTCATGTAATATTAGTGTCAAGTGACAAATAGTAAGGATTGGACCAAGCATTCTAGTTGCCCACACGCACTGCTTGGTGGCATTTACTGCCTTTGAATAGGAAGGAAAGTATAATATGATTTAAGACACCATTGCAACTGGTAGAAAACTTGACCCAAACTGGCTTTTGAAGCAAAAGAGGCAATCTGTTGACTCAAACTGCAGAGTCCAGGAATTAGGCTGGTCCTATTAGGTTCCTCACCCTCCCTCCATCTTTCTACATTAGCCTCAATCTCAGGCTCTCCATGGGGTTGTAAAATGGCAGCACCAATAGCTCCAGACCCTACATCCTGTTGGGGTCAGGTTCAGCAGACAGGCACACTTGGTTCCACCCCAGCCTTCCTTCCAGCGAGTATCATTGTGTTTCACTGGCTTCAACCAAACTAAGTGCCTTTCCAAGAAGCAGTCCAATGGCTTGGAGAATACAGTGCACCAATTGGCCGAAGTCTTGGTCACATGCCTCTCCCATGAGAGGGAAATGAGGCTTCATTAGAAGCACGTAGTTTTTGGGAACGGGGAAGGAACAAAGCTCCAAATGCAAATTAGGATTGTTGCCAAAGGGGTAAATGGATGCTAGAGAGGCAAATGGCCATTGCTCTCAAACAGTGGATTATTACTGGGATAGAAGCCTGTAGGGACACTGTTGGCATCCATGCCACTCCTCCCCACCTGTGGCAGCCAAAAAGTTTGCCAGGGCTTGCTGCCCTCCTACCTCCAGGCCCAGGCCCTGACTGGCTAAGCCAATAATTTTCATTTATCTCGCTTTGCCCCAGTAATTTGTTCAGGTTGGGAGTAACTCAGGCTTAAGTCAGTCAGCATGATTTGTCCTTGCCCCAGTGATCAATTCAGAGCACAAGCATGTGACCTAAAATAGTCTAAAGAGAGAGACGTCGTGGACACTGTATGACAGGGGGAAAAGCAGCTCTTTCCTATTAGGGGATGGTAGAATGTGTGGCCTGGGCCTCCTCTAACCATTTTTCTACCTAGAAGGAAACCAGCATGAGAAGCCAGCACACACATATGCTCTGAGACTGAGAAACATGGCCCTGATCACATGGCTCCCGAGGCCCACGTGGCCTCTGGATTTTCAGTTATATGAGACAATGTGAGTTGGACTTACTATTACCTGCAACTGAAAGCAACCTAATACAGTCATGTCACTTAATGACGAGGATACACCCTGAGAAAAGCAGTCAGGTGATCTCGTCATTGTGTGAACATCATGGAGTGCACTTACACAGACCTAGATGGCCTAGCCTACCGCACACCTAGGCTAGATGGGGTAGCCTGTTGCTCCTAGGCTACAAACCTGTGCAGCTTGTCACCGTACTGGATACTGTAGGCAACTGGAACACAGTGGTAAGTATTTGTGAATCTAAACATGGAAAAGGTACAGTAAAAATACAGTATTATGATCTCACGGGACCACTGTCGTACATGCATTCTGTTGTTAACCAAAACATTATGTGGCGTGACTACATACAAAACTCTACCACCAATTAGCCCCAAGACCAAGGCTTTACCTGCTGCTTAAAAAGTGCTGACCACTCTTGCCTCATCTGCTCAAACAATAACCCCTAAGACAGTCCCTCCTGTTCTACCGCCTCTCATTTGATCCTTGACTCACCTTGTAAGGTGGGTGAAGCAGGCGTATTACCTGCCTTTTACAACTGGAGAAACAGGTTGGAGAGCTTACGTAAATCACCCAAGGTTTCCCAGCTGTCAAGTGGTGGTGCCTGAGCCCGAGCCCGTATCTGCTGCCTCCAAAGCCCATGCCCTTCCACCACCACAGGCCTCTGAAGGAAGGTGAGAGGTCTCGGGGAATAGGGGGCACTGGTGAAACATGCTTGGTTTACCTCTAGGCTGGATGACTGAGGCCCTGAATACCAGCTGCCATCTGTCACTAGGTCAGGGATGGTGACAGCAAATAGGGCAGGCCCCTCACCCTTCTAATGAGGTCTCCACTTGCCGCCAAGTGTGTGGCCACACCAGTGCAGTGTGATGCCATGTGGCTCAGTGAGGCCGTGATGAGTCCGTCTTCCCAGGAGCTGACCTGACAGCAGCCAGCTTTCTCCAACCTGGCCCAGGCACATCTAACAGGTTCCTGCACATCCTCACACTTTCCTGCAGTAACCCTCCTTGCCTCTGTTTTCCACCAGCTGGGGAACTGGGGCCAGGTGGCCTCACGTTCCTCCCTCCCGCTTCTCTGGCACATCCAAGAACAAAACCAGGCAGGGCAGGGACAGGGCGCTCATCATTAGCCCAGCTTAATGGAAACTTTCCCTTGCCCTCTGCTCCCCCTGAGGAAATACAGCGCTTACAAAATAACAATAAGAAAAATGCATGGCCGGGTGTGGTGGCTCACGCCTGTAATCCCAACACTTTGGGAGGCCAAGACAGGCAGATCACCTAAGGTTGGGAGTTCATGACCAGCCTGACCAACATGGAGAAACCCCGTCTCTACTAAAAATACAAAATTAGCCGCGCGTGGTGGTGCATACCTGTAATCCTAGCTACTCGGGAGGCTTAGAGGCTTAGGTAGGAGAATCGCTTGAACCCAGGAGGCAGAGGTTGTGGTGAGCTGAGATTGCACCCTTGCACTCCAGCCTGGGCAACAAGAGTGAAATTCCATCTCAAAAAAAAAAAAAAAAAAAAAATGTATTTTTTAGGTCGGGTGGGATGGCTCATGACTGTAATCCCAACACTTTGGGAGGCCAAGGCTGGAAGATCACTTGAACTCAGGAGTTTGAGACCAGCCTGAGCGACATAGCTACACTCTGTCTCTACAAAAATTAAAAAAAGAAAGAAATTAGTTGGATGCGGTGGCACACACCTGTGCTCACAGCTACTTGGGAGGCTAAAATGGGGGGATCACTTGAGCCTGAGAAGTAAAGGCTGCAGTAAGCCATGATTATGCCACTGTACTCCAGCCTGGGTGACACAGCAAGACCCTGTCTTTAAAAAAAAAAAAAAAAAAGCATTTTAAAAAATAAACATTTTGGAATAGTTTGAGATTGACAGAAAAATTGCAAAGATAGTACACAGAGTTCCCACAGACCCATTAGTCAGTTTTCCCTATTAACATCTTCCACTAATAGGTGGCATTTGCCATAATGAATGAACCAATTTTGATACATTACTAACAAAAGTCCATACCTTATTTGAATTCCCCTAGTTTTTACCTAATGGCCTTTTTCTGTCCCAAGATCCCACCCAGGACACTACATTACACTGAGCTGTCATGTCTCATGTCTCCTTAGACTCCACTTGGTTTTGACGGTTTCTCATTCTTTCCTTGTTTTTGATGACTTTGACAGTTTTGAAAAGTATGGCCAGGTATTTTGTAGAACATCCCTCAGGTGGGATTTGTTTGATGTTATCCTTATGACTAGATGGGGTTATGTTTTTTTTTTTTTCCAAGAGACAGTGTCTTGCTCTGTCGCCCAGGCTAGATAGAGTACAGTGGATCATGGCTCACTGCAGCCTCAACCTCCTGGGCTCAAGCAATCCTCCTGGTCAGCTTCCTGAGTAGGTGGGACCACAGGCACACACCACCATGTGCAGCTAATTACATTTTTTTTTTTTTTTTTTTTTTTGGTAGAGGCAGGCTCTTGCTATGTTGCCCAGGCTGGTCTTGAACTGCTAGACTTAAGCAATCATCCTCCCTTGGCCTCCCAAAGTGCTATGATTACAGGCATGAGCCACCGTGCCCAGACCATGCGTAACAGTTTTTTGGAGGAAGGCCACAGAGGTAAAGTACCATTCTCATCACACATCAAGGATACATACTATCAACCTGCTTCATCATGTTTATGCTGATGTTACCCTTCATCGCCTGGCTGAGGTAGTTTGTCAGGTTCCTCCATAAGGTTACTTTTTGTCCCTTTCTTGAATGTATCCTTTAGAAGGTAGCTACTATATGCAGTCCACGCTTAAGAAGTGGGGAGGTGGCTCACGCCTGTAATCCCAGCACTTTGGCAGGCTGAGGCAGGTGGATCACTTGAGGTCAGGAGTTCGAGACCAGCCTGGCCAACATGATGAAACCCCATAGCAACTAAAAACACAAAAATTAGCCTGGTGTGGTGGCATACACCTGTAATCTCAGCTACTCGAGAAGCTGAGGCAGGAGAATCGCTTGAACCTGGGAGGCGGAGGTTGCAGTGAGCTGAGATTGTGCCACTGCACTCCAACCTGGGTGACAGCGTGAGACTCTGTCTCAAAACAACAAACAGAAGTGGGGAGTTATGCTCCATATGTTTGAAGGCAGAGCACCTGCATAAACTACCCAGAATTCTACATGGGAGATGTTTATTCTCAATTTATTCAACCATTTCTTTCACTATGGACTCGTTTATTTTATACTTCATATTATGTTCCAATGCTACATTATTTATTTTGTTGCTCAAATTGTTGCAGTTTTGGCCTTTGGGAGCTTTCTCAGTGGGCTCCTTTGTCTCTTTAACAGACCCCACACTTTCTTACTTTCAATAATAGTGCATTTTTATCATCCCTTTTCTTTCAACGAGTACTGCATGTTGATAATTGTTCACACTATGTAATGGGTACATTTGGGTTCAGTATACTATTCTCTCAACCCTTGATCACACAGTCTTTCCATAAGTATTGCATGTTGGTTACCCCGAGTGTGAGACTTCATTGCTATCTTCTGTACCCATGATGGCCTGGGCTGATGGGACAAAGGAGGCAAGGGGAGGCTGGGCCCTCAGCTACCAGACCAGGGCAGGGCTCAATGTCACAGCTCTGTCAAGGGAGAAGGGCTGCAAGGGTGCTGCTCCCAGGTGTGCTGAATGGAGAGGTAGCCAGGTAAGGCAGATGCCGATGGTGATGACATAAGTGCTAGGTGTCCATGCTCCTTGCGAGGCTCCATCCCCCCAGCCCCTCTCCTCACTCTCTGGAGCAGTGGCTGCCATGTGCCTGGATACCAAGGGACCAGTGAAAGTGGTGGAATAGCATGGTGACCCAACCTGTGCAGAGCAGATGACTCTGGCCCACCCTCCCTTCACCAAAAGCCCCCCACCCCCAGCCTCTCTGGACAGCTAGATGGGGAGCCCAAGGCTGGGCTCTTGTGGGCAGGACAGAAGGAGAGCCCATCAAGAGCTTGAGAAGCGATGACCTGGTGGCCCTGCCCCTCCCATAGTGCCAAACCGCTCTCACTGAGGGCCCATCTCCTGAACTCCTCTGGCATTCAGAGCCCAGACGTGCATTTGTGCTAAATGCCTAACCTCATCTCTAAGCTTCTTCAAGGCAAGGCCCAGCCTTTATAAGCTGCCTAGATTTCCCCAGTAGCCAGCACAATGCTGGGCTGAGGCTACGTGCTGCTCAAATACCCGAGGGTTGAACTCATGCAGAGGCAACCCTGGAACCGCCCTATCAAGGGCACAGAGATGAAGGTACATCACAAGGCTGGAGTCCACTGGCACACGCACATATGCATGCAGCATTTGTAGAGTACCCACCACAAGCCAAGCACAGTGCTAGGAGTCCAGTAACAAGTGCACAGACCAGCCACTGACTCTGTGGGGGCTCCCAGTTGGAAATACTTGCTCACCACCACTCTCTGCACAGAGGTCCCTGGATGGGAAACATGGTCAAGTTGTTGGAAACAGGGTCCTTCCTCTCCAAAGTCTCCTACAGCCTTGCTGCAGTAGGTATTCGCTGTGGACATGACATTCCTCCTCTTAGCTGGCTGGTCTTGCTGTGGCCTTTTGGCCCAAAGCTGTTGGCCACTGTCCTTTAGCCCAAGATCTGCCCCTGCCACCCCAGAGCTGTTGATGGCACCAGCAGACAGGAAACAATGAAGCTCTCAAGCACTGTGCATGGGAGCCATGGGCTGCCAGGCTGCCAGCCGGATTCCGGATGAGTGACCGGGGGTGCATGCCCATTGGGTTATTTTTTGAATCAGACTTTGCATGGCTCATTCCATACTCCTAGGTTCCTGCAGAAGTAGGCTTTCTGGAGAGAAGGCACACCTCCCTCTATCAGTCTACAGGCTGTCAGGCTTGTTTTTCTTGATAGGAGGCTTAATCCTTCACCACGTTCAGCACTGGAGTAGAAGGTTTGGGCTCAGATTTCTTAATATTGGATCCTTGATTTTTCTTCTTCTTCTTCTCTAGCCTTTAATTTACTGGAAAAAATTAATAGCAGAGACCGTGCTACATAATTTTGCCCAGAGCAGGCTGTGGGTATACAAGAGCCCCACCCTGCAAAGGACAGCAAAGGAAAACAATCCTAAATGGGGCCTGGCAGTCACAACAGGCCTGCTGGGGCAGCTGGCATCTAGCACAGGGCGCAGGAGGGGACCTGCTCGGCTGGTTGTGAATTGTCCAAGGCCACCTGCTCGGCATTCTTCTAGACACACCCATCCTGCTGGGTGTGTTGTGTGTGCAAGCGTGCACATGGGATCCAGAGTGAGCTAGAGCATGCGGGCCCCTCGGCCCAGTCATGAGGCTCATCTGCTCCACCTCACCCACCAGGCAGATTCTGCTCAAGGGGTCCCTGAAGGGGAAGGCTGAAAAACGATGGCTTGACCACTGTCATAACCAGCCCTGGGCAAGAAACACGGGGCAGGCACCAGATGCACTTGCAGTATCTGCACCTGGCACAGTGCCTGCCACCCGGCACTGCAGAAATGCAAACTGAAACTGGAATGAAGAACAGGGCAAAGTCGCCAGTATGTTAATGGTTAATGGCTCTGAGCCAGCCTGCAAGGGTATATTTCATTCCTCAACTCCTTTTTTTTCTCCAAAGGGTAACAGATTTGTGGTCTTGCTCAAGTTCTTTCAGAAAACATCCAAATTTTTACTGCCTTTTAGCATTCAACATACATTTACCTCCCCTTTCAAGGATTTTAATATACTAAACTCTTATTACATCAGCGAAAAGGAGAGTTTATTCACTCCACATTTTTTTTTTTTTTGTCTGAGGAGTCTTGCTGTGTCACCCAGGCTGGAGTGCAGTGGCGTGATCTTGGCTCACTGCAACCTCTGCCTCCTGGGTTCAAGCGATTCTCCTGCCTCAGTCTCCCGAGTAGCTGGGACCACAGGCATGCAACACTATGCTCGGCTAATTTTTTTGTATTGTTAGTAGAGACGGGGTTTCACCACATTGACCAGGCTGGTCTCAAACTCCTGACCTCAAGTGATCCGCCCTCCTTGGCTTCCCAAAGTGCTGGTATTACAGGTGTGAGCCACTGCGCCCAGCTTCATTCCACATTTTAACAAAACTAAAAAATGGCTGCACTATCCAGGACATCTGATGGCAGACACATCTAAGATTTGACAGTATTTATTGAGTATTAAATGCCAGGAACAATTCATGGGCTTCTCACACTCCTTTAAGCCTCACAATGGCACTTGGTGCTATTATTGTCCTCACATAATGGCACAGGAAGCCAGAGCAATGTCACCCCAAAGGTAAGGGTTGTAGCTGGCATGGCAGTCCAGACAGGCGGGCTCAGAGCCCCTAGCCCTACCCGCTCTGGCAGTCATTCTGAAGCTCCCTGGGCTCCTTCCCAACACCGACCCCAATGAAACACCAAGCAATGACAACACTTACCAGCAGGGTGATAAGGGTTTGCCAGGAGAGCCTCCAAAACCCATGCACAGGCCTGCCTGGTGCAGTCACCCAGTCCTACCTCTAGTTAAGCCTGGCTTAGCCAAATTGGTTTTCTCCCTGAGGAAGTTAACTAGAAACTATTTTTTATTCCCTTCCCAAGGAAACTTTGGGGATGTATGAGTTAGCCGCTGCCCTAGTAAACCCTAGACACTGAAGGAAATTCTCTATTCGCTATCTAGCAGTGTAGACATTGACAAACTCTTTTTTCCTACCTGGGTTTCCTCTTCAGGCTAGAGAAACAGTTTTGAAGAAAGGAATGCTCCAGTTTCATGTTCCCAGAGGCTTTTGAGAATGCATCCTGGTGACCAGGCCTGAGAGAGACCCTTGCTCTGGCTGGATTATAAAACCTGCCTGGGGACCAGAGGCCAGCCTAGGCATGCTACAGAAATGAGTGCTGCCCCATGTCATTACCCCTGCTTGGGGCTTCTAAAGGGGCTAGTGTAGGCAGCCCTCAGCTTTCTTCCTTCTCAAGTTTAAAAACTGGGTAGCTCAGCCAGCCCCCTAGAGCATTGGAGGCATGCTGGGAGCACGTAGACTCATCAAGGCAGCTCTAAGCGTTGAACTATTTAACAAGCCCGCCTCCCCCACCTTCATCCAGACCTCAGAACCACTTCGCTAATTCAGCTCAGCTGTGCCTAACTTCCCCAACAGCGTCCTTTTGGTTCCCCGGGTTATATTACTGTTGGGAGTCAAACCTGAGTGACTTGAGGACCACCTGAAAGAGCTTGTTAAACTGACTGGTGGGCCACGGCACACTTTAGATCAGAGGGGTTAGAGCCCAGGAATCCTTTTAACAAGCAGCCCTGGGCATGATCCAAGGATCCCACTTTGAGTAACACCACATGGGGCTTCTGAGCAGTTCTGCCTGGGCCTCCAAAAGTGTCCAAAGCTGAGAGATGCCACTGAATCGTGGTGGGAGGGAATGGGCAGAGCCTCGCTCGAGTTGACACCAGATCTAATTAATGTACCCACAGGGGCTGCTTTAGTCTCGAAGAGTTTGTCAGTCCAGTCCTGGTGTCACCTTGCTCTCTTTAGTCACTGTGCCTGGTAAGGATGGGGCACATCTCTGAGGAGTGGGAAGCATTTGTGATATACCAAGAAGTCAACCCTTACTCACTTTAGGAAAGGTGTCTGGGAGCTGGCTTTTTCCACCTTGCTGAGTCAGCCCTGGTTACATGCTTTGTGTAGATAATGACAGCAGAGGCACCTCAGTGCTTGCTTGGTCCTGAGGTCAAGCACATTATAAGCATTATCTCATTTAAGCCTCATAACCATCTCATGAGGCTAGTGCTATTATTATCCTCATTTTATAGATAAAGATGCTGAGGCTGGGAGAAGTAACACAGCCACCGAGTGGCAGAGACAGGACTGTGAACCCAGCCAGTCTGCTTTCAGAGGCCAAGCATAAAACACACATGATACTATCAGAAACAGAATTCTGCTTACTTCAGTCCCAGTTCAGGGCTCTGGCTCCTATTGTCTACTCAGTCTTGTTTTTTAAACCTGTCTCAGCTAAGATGACAGCTCTGTGAGCTTAGATTCTTTACCTAAGAAGTTGTCGATGTTTTACAATGGGGTTAGCATATCAAGAACTTTAAAAACTGGGCCATTTTAAATACCCTTGCACTTGGGGCAACTGTAAAGGTAGGGAAATAGCACGCTTAACAGACTCCTCAGTGAAGCCACCTGCCACAGTGACCAAGCAAATCTACAGCTTATCTGGTTTTGTGCAAGTGAGTGTCCAGAGTAATATAAAAAATAAACCAGAGATTACCATTACTGTGAGAGAGTAAGCTATGGTCAGACTTTGGTATCCTGAGGGAATACTCACACTCGCTTCCTAGACACACATACCAGAAGGGGCTTGCTTGGCTGTGACTTTGACTTGTCCTTTTCAGCTGAGCAGTTTCCAGGCGGAGCTCCCCTGCCCTGTGTTCCTGTCCAGGAAGCTGCTTCCAGTGGTACCTCCACCCTGTGCCAAAGTCCGCTCACCATGTCAATCAGGTGGTTTGGATTTTCCTAGGTGAACCAGCCACCTAGCCACTGTGCCCCTTGTCTGAACTGGTTTACTGAAATCTAGAGAAGCCTAAACTCAATCCTTTGTCCAGCCAATACACTGGAGCCAGGGACTGGCTCTCAGGGACACCACCTGTCCTCATGCTGGCTTGACTGCCCCTTCCTGTTTGCTATCTCCCTACTGGGTGCCAGCTTCACATGCCTTCCATCTCTGCATCAACACGGCTTCACCCACAGCTCACTTCTAACACCAATACTAAGCAAACCAACTTAAGCCCAGATATACAAAGAGATATAGTTAAGGGCAATGAAAAAGAGGAAAGCATGTTAACCTTGAGGGCTTTAGGCAATAACCTGATTCTCATTTCCATTTCTTCCTTATTGCAGTTTCTTTCCTCTATCTTGAAAAGAAGTGCCTTTATAAATGGGATCTTGCTTTCCCAGCATTTTTCTTTTCCTTAATGTAATCATGGCCTTTGGAGGCTTGATCATGTTTCAAATTGACATGACCCATCTGCCCCAGCTCCCATTAAACAAAAAAAGATATTACGGATTTGACATACAATTGATAGGAGCCACAGTGCTCTCCACCACTCTAAAGATGGTGACAAATCCAAGAACTGATTTGACTTGACTTCCTCTCTGGGTCTAGGAACAGCAGTATTTCCTGTCAGCTAGACAGGAAAACCAACACTGAGCTGCGTTCTGGCCATAATTCCTTTTTCTTCCAAGGTCAAACAAGTTCAGGCTGGTGTTGGGTCCCAGTCTGAGTAGAGCTAACTCGGTGCAGTTGGAGCCTTCTTGACTTCCAGTCCTTGGCAGCTCTGCTGCCTCCTCTTAATAAACTGGAACTATCTAGAAACTGAAAGGTCCTGGAGAACAGCCACCTCTGAACTGGGCACTCATTACCAGGAGAACCTGAACCACAGCTCTGGGCTACCAATTCCCCCAAAGGTCACTTGCTTAGCAGAAACTAGATCTAGAAATGTTGCCACAGCTAAGGCTACATCCCTGTTGAACCTCAAAAGCGTCATCCAATGAACAAAGCATCACCACCCATTTACTCTCTCAGGCTGAGCTGAGAAAGGGGAAGCAACTCTGGCTTATGGCTGCTCCTGGTTCTGCAAGACCGGGTAAGCCACCTCCACTTCTCACTCAGACTTACATTGAGGCCCTAACAGCTTCCAGAGGGGTCTCTCATCAACCACCTTGGCCTTAACAAGGGTAAGAAGACACCACCACCAAGAAGGATAAAATAAGTTTTTATTTATAGTCTTATAGTAAAGGGGGAAGCCTTAACTTGCAAGACAATTCTTCGGCAGTATGTACAACATACTTTTTATTTCCATGGAATGGAATCAAACACGAACTGAGACTACAGAGTATACACTAGAAATCAGCAAATGCCAGGAACGGAGTAGGAAAAAGACAAAGAAATGAGGCCTAAACACACAAAACCCTTCACTGGGATCTGCTGACCACAGCCAGAACCAGGGCTGGATCACACAATGGAGACAGGTTCCAGGACAGTAGGAAAGGAAGTGGGGTGAGGGCTGGGAAGGGTCCGCACTGGGGTGCGGGTTTAGTACCAGGTAAATTGCTCTTGGTATTTACATACAAAATCAGTTGGCTCTATTTCTTAGAAATACACACGGGAAGAAAGAAAGATTTCATCATTACTTTATGAATCTGTCGCTTTGCAAGACTGACATCATCAGAAATAGGTACAATTCACTCAGATTCAAATTTAAGTAGCAGGAAATAAATATCAAAACATCATCACTGGCCCTCAATACAAAACCTCTATGCCACCCAAAACACCCTCCCTGTCCCAACCCCAAATGGCCACTCCCTGGTGGCTGCTGCTTCACTGCTGCCATCTCCCATACATACCACGAGAGTGTCACACGGCCCTCCGTGAGGCTGGCGCCGCAGGCTTAAACAGCTGGCTGAGAGAAGCAGGAGTGAAACATGCCAGCGACTCTGTGCTGCGAATCTGTCCCCACTTTCTTTTTATACCACAAACTTCTTTAAGGATCTGGTCTTTCAATAGGAGCGATACATAGCTTTTTAGAAAAAGGAAAAAAAAAAAAAAACCCTTAAAAAGGAGGAGGGTTCATTCTGATTACTCCAAACCGGTCATCTTCTCAAAGTAGAGCAGTTCAGATTCACAAAGTCTATCAAAGGTGAGGGCGGGCCAGGAGGCCACCTGGGCAGGGCAGGCGTCCCCCGGGCATGTGCCCGGCAGGGCTGGAGGAGCTGGTAGGGTGGGCAGGACACTATGTGCTCAGAGGTCCGGCCGGCCGTCTATCCTCCACAGAAAAAGCTGCCAAGTTGGGGTGTTTTGGTTTAAAAATTCCTGTTGGGGACAGGGAATCCCTGAAGGGAATACATTAAAAAATATACAGTGGAAATGGGGAAGGAGAACGAGAGCTGTTGTCCAAGAGCTTCTACGTAAAAATAAAAATTTAAAAAAAAAAGGGAGAAAGAGAAAAATAAAGAGTCTCTTAAATGGTTCTGAGGGTTCTACCAACGAACTGAAAGGAGGATGAGACGATGGAGACAGACAGTTTTTATTGCTGGCCTGCCCCGAGTGGCTTAGCTGGCCTCCATCCGGAGCTTCTTCCTGCTTTGGGGCTCTTCAGGCTCAGACTCCGAGCTGGAGTCCGAGCCCCCATCGAAGGCAGAGATGGTGCTGCCCTTGGCGTTGGTGTAGAGGCTGTTGTCTGAGGAGGGGTAGTTGGTCTGCAGTTGGGCACTTGACCTCGCCTTCTCCAGTGCACGGACTAAAAGGCAACCAAGGGAGTGTGTTACTGCCTTCTGGAGACTTGGGGAGTAACCGAGTCTCAGACTCAGGGTCCAGCCTGTTCTTCCTAAGGGCTTGCTTGTTGGCCCCCGAGGCTCAAGATGCTCAGAAGTAGCTCCCTTCGGGTGGCTGTTCACTCACACACTTCATTTCCCTCCCGCCTTTCCCAGCTGGACCTGGGAGCCAGCAGACACTCTGCAATCCCACCCAACTCTGAAGAGAAGGCTTGTGATGTCATCGTCCTGCCGTGGAAGCCCCGCGGAGAGACTGGAGCGTGAGCTCCCTGTGGGATTCAGCAGTGCAATAACAGAGGAGAAGCTGGCCCAGGAGCATGAGGCTCCACAAGGTGTGAGGCCACACAACAGCAGGAAAGGATGACATAAGACGTATCAGCCAAAGAACAGTTTTGGCTTAGCTCTCGTGTACAAGATCCACTTGGAATGACAAGCTGGACACTTGGAAGCAAGTCACCAATACACATAAAATACCTGGGCTTTTCAAATAGCCCCTACATGCAGGCTGCCTGGCCCAGTAACCAACCCACTGACACCACCCACTGCCCATCCCTTGGTTCAGCTCAGCTTGAGCCTGGAAGGTCAACCCATTTATTTTATTTTATTTTATTTTATTTTATTTTATTTTATTTTATTTGAGGTTTTCTAACCCAGGTGGTTACTTGCATTTCCTTTTACTTGCATCTTCCATGAGGGAGGAAGAGAAGTGAATTCCCCAGGAACAAAGAACTTGATCAGCTCTCGCTTTCCCCTGTGGTTGTAGGAAAAGGCGGGTGTGAGCATTGAGAACAGCATGGGCCTAGCCCATAGGCTGCCCTGATTGGACTACCATTGACAATGGGGAGGGCTCACTGTCCCTGAACACCTGGAGTCTCTGGTACTTATACAGCACATTCCACTCCAAGGACCTCAAAGCTCTTTTCAGACACCTGATGCCAGGTGTGATCCCTACTGCAGGCAGAGCACCTGAGCCCCAAGAAGGGGAGAGGTCAGGCCAGAAAAGATACAAGTCTCCAGATGTCCAACTTCCTAGCTTCCACTGTCTCCTCACTGGCACCTCAGGTCCTTCCTCAGGACGGCTCTAACACTCAGTTACTCAGGCCCCAAGAAGCAGGACCAAGCCTGCTACTGAGCACATACTCCATGACTGGCTCTGACTCTGCAGGCCCAGGTGCCAAAGCCTGACCTGGCTGGAGCACAGCAGGGCCAGCTGCCCCACGAGCTCGGGTGCTCACCTTGCTGCTCCAGAAGAGCATTCTGCCGCTTGAGGTCGTCAATATCTTGCTGGTGTGTGTGGTTTTTCCTTCGCATATACTGGATATATTCTGTGGCTTTGTCTAGGATTTGGGCCCGGGATGCCTGTGGCAATATGAGAAAAAGCACAGGGGACAAAATAAAAACCCAATCCAGGCAGTGAGGGAACCTGGCCTGCAGCAACTGCTTGGGTGGCTGGAAACGAGAGGGTAAGGTGGGAAAAGGCTGAAGAAATACAATAATGGCTACTGTAGGCTTTATTTATTTATTTATTTATTTATTTATTTTTTGAGACAGAGTTTCGCTCTTGTTGCCCAAGCTGGAGTGCAACAGCGTGATCTTGGCTCACAGCAACCTCCGCCTCCTGGGTTCAAGTGATTCTCCTGCCTCAGCCTCCTGAGTAGCTAGGATTATAGGCGTGCGCCACCACGCCCATCTAATTTTTTTGTATTTTTAGTAGAAATGGGGTTTCACCATGTTAGCCAGGCTGGTCTCAAACTCCTGGCCTCAGGTGATCTGCCCACCTTGGCCTCCCAAAGTGCTGGGATTATAGGTCACAGGTGTGAGCCACTGCGCCCAGCCTGTTGTTGTTTTTTTGGTTTTTTTTTGGAGACGTAGTCTCGCTCTGTTGCCCAGGCTGGAGTAGAGTGGTGTGATCTCAGCTCACTGCAACCTCCACCTCCCAGGTTCAAGTGATTCTTCTGCCTCAGCCTCCAGAGTAGCTGGGATTACAAGTACACGCCACGTTGCCTGGCTAATTTTTACATTTTTAATAAAGATGGGGTTTCACCATGTTGGCCAGACTGGTCTCAAACTCCTCACCTCAGGTGATCCACCTACCTCGGCCTCCCAAACTGCTGGGATTACAGGCGTGAGCCACTGCATCCGTGAAGGCCTTCTTTGTGACATACAAGATGCCAAGTGCTTTACAGAGCTTAACTCACAAGATTAGTCTCAGAGGTAGCTCTACTAAGAACCCAAGGATCAGAGAAGTACACCGCTTTATTCAAAATCACCAGCTGCACAGTAGCATGGCCTGGATTTAAACTCAGAGCCATCCGACTCCTGAACTGTACTCCTCCCATCTCCTCTGGTTCTTTAGGTTGCTTTAAAGTCTTTAGCTTGGCTATGTCTGGAAACATTAAAACACTACTTAAATGAAAGCTTTAGGTCACTAATTCTGCTACGGCCTGGCTTGAGACAGGAATGGGTACAATGTGTTTCATCAAGACCCAAGATTCCAGCCAAACTCTGAAACCACTGTTAACTATTCCGAACTGAACAGTGCTGCTGTGTCACTACTTCAGCCTTCCTGGCTAAAGAGACTTTCATAAAAAGCTGTCGGTGCTTGATGTCAACACAGGAAGAGCATGAGATTGGGCCATTTCAGGAAACAACCACACCTCTACAATGGCTGTGGGTTGCCTGGGTACTGCCTTGCTAGAGTAAGTTCGTAAGTCAATAACATGGATGTCATGTTACTGTGCCCCTAGACATCAAACTTGTCTGGGAGATTCTCTCCAGGCTACAAACATAGTCAGAGTTACTTATGGCCAGGCAGCCAGCCAAACTGGTAGAACAGTACAAAGCCAAGCAAAGCTCAAGGAGGGGTAGCCTAGTAGCTTAAGTATGGCCTTCCAGCTAGAGACTCCTGAGCAGCCGGAAAGCTTCTTACTCAGGGTAGGGAGTGCTTGACAATTCTGTATTACAAGCCCAATGGGTCCTAAACAACCAGAACACAACAGCGGGAGAAAGACAAAGAAAACATGTACACCGTGGCTAGCAAAACCAGATCTACTCATATTAAATCCTAACAATCTCAATTTATAGGCCTCAGTTTGGGCTGAGTTTCAGAAAGGTTTGTAAGGCCCGTGCTTATTCATAAGTCCTCACAAGTACTAGAATTTCCAGGCTTTCCTCTTTAGCACCCTTAAGGTAATTTCCTCAAGGAAATTGTTCATAATCAACCATTTTTATCAGGTGCAAATTACGTACAAGATACTAGGCAGATACTGTGGGGAAACAAAATGTATTAGTCATGGCTTCTTTGCCCCAAAGCTTACTTACTATCTAGTTGAGGAGATAAATATGTCTATACATGGAAATATCACAGGGCAGTGCTGACAAGCGTAACCTGACTAGCAGAGACTAGAGACACCACGGGAAAGATGGCTTCTGGCTGGGGTGATTACCTACTGTGTGCTACGCATTGGCCTTGGTGCTGCATGTGTGCATGCAACACGCTCCTATCTGAAATGGTGAGCCCTGTGTTAGACCAAGGTGGCGTCTGGAATAGCACAGTCAAGATGGGATGGGGAAAAAGTGAGATGCGTTTCTTTAGTTGAGTCAGTCAGCTTATGCAGAAGGAATGAGAGTTCCTAGCCTAGCAATGGATACTTCAGACACTGTTTCCCATTTCTACAAAGGGGCCTTATTAGGGTTTATTAGGTGACAAAATGGGGTGGAAAAAAGGAGCACATAATTAGAAGGGACTGATTAAAATACCTTCCTCTCTGGATACTGGAGATGGAATGAAAAATGATTAGTATTGATAAGAGGTGGTAGAGTGGCAAGGAAGAATTTGGGAATTAGAGGACAGAGGAGTGCTCTGCATGCTTGTCATTAATGGGTTCTGTAGCTGCAGACACATTTCTCACCTTGCCTATTCCTCATCTGACTAGAAATTCTCTAAGATCCCATCTAGCCCTCCAAAGCTTACCCTTTCCATCACTGATGTAATTTACATCCCTCTATTTAAATTTGCCTATGTAAAAGCTATTTTTTCAACTAATAGTTCCCAGAAGGCAACATTAGCTCTTAACTACCCATGTGCATCCGGGACAAGGGAAAAAATGCACAATCTCTGAAACCAGAGAGCACTTGCAAATGTTCAGTGATAACTTTTAATGAATGACCAGACTGAGTAACAGCCTTTTTGCTACCAGTTTCTCCTTCAAATATTTATACATGAAACCAGGGAATTAGGATCAAGAAGTGAAAAGTGAGCAGTAAGCACAGCAAAACAAGCCAGAAGAGAGAAAAAGATCTGTGAGGGATGGCAGTTTCCATTTCAGGGTAGTTTTTGGATGAAGATAAAATTCATAGATGTTCAGAACATAGTGTCTTGGGAACAACAGGAGTCCAAAGAAGGCTGGATTGGTTTAAACTCAGAACGAGGCCTTCAGAATGCTAAGCACAGCCCTTCCTCCATCCTCTGCTGAAAGCAGAAGTGCCCCTGGTCACTTAGGGTGCCCTGATCCTCAGCAAGTCCAAAAGAATGGTTCAGAGTTAACTTTATTTTACTCTTCCCAGGGTACCCAACAAGAATTAAGGCCCAACAAGAAAAAAATTTAAAGCACAAAATATAGAAACACCCCAAATTTGCATGTGCATGTAGTCCAGGAAAGAAAAAGCAAAAGGCTGAAGCTAAAAATGCTAGACTCACCTGCAATCCTCCCCTGCCATCTTTCCACTCCATACAAGATCATGTGGCCAAACACAGCATGAAGGTGGGGGCAGGGCCTTCCTTGTCTTTATGAGTTTATAATATGTGACCAGCAAACACAAAGCCAGCAAGAAACCCTGGGATTTATGGCATGGACTATGGAATAACCCTGGACTTTCAGTTTCTGTTTTCTGAAAATTGCTCTAAGTCAGCTGAGTCAACTGCCTATCTTCATGTGAGTGTGACTGATCAGATAGAACTTGGTAAGTCAACATGTCCACAGAGCAAGTGCTGCCTTGGGTACTCAGTAAAAGCCTGAAAATTTTTTTCCTGATAGTTTTTATAATTAGCAGAATCATAATTTTGATTCTGTCTTTGTGAACAGAAATGGCTCTTTAAATGGCTTGGATGGAGCCCTGAGACAGGGTGGATGGTGGCTGAAGGGACTGAAGAGGTAGCCAGGCCTCCCATGTAGCCATGTGAGTAAACGCAAAGGGCTCAGCAGGCCTCTCTCTCACCTCTGGGAGCCACACAAACGGATACTGGGCAGCCTTGCCAGATCTTGCTCCAAAGCCATGGCTGCACATAGCAACACAAGTGACAATGATGATGGGGGTGGTAACAATGGCAGCACTAACACTTACTGAGTACTTACTAAGTGTCAGGCATCCTCACACAACCTTCTGATGTTTTCCCTATTTTATAAATGAGGAAACCGAGACACAGAGCTGTAATTTACCCAATGTTATATAAACTAATAGGAAGTTGAGTCAGGATTTGAATCCAAGCCTCCAGGACACTCATATTTTGGGAACACAGAGGAAGCTATGGAACTAATTTAAAAAGATCAATAGAATTGCAGGGACACTGTTGTCATGGAGGGGAAAGTTGGAGGAGGAAAAGGACTACGAAAGTCACCTGATTTGCCTACAAGGACGTCAATGGAAGACCCTAGTGAAGGTGGTTTTCTTGGAGGAGTGACAGCCGAAGCCCAATGGTAAATTGTCTCTGCACCGGTAACAGGCATAAGAATTGAGTTGCAAGTGAGGCAATGATGAAGACTAGTCTTCAGAATTTGGTTGAAAAGTAAGAAGTAGGCCAGGTGCAGTGGCTCATGCCTGTAATCCCAGCACCCTGGGAGGCTGAGGTGGGAGGATCACTAGGGCTCAGGTGTTGGGGACCAGCCTAGAAAACACAGCAAGACACTTGGGCTCTATAAAAAAATCAAAAGATTAGCTGGGCATGGTGGTACACGAATGTGGTCCCAGCTACTTGGGAGGCAAAGGTGGGAGGAGCTCTTGAGCCCATGGGGCTGAAGCTGCAGTGAGACAGGCTTGTGCCAACACACTCCAGCCTGAAAAACAGAGTGAGACCCTGCATTAAAAAAAAAAAGTGAAAAATGGTAGTTTGTAATAGCAGGATAGCAGCATTGAAGGAAGGTTATTTTTCTTTCTATTTTAAAGACAGGTGAGAACTAAACAGGCTTCTAGCAGAAACACATTGAAAGGAAAAGCCTCAAGATGCAAGCGAGCTTGAGAGAACTGACCTAACCATCTGGTCTGGAGGGCGGAAGTGGAAGGTTAGGTGGGGGATGTCAGCTTCCCACAGTACACTGCTGGCTTCATTACCTCTTGGCAGCCCAGAAGGATAAAAGCAAAATGAATAACGTAGAAGGGACCCAGGGTGTGGCAGAGGGTCTGCCAGGTTCCTGTCCCTCCTACTGTTTATGCTGCAGCTACGTGTCCATTTGCATTCCCTCCCAAGGCAGTAAGCAGACAGAGGGAAGGCCAACCCTCTCAAGCAGAGGCACCCACTGTCAGACCTCTGCTTTTGAACAGCATCCACCCACCCCACACATCACAGCAAGAACTGACTACATATGTCACAAAAGGCCTCAGACCCAAAAGACTTGGATTCTAAATAGAACAGTTTAAGGCCCCAAATGACTCCTGAAATTGTTAGCACTGATGCTTCAGATGAAGTCCAAGGTTATTAAATCTCATTTAAGGCAATGGTTCTCAAAAATTTTCAATGTAAGGCAAGAGTTCCAAATATTTCTGGAGTTATAAATTTTATCACAGTAACTTGGATTTCTGTAAAACTTCAAGTTGTTTTAGAAAGTGGGTGGGGAGAGGTGAGGAAAAGAATAGTAGTGCTAGATTGTTAACATTAGGAACACCACTGCCCTTCCCTAGGGTCCCAATGCTGACGTGAGAAACAATAATCTTAACTCTACTGAACACTTTTCCTCTTCAGTGCCCAAAACAGATGCCAGTGGGCTGATGTTACAGCTGTCTTGTTCCCCTAAGAACCAAAATGCCATATCTGGAGGGATGAAAAAAGAGGTACTGCTGGACTCAACAACTGACATCTGTTTTATTTTGTACTAGTTATTTTAGAGAAAATGAAACCATTTATTTTCTGAAACCTGCGTAAGCTTTTACACATACGAAGGTAAAGGGAGGGCCCAGGGCTAAACTGGTGTACATTTCCATGTGAATAAGCCATCTTTTGAAAACCAAAACGAAAGAATATGCACAACAAATTTGGATCCACATTAAACTAGTTCATTCAAAAATGGAACCCCATCAATGCCAGCAAAGGAGGCTGGAAGGTTGTAAGGCCAGAGTCAGCACAGACCCATGGCTCCTTGAAGGCTTCCTGCTGCCAGGGCCTCCCCAGCCACAGGACCATTTTGCTGATTACCAGGGAAAGGCAGAGCTATCAGCCCTCAAGCAGCTTAATTAAAGCCAGGAGTAAGACATTTGTGTAAGGGGTCAAAACAATCATTTTTTAAATCTTGCATCCTTTTTTCTTGTGCACTTGGTAGCTTGAAATGAAGGTGTGGCATTTCTGCATCAAACTTTGACAATGAAGGACAGGAGTACACAATTTCCAAAAGAGGAAATAGAGCTAGTAAATAAACATGTGGAAAAGCAATTAATTTCACAAGTAATAAATAGAATACAAAATTACTAACTTTTGTTTACTGAATTAGTTACCCTCTTCCAAAAAAAAAAAAATTCCAGTGATAATGAAACTGGTACTCTCAAAACACTACCAAAAGACTACTCTTTAGAATTTGCTTGAAAAAAAGAAAGAAATGGAAGAAAGAGGATATAAAAACAATCCTCTTGGAAAGCATTTTGGCAACACACGGAAAAAGGTCAGATGCTCACACCCCTCAACCCAGAAATCCAACTTCTTGGAGTCTATGGAAATGGCTACATATACAGAGATGTCCATATTGTAATTATAAATTTTAAATTTTAAAAACTGAATGCAACCCCAATTGCCCAAAAGAAACATGCCTAATGACTAAACATGAGCACACTGTATGACCTAGCGAAAAAATATATTATGTAAAAGCAGCAAGCTATAAATAGTACTTTCCCTGTGGGAAGCATGTAGATGAAGAGACCAGGAAGGAATACACAAATTGATAACACTATATTTCCTTGCTTGTTAGACTCCATCAATAAATCCATGGATTGAACAATAGCAGCTTTTGGGCAGAAAAAAAAGGAGGCAGGTTTCTTTTCACATCCACTTTAAGATGATGTCTAATTTTAGTCACATTAAATGGGGCAGGGGGGTACGGAGAGTCTATTTTTGGATTATACTATCTGATCTGATAGTCACTAGCCACATGTGGCTAATAAACACTTGAAATGTGAGTACTCTGAATTGAGATGTGCTGTTAAGTTGAATTTAAAGACTTGGTGAATAAATAATTTTAAATATATTGATTACATGTTGAGATCATACTTACTTTTGAATATTAGGCTAAATAAATTATATTATTCAAATTTTCACCTGTTTAACTTTTTAATTGGTTCTACTCGAAAATTTAATTGTATTTAAGTTATATTTAAAATGCATTTGTGACTCATGCTAAATTTCTGTTGGGCAGCATTTGTCATAGCCAAAGGGAAGGCTGTAGTTGTGTTAGAGGAAGGAGGGATTCATGTTTTTTCTTCTTCCCATTTTTCTAAAGTTTTTGCAATTTTGTTGGAGAAAACAAAAATGCTAAAGGCAAGGCCTAGTAATCAATCTCTATCCTTCCGAATCTCAAGATGCGAAAAATGTTAGGTGAAGAGCTCTCTAGTACTCTTGGGGGAGTGAGACCTCTCTCATTCTGTATGACAGTCTCCCAGAAGGAATAATTAGATTTCTGCCCTACAGGAGCATATCATTTAATTAGGTGATAAGTTAATCACAGAAATTAGGGAGACTGAGGAGAGGTCCCACAAAAGGCCACAGAGGTTCAAGGGAGAGTTCTAAGGGAGGGGCAGTATTTGATATTGGCCTCTAAGGCAAGGAGCTGGAGACTGAGGGAAGCGGGGAACTCAGGAAATAGAGGACAGGCTGCAGGTAGGCCTTGTGAGCAGGGCTCATCAATATGGAACCCCCAAGTCACCTGGGCAGTGTGGCTGGGGTTGGACCTTGAGAAAAGCAAAGCACTCAGATATGCTGAGAATGAAATTCCTGGGCAAACAGAAGAGGGGTTGATATGGTTTGGCTGTGTCCCTACCCAAATCTCATCTTGAATTTAACTCCCACAATTCCCATGTGTCGTGGGAGGAACCTAGTGAGCAGTAATTGAATCATGAGGGTTGGTCTTTCCCATGTTGTTCTTGTGATAGGGAATAAATTTCGTGAGAGCTGATGGTTTTAAAAACAGCAGTTTCCCTGCACAAGTTCTCTTCGCCTGCTGCCATCCATGTAAAACGTGACTTGCTTCTCCTTGCCTTCCACCATGATTGTGAGGCCTCCCCAGCCATATGTAACTGTAAGTCATTAAACCTCTTTCTTTTGTAAATTGCCCAGTCTCAGGTATGTCTTTATTAGCAGCATGAAAATGGACGAAATGCAGTAAATTGGTACCAGTAGAGTAGGGCACTGCTGAAAAGATACCTGAAAATGTGGAAGCAACTTTGGAACTAGGTAACAGGCAGAGGTTGGAACAATTTGAAGGGCTCAGAAGAAGACAGAAAAATGTGGGAAAGTTTCAAACTTCCTAAGGACTTGTTGAATGGCTTTGCCCAAAATGCTGATAATGATATGGACAATAAAGTCCAGGCTGAGGTGGTCTCAGATGGAGATGAGGAACTTGTTGAGAACTAGAGCAAAGGTGACTCCTGTTACGTTTCAGCAAAGGGCTTGGCAGCATTTTGCCCCTACGCTAGAGATATGTGGAACTTTGAACTTCACAGAGATGATTTAGGGTATCTGGAGGAAGAAATTTCTAAGCAGCAAAGCATTCAAGAGGTGACTTGGGTGCTGTAAAAGGCATTCAGTTTTATAAGAGAAGCAGAGCATAAAAGTTTAGAAAATTTGTAGCCTGACAATGTGATAGAAAAGAAAATCCCATTTTCTGAGAAGAAATTCAAGCCAGCTACAGAGATTTGCATAAGTAATGAGAAGCCGAATGTTAATCCCCAAGACAATGGGGAAAATGTCTCCAGGGCATGTCAGAGATCTTCACAGCAGCTGTTCCCATCACAGACCCAGAGGCCTAGGAGGAAAAACTGGTCTTGTGGGCTGGGCCCAGGGTCCACACGTTGTATGCAGCCTAGGGACTTGGTGCCCTGCATCCCGGCCACTCCAGTCGTGGCTGAAAGGGCCCAATGCAGAGCTCAGGTTGTGGCTTCAGAGGGTGCAAGCCCCAAGCCTTGGCAGCTTCCTCATGGTATTGAGCCTGGGAGTGAACAAAAGTCAAGAATTGGGGTTTGGGAACCTCTGCCTAGATTTCAGAGGATGGAGTATGGAAACACCTGTATGTCCAGGGAGAAGTTTGCTGAAGGGACAGGGCCCTCATGGAGGACCTCTGCTACGGTAGCGCAGACAGGAAATGTGGGGTCAGAGCCCCCACACAGAGTCTCTACTGGGGCCCTCTCTAGTGGAGCTGTGAGAAGAGTGCCACCATCCTGCAGACCCCAGAATGGTAGATCCACTGACTGACATCTTGCACTGTGCACCTGGAAAAGCTGCAGACACTCAATGCCAGCCTGTGAAAGCAGCCAGGAAGGAGGCTGTACCTTGCAAAGCCACAAGGGTAGAGCTATGCAAGACCAAAGGAACCCACCTTTTGTATCAGCATGACCTCTATGTGAGACATGGAGTCAAAGGAGATCATTACAGGGCTTTTAGATTTGACTGCCCTGCTGGATTTTGGACTTGCATGAGGCCTGTAGCCCCTTTTTTTGACCGATTTCTCCCATTTGGAATGGCTGTGTTTATCCAATGCCTGTACCCCCACTCTATCTAGGAAGTAACTAACTTGCTTTTGATTTTACAGGCTCATAGGCAGAAAGGACTTGTCTTGTCCCAGATGAGACTTTGCACTGTGGACTTCTGAGTTAATGCTGAAATGAGTTAAGACAAGGCACGATTGGTTTTGAAATGTGAGGACATGAGATTTGGGAGGGGCCAGGAGCAGAATAATATAGTTTGGCTGTGTCTCCACCCAAATCTCATCTTGAATTGTAATTCCCATGTGTTGTGGCAGGAACTCGGTGGGAGGTAATTGAATCACGGGGACAGGTCTTTCCCATGCTGTTCTCGTGATAGTGAATAAGTCTTGCAAGATCTGATGATTTTAAAAACAGAAGTTTCCCTGCACAAGCTCTCTCTCTTTGCCTGCTGCCATCCATGTAAGACATGACTTGCTCCTCCTTGCCTTCGCCATGATTGTGAGGCTTCCTTCCAGCCACGTGGAACTGTAAGTCCACTAAACCTCCTTCTTTTGTAAATTGCCCAGTCTCAGGTATGTCTTTATCAGCAGCATGAAAACGGACTAATACAAGGGTGTATAGTAACTGGAAGGTTAATGTCAGGAAGGAGGCGAAAAAGCAGGTAGGTAAGCTGGGTATCTTATTTACAGAACATGGAATACCAGTCCTTACCTAAATGGGCAATGAAAAGCCCTTGGAGGTTTTCAGCAGCATGCAAATAATTTATAAGAAATTAAATGCATTTACAATTGCTGAGCCTGGAGCCTAAGGGAGACTTGGGCAACTATGGGCAACAATTTAAGATGTAGAAACTTTAAAAAGATAATTGCCCAAGTTGGAGTCTGACTAGCTAATATAACCTTAATGAGTAATGAGGAGAAGTGGATAGGGCTATAGTTTACATTTCATTTAAATGACAATCCCTCTAGCAGCTCAGATATGCTATAGACATAGGTTACCGAATGAACTGTCAGCCTTAAAAGCATCAACAGGAATGAGCCATCTCCCAAAATAATATGGCCAGGTTGATGGGGGATTCCTCCCCTCAGTTAATAAACATTCACTATGCTCCCTACTATGTGCAGGCACTGAGGGAAGAAATATAACCAAAAGGAGACATTCTCCCTGCCTTCATGGTACTTATTGTAGTGTAGTGCCAGCAGACAGTCATTGAATAATCACACAAATATATGTAAAACCTCATATATTAAGTATAATATATAAATGTGTGTACATAAAAGTATAAATGCTATGAGAGCCTTTATCCTTAAGAATCATGTTCCCTGCCATAAGGGAACTATTATATTTGGTTTCAACATCTACCTGTTAAGAAAACCAGATTTTAATGGAAATGAAACTGAGATTAACTCAATGTAAAGCTCTTATCTGATGCTCAGCATGTTATCTCATTATTGTTAATTGTTAGATGTAATCCTCTTTCCCAACAACAGAGCAAGACCCTCAAGGGTAGACACCATCTATTATGTCTTTTAACCTCTACAGCACTCACAAGGTCTTACTTATATAGTTGAGCACATAATATTGACTGTTGCTGTTTTCTTTAATGGCTGAGCAAGCCTGCTGTTTCCTCTGGCTCTCTCTCTCCACCACAATTTACTTACTGAGAACCTACTATGTGCCAGAATCTGTGATAGGAACTGACAGAGGCAGTGCCCTCAAATTCTCACCTCAAAATAAAGAAATTCTATTTTTCTTTATTTTCATTTGAAGTTATATTCTCTCTCTCCAACACAGCTCTCCCCATAAGGGAGAAATGCAGAGCTCAACTGCCTGAGAGAGCAATGAGTTTGATAACAACAGGCACTGAGGGAGAGACTTAAAAGATGAGAAATTACTATAAACCACTGTAGAGCTACAAATGGCAATGATGAAAATAACCTACTGCTAAAGCCATCCATGATAAAGAGACAGTGTGGTTGGTTATAATCATTCTGGCTCAGGTACTGGGGCTTATGAGATGGAGGACAGAATTATACTCCCATGTAAAGGCTGGCTATCAGGTCTTGCTCCCCAACATAAGTATGGTGAACTTAGTGCCAGTGAACCATTGTGTAACACTCCCTAGTACCCAAGCAAGGACACTTAAATAATACTTTCTATAAAAGTAACATCTCTGTTTAAAAAAAAAAAAAAAAAAAAGCAGGGAGGGGGCCACAGTTGATCTTGCCCTTACTCCATTACTCTGGTTGGCTGGCTGATGATTCTAATTCCATCCTATTGTTCCCAGTGGAACAATAGTGGAACTCCACATACAGTTGAGAAACTGCAAGGAACACAAAAGACTCAAACAACAGAGTTCGAGGGTCTACTTGCTAACTCTGCGACCTATGGCAAAACCCAAATGAACCACCAACTGTAATGGTCTATTTTCTTGAGCTCAGAGCAACTATGTGAACTCAGAAAGAAATTATAGGCTTTAAATGATCCTTAATACCCTGCATTTCAGTGTTACCTACATACACCACCTCAGAGGATAGCATTTCTGTAGTAGCCGTGGTATGACACACTGCCAAGATTAATAGGCCTATCCAGGGGAAGCTCCCAGGACAATGACAAGATCCAAGTATTTAAGCAAGATTTCTTTAAAATATCCTTAAACTGCTTACCCATATGGTATAGGAAAAAGATGGAACTTGCAACTGGCAATCCTGAGTTCTAGCCCCTGTCCTGCTACAGATGGGATAGTGATCTTGAGCCTGTTAACAACACTGACAGGAGCAACAGCAGTAATAACTAACTGTCAAATAACAGTACCATACCTTATACAACTGCTGTGTGGATTTAATTTTACATTGCAATACAATGTCAATTATTACTGATTTTTTTCCTCAAGAAAAAGGTAATTCTTATTTTTTATTTTTTTGAGACAGGGTCTCACTCTGTCACCCAGGCTGGAGCGGTGCCATCACAGCTCACTGCAGCCTGGACCTCCCAGACTCAAGTGATCCTCCTACCACAGCCTCCCAAGTAGCCAGGACTACAGGTAAGCATCACCACGCCCAACTAATTTTTGTATTTTTTGTAGAGATGCAGTTTTGCCATGTTGCTTAGGTTGGTCTCAAACGCCTGGGTTCAAGCGATCCACCTGCCTGTCTCCCAAAGTGCTGGTATTACAGGCATCAGCCACCATGCCCAGCCAACCATTTTTTAAAATGTTTAATTTATAGTAGAAATACAGAAAACAAAGGGTAAATAGAGTTTGGGTCCCACATTTAAAGCTTTCTTTCTTTTTTACGCAAGTATCCCCTATTATTGGTTAGGATCCAATTCAATTAACATATTGCTTTCTCTTTAAAAAACAAAAGGCTTAGGACGCATATGACAGATAATCCAAATGCTAAGGGAGAAGTCAGCTGAAACATAAAGATGCTTAAGTCAAAGGAGACTGGAACACAGAGAGACCCAAATCAAAGGCTTTCCCTTTAAGAATCTAAGTTTCCCAAAACTCACATGGTAAAATAATCATTTCATGATTATTTACATAATGTCATAACCTTAATTACCACAATCTAAGAATGAGCCTATTTCCTTTAGTTCAAATACCACACTTAAAAAAACGCCAGGTTTAGTGAGAACTCATAAGTCTAAGGGACCAAAATATTCTGTTAGACTCACGGCACCTATGAAACAGCGCTGGCAGCTCGCTTTTTAAAGAGGAAGAGGTTGAGAGCTTATAGACATTTCCTTCATTCACTGTCAGTAGGACATATTTGGATTATAACACAGGATAGGAGGATTCTGAAATTAGAATGGTATCTAGTAAATTCTCAAATTGGGGTTTTGTTGACTGGCTCTAGAATCTGGTTCCCCTGGACCACTCCTCTCTCCTAGTCCTGCTACTTTTCTGCCGGCATCTCCTGCCACCATCCCTTCACTCATTCCACTCTACCCACTCTGGCCTCTTTGTTTTCCCTGCCTGGCCCAGGAATGCTTACAGGTTCCTGTCTCAGTGCTACCACACTTGCATTCCCTCTGCCTGGAATGCTCATTACCAGACAGATGCACTACTCTTTGCTTCACTTTGTTCAAAGCTTTGCTAAAATGTCACCTTGCCAGCAACACTCTTCTTCTCTGCCATAATTAAAATTGCAACTCTTCTTCTCTGTTTTTCTCCATGGTACTTACCTGACATAATACATATATTTTAAATTCTTACTTCATTTTTTCATCATTTCCTCATCAGAGCAAGAGCTCCTGTTATTGTCTGTTTTGTTTACTGCTGTATTCCCAGTATCTAGGATAGTGCCTGGCATGTAGCAGACCCTCAGTAAGTATGTGCTGAATGGCATGAATGAGTAAACAAATGAGCCACAACAAATGACAAACTATTCCATTTGTAAGACTACCAAATTCAAACCTTTAACTTCCTTGAAGAAAGAAAGGAGAAAATAGGATTTAGAATAATGTAATTATAAGGACTTAAGGAAGAATGTTATGGCATTGTAAAATAGGCTGGATAAGGAAAAGGTATAGTTGTGATCCTATGACCCACCTCTCCCAATGTATTCAAACTTAAGAATGCCTAAGAATCATCTGACTGCTTGTTATAAATACAGATTCCCAGGTTTCCATCCAGAAAGGCTGATTCAGTAGTGAATCTTATGTGGGTGGTCCGCAACTCACCCCTTGAGAAACATTGCCCCAGTGCCACTCCTGGTTAGGTGAGACTTAGGAGAAGGCAGCTCTTTTCCATATAGTTTACCAAAGCAATTTTAATTGATACTATGGTACAGGAATAAGCACCAACTGTCAACAGGTCAAAGAAGCCTAAGAGATAATCTTTGGCATGTGTTTACTTTGACTAAAGGGGTGAGTCTGTCTCTAGTCATAAAGATTTCCGTGGTACTTAGTGTTGTACCCAGGAAGGTTGTTATTCCAGGTAAGTACCTTGGTTTAAGGTCATTAAATCAAGTCCACACTAAGTAGGCTTAACCCATGGCAAATTCTGGTTTTGCAATACCAGGTATGTACATGGCCTGTTTTGTTCTTTATAAAGGTCAGAACTTCTCCATGTTTACGCCACATGGAAAGCCACACCTTAGATAAAGTATAGAGGCCATAACTTACCAGAGTGACAATATAAAAAACGAAAGCATAAGGGTTCCAAATTTGATCTTGGATAACCAAACAAATCCAGGACCCCCACCACAGAACTAAATCAAAGTGCACCCAAAAGCAAAGATTGTTCTTAACAGAATAGTTCCTTCTTTATAAAACACTGGATCACTAAAGCAAAAACACAGGTCCTCTTCCCAGCTTGCCAGTTATTCCAATGAATTGCTGCAGACAACTACACTCTCTGTCAAGGATGGAACTAGCCATGCAGATGTTTTCTCCAAATTCCAGGGAGTGACCCCAACCCATAGGCTTTTACTCAAAGCTTCTAATTTTGTTTTTCAAATGTAGAAACAGCTGGTGCCTAGCCCTCCAGGGAAAATGCTAGGTTCCGGAAGGGAGTGGGGAAGAATGGTTATTTTTTTTCTGTTTCACATGAACATGTCTCTTCACTCAAGTCTTTTGTCCCACAGCTTAAAATGATCTTTATACGCCTTGGAAATAACAATTATTGGGGCTGGAAAATCAATGGTGCCCAGGTTGTCTTTCACATACGTTACACACATTTCTGCAAGTGCTCATTTACAATAAGTATTAACTTTGAACCATAGGAAAGGAATTCTCATGGAGGTCTAGGGTATTAATGACCTCTGGAATCTTTACTGTTATCCCAAACGAACTCTTGGCCACTCTTTATACTATAGTGTATAGTTATAATTTCTTGAATTTATTACAAATAATACAAATTTTAAAAGATAACTCCTACCATTATCTCACAAATAGCTCCATTATATCTGACATATTTTGTTAAGGATAAACTGGAGTAGGTAAGGTGTGCAGTGATCCTCCAAACAGTCAAAAATAAGGCAACCATGCTACCTGAATATCTCTGACTACATTTCCTTCCCAATAGGTGAGTGCTCTGCTAAGCTCTGCAACAAGTTCCAAGCTAGTAGTGGCCAGCTACTCAGCTTTCTCAGGAAACTCACCTTCTCTCCTTGGAGTGATGGGACTGAGTCCCGCAAACTGTGAAAGCTGTCTTTGATGTGGTCCCTACGTTTTCGTTCCAGTGCATTATGATGAGCCCGTTTGTCAGCCTAGAAGAATGGGAGAAAGAACACATTAGGAATGTCACTCCTTTTGCTTGGTACAAGGTGGGTGGGGTACAGCCTGGAAGTACACGCTGTCAGCACTGTCCCTGGCGAGTGGACTGGGAAGGATTTCTCGAGGTGGGCAGTTAGGAGTCTCCAGAATTAGGCTCTGCTAAAGGGGGAGAAAGGGGTGAGCAACGCTTGCGACAGGAACATCCAAAGTAGCTCGATGCATCCAGCTCATGCATAAGTAAAATAAAAGTTATTCAGGGGGACAAAGTGTGACTCTCCTGTAACATCAGTGGTCCCCCCCAACTTGCTTATGTGACAGAAGAGCCACCAGTCTGTGGTTAGGAAGTGACTAGAGAAAGCTCCAGTGGCCCCTTCTTAAGATGTGATCACCTCCACTGTAAGAGATTCCCCAGATAGGTGTCCAGGGGAAGAAAGAGTTAAGTCACTGGTGCTTCTTTAATGTGAAACCATCACCATGAGTCCCAAGCCCACTAAAAGGCACTAGTTTAAGACCTTCTCACCAAATCATACAATAGAAGCTAAAACCTCTATAAAACCTAGATGCATTAATCTGAGATCATTATGACAGAGCTGATAAGATGACAACTGAATTCTGAGTTCCTATTTTTTTAAAGTAGATCCAAGGTGCTATCCTGCCAAGGGCTTCCTTGCACACAGGCAGTGCCTGACAGGCAGTTCTTAAGAGGGCACAACTTCTGACACCACATACTCAGAATAAATTATCTCAGGTACCTGTGGCAGGTCAGGCTAACTGGCAGTATCTAAATATCCAAGTCAAAGCCTTAGCCTGCTTGGAATCACAAAGAACAGTCAGCTGGAGATGGACCAAAACTGCCAACACCAAATCAGGAATGGCAAAATGCTCTGGCTTCAGGCAGAAGAGACAGCGCTGGAGAGCATGGTAAGAGCACTTCAGCAGGTCCCCATCAGAGGGGTCTCCCCTCCAAACGGAACACAAACAACCCAAAGCAAGAAGAACTTCATCACACCTACACTCTAGGAATTACGGAAATTATGCTCTGAACATTCACCTTGAATGCACAAGGTTGCACTGAGCTAATCTAGAGAGCCAGTCTGTACTGGGAAGTTCAGGTAGCTTAAATCTACACAAACAGAGGGCCAGAAATTCAAAAAATGGAACAGGAGTAAATAACTTGGCTTAGCACAAGAATAATGCTGCCTCACGTGAATCCTTGTACTAGAGAAGATGTACAGACAAAAATCTATCAAGAGTTGTGAAAACGAAAGGACTTGAAATTCTCCTGTTATTTAATCCTAAAAGTCCTAGTCATTACAGAGGAAGAGGAGACTGGGAGCACCTGTAGTCATCTGAGTTACTTCCTGGTCTCTTAAACTAATACCTCACCTACAGCTCTGTTGAACTGGACATGTGGTTCCCATGACAACCATGGTTCTCCATAGCATATCTCTCTTTTGGGGGCAGATGCCTGGAGCACTTCTAAAGTTGTCCTAATCTTGTTAAGTCTGGATTCACTGTAAAATGAATGTTTACTGAACTATAGTGACATGAAATATGAAGCTGAGAGGACAGTCAAGTTTGGAACACCACGTAACCTGAGGGTAGAGGTAGGTACTCTGTATCATACAACTTTAGCGCAAAATTATAGATGCCTTCTAACAGTAGCATGAAATAGTGCGACAGAATTGAACCTATTTAAGTATCTAGTCCTTTTGAACTTACTGTTGTTCCCTCTGATCATCTACATAAAGATAAGTTGGGCTGGGACTATACCTAAGGAGCTTAAAGGCCAAGAGACAACATTTGGCCACTCCTGTTTGCTATATACTACCTAAGGTGGTTTATTTACATGCAAATTAATCGCCCATCTTTGGTCTCCAGAGCAGCCCAAGATACTCCTGTCTACTAAATCACCCTGATTCTTGGCCCTCCTCCCAGCTAAGAGCTGTGCACCAGAATTACCCACAATCCCTCTTGTTGATACAAATAAAATTCTAATTGTCTGTTCTTTCTGGGAGAGCCCTGCAAATCTCAAACAGCTAGAATGAAGTTGCACTTGGTTTCACGTGGACCTGCACTAAAGGGGTGGAGCTAAGTATAATCTAACACCAAAATCATCCGCACAATGCACTACCCACTCCCATTCACTGAGCTCTGAAAGGACTCAAATGGACAAGTCTCTCGGTTGGAGGATTGTAAGTGAACTTGGCTGTAGATCATGAGCAGAAATCTTGGCTTCTCATCTGGGGAGCCAGCCAAGTTTGAGAAGTTGGCTCAACAAGGAAAGGCAGCAGTCCACTGCCTGGTAGAAAGCCTGGGCTGGGGACTGTTGTTCTCAAAGTAGTGGATGGAATTTCTGTAGTGGTTCCAGGCCCAATTTAACTAGCAGAAGAGTGGAATCTTACACCAATCCCTGCTGCCATGTCCATCCCTGAGCTACTAGTGGAGTCAATTTTAAATCTCTCAGAGACAATGGCAAGGATGTATTTTTCTCTTCCCCAAGCTTGATTTGAAAGAACAAGTTAAAAACATGCAGAACTAACAAGCCTAATTCCAGGCAACTCTGAATTAAATGTTATCACTAATGTTTTGAAAGAGCACATGAAAAACAGAAAAACCTTTACACAAGGCTGAGAATTCTCTGTGGGAAACATTTCCAAACCACAGATCCACCCAGACCGATAACACTGCCCGTGCCTCATCCCCACCTCCATTGGAGGACTAGTTTGCAGGCTTTATCACTGCCTTGTTAACTGTCTTTGCTTGCTGGCAACCCTTTTTGAGAGGGCCAAGATTTCAGAGTTGAAGAAGAAAAACTGGGTGAAGACTCCCAGTGTAAGGCATCTAATATCCTCCCCCAAATGCAAAACTGGTTTTAAAAAACAAGGCCAAACAATTGTCTTGAACAAATAAAACTCTACTCAGATGAGCCTGTACTGAGAATGATGTTCGGTAATGAAAACAAATGGTACGGAAAACCCCCTTGTGGAATTAATTAGGCCCTATTCTAGGAGACCACAGAGGTATTCTTGGACTGTACAGCAGGCTCCCAAACATCTCCCCTACACATCCTATGGGAACAGTGGCTGGATGCTGCCCACTCTTCTAGTACGCTGGATTTGTACGTCTGGATGTCTGCCAGAAAACCCTTCCTCCAGGGCATCCCTAACAGAAATACTAAGGGGCTATGCAGTGGTCCACAGATGCTCAACAGAAACTCCCGCACCAAATCACTTCCAGCTTTGACATCTCTGCCAAAGTTTTTATTCAGCCTCTCAGTTATATTTCTACCCAACTTTCCACACTGGTAGACAGAATAAAAATCTTCACCTACAATTTGTCCATCTTTGACACTACCAAGCACGTGTATCTTAAGTGTTGTTAGATGTTGAAGGCAAACATTATTTTGTTAGCCAAGAAGTTGCTACGTTGGCAAGAAGTCATCTAGGCTAAGGAGGTCTGTTCAAAATTGAGGGAAATCTCTTAAAATTATTTCCTTCCAACTTACTGCAGAGAGACTGCATCTTTGTTCAAGGCATCACATCAGTCAGTAATCTTATTTCCTCCAAGTTCTAGGCAAATAGCACGGGGAAATAAACGCTTCATTATTCCAGGATGCACAAGGTTCTCCAGAACAATGCCATGTCTTACAGGCTACCTGACAGCTAACCCCACCTATAAGGGGAACCATCTCAATTCTAATACAGAAAATTATCAGCATATAGGGAATTAGTTGCCCACTCAATATTTACCACGTTTACAAAATGTGAAGGTTGTATTTTAGAGGGAAGCTTGTGTTGCTTATGATTCTTATCAAGCTATTCTTATTAGAGACTAAGGACACGAGAATACACAGACCCAAAAATCTCATCCGAAAAGATCTATTTCTTACTTCTGATAGATAAGAACAAGATAGGATAAAGTTCAATTTCTAAGCAACTTAAAATATTCATTTTAATCAACCCAAAAATTATAACATAAAATAATAGGCAGGTAGGATGGGATAAACTCACCAAGCTCCCTAAGAGAAAGACATGGATTTCAATTTTCCAATACCTGTCCTGCTTGTAGCTGATTGCCTGGTATACATTTCCAACATTATCTAATGTATGTATTTGTTTTCAAACTTTTTTCTTTTGGTGCCTAAAAGAACTGGCAAATGCTATAATCCAAACAGGGCCTCATACTATAGCCATTTCAGAGAAGGATGCCTTGGTCAGGGAATTTTAATTAAAAACCAAGCTGAATTCTTTGACCAACTATTTCACCGTTACTGGCACCTTGGAAAAATTCTTTTAGACATAAGAACAACTTTTACTCTAACACAGGCACATTTAGGAACTAACTCTGGCATTTGTTATCACTGTAAGCATCACTGTCAACACTCTAAGCAGAGAAAAAGTACATGCATTGTGCAGCACTTTTGCCATGCAACTGACTGCAGGTAAAACAGACAGTAGTTTCCTGAGTGAATTCCAATCTCGGAGGCTACCAAGCTCGTTCTCTTCTGAATATTCCTAAAGAAGCAAAGAGCTCTGAGAAGTTAAAAATATTTCATGCCAGAAAGGTCCAGAAGTGGAATTGCACAAATCTGTTTTCAAACCCCTCACAAGTATACTGCAACTGCAACTCAGTCAGGTGCCATCAAGGATGGTCACTGGAAAAAAACTTGCATTTCCTGACCAACACACTAACCCATACATTTCTTGTATACTTTCACTCTTTCCTAAAGAAATTTCCCAAACAGAAATAAAGCAAAAGGAAGCCCTTGCAATATAATATACCTGTCCCACAAATTTATCTTTAAAATGCAACCTCTTCCCTCCAAAATATAATAAAAATAACATCAGTGGGATTTTGCGATGTACTGAATTTAGTAGTAAGAATACTCTTTGGGGTTACTTCCTTTAACAAAGCTTACTGGTCATTGGAGAAGCTGTTTTCCGTTTGTACTGAAGCAATAGAAAAAAGTATTTGCCAAATCAGTTTCACTTTCTGTTAGAGTTAGCCTAACTGTTCTCAGTATCTTACATTTCTCATGTAGTAAGGCCTATATATTGTAGTGACCTTATAAAACATACATGAATTTTTTATATTAGGATCCACAGAACCCTTTTCAAATAACTTTTTCAACATCTTCTGTAGTCCTGAATACCTAAGTATTTGGTTGTTCACAGTCCACATCTTTTTTTAAACCTTTTTTCTAAGGCAAAACTTAAGAATAGCTCCCTCTTAAATTTTAAAAAATATATTTATTATCTATATTAAATATTGAGGAGTAAGCAGATGCATTCACAGAGGGGAAAAAATGGAATCCTTTTTACCCTACACAGTCACAATAGTTGTTTGATATACTATAAAATTTGTTTATAACACATCTGCTTTTTCTCTCCATGCTGTTGTAATTACATTGTGCAGAGTAATATTTAGAAATCTCAACAAATAGATGTGTTAAATTAAAAACAAAGTGTCAAGCCAACTTCCTTTGCCTACCCCCAAAATCAAAAGGAAAAATCCTAGGCACCTTAACAGCAAACTAAAAACATCTAGACAAAACAATGAGATTAGCATTCCAGGAAAGCAGAAACATTATAATAATTTAATAACAAATTTATATCAACGATCATATGGATGAAAATTTTGAAAAGCAGAAAGCTTTCAAGAACTGCGAGCCAAAATTTCACCAAAAAAAACAAAAACAAAAACAAAAAACCACAACTTTCTCTTACTGGGAAGTCAGTATAATTTCAATTCAAAGGATAATTCTGCAAAGGAAGGCTAAACGATCCTTACCCTCCAACTCTGATCGAGCCCTAGCACAGATTTTACAACTGGAGACTTGCAGGGGAAAAAAAAGTTTTCAACAGACTAGGCCCCAAACACGAAGGATAAAAGTAAATGTGAAAAAGGAATTCAATTTTCAAATATATGCATAAGTATATGAGAATACTTCAAGGATAAATAAAATAAAACAAATTATCTTTAATGACTATTACCCAGGGATAATTTTTAAGACTTCTGGAACAACTACATCCCCGGATTTTATGGAAATATCAGCTCTCAATAAATAAGTTTTCTTAATGCCTATCTGCTTAGACAACCTGCACAATCTTTGCTTGCTCTAATGAAGAGCAGGTATAACTGAGATGGCTTGCCTTTATCCTGTGGTTATCAAGTTCTTATACCAGAGGTATCAAAGTGACATCCTGCAAATTCTAACAAGCCCCCAAACAGTTGTTCCACACATCATTTCAAAAATCAGAAAAACAACATAAAGTTTTAGATTTCTAATCTTTCTTAAAAAATAGGAAGATCGGCTGGGCGTGGTGGCTCACGCCTGTAATCCCAGCACTTTGGGAGGCCGAGGCTGGCAGATCACGAGGTTAAGAGATCGAGACCAGCCTGGCCAACATGGTGAAACCCCGTCTCTACTAAAAATACAAAAATTAGCTGGGTGTGGTGGCACGCGCCTGTAGTCCCAGCTATTCGGGAGGCTGAGGCAAGAGAATCGCTTGAACCCAGGAGGCGGAGGTTGCAGTGAGCCGAGATAGCGCCATTGCACTCCAGCCTGGCGACAGAGTGAGACTCTGTCTCAAAAATAAATAAATAAAATAAAATTAAAAATAGGAAGATCTGGCAATACTGACCCTTCACTCCTACGTAACAAACCACTGGAGTTCAGTAGTGCTGACTTTTGAGAAGAGGCACTGCTCTCCAGTACCCAAGCCCTCACCTCTTCCTTCTTTATTCTTTATGGCCCTCATGGGCATTTGAACTTTTTACCCCCATCCTATACATTTCTTACTGCTCCCAACTATCAAATATTAGACACTCTGATATACTTATTTCTCTTCCCCTCACTGATTCTGATTTATTCTGTGTGTATTCTTTTTTCCCTCAAATCTATTCATGAAACATCCATATTACTGTCTCAGACTCCAAAGACATGAAATTAGTGCTTATCTAAATCCACAGAACCATCTACTGAGAACATTAATATCAAAACCCTAAGAAATTATTGATAACATTATATGGTCTCATCCATCACCTTTCAGCAAAGCTGTCTCTGCAATGCCACTTTTCTTCAGCTATTTTTTAATTTTCTTTATACCTTTTCTTCAAATACAGAGAATCAGACCATAATAACTTTATGTGACATTTTGATGATGTAACGTTTGGCTCCTCTACATTTCCAATTTTTGCGTTAGAATACCATGTTGTGCTAGATTCTACGGGTCTACAGCAGTCACATGACTCGGTTAAAGGCGATTACTGCCTGTGGCTTCAGCTTCACACAATTATACAGATATGGTTTAAAACCTACTTGTTCCTAAATAAATCTTCTGACCACTTTGCCCTGAAATAATACTACCAGACCAGAATGCTGCATTTCTCATTTCCACTTACATAGTGGCATCTGGATCCCCTATCTGAAAACTACAGAACAATTCAATTCTTTGCATACAGCTCCTCTTACTCACCTAGAATCACTGAACTTATCACCTGAGAATCTAGAATAATGGGATTTGCAACCCCCCACCCTCCAGAACCAGGCCCCACCTCACCTTAGTGGTTAACATTAGAGTTTACTACAATATTAAAAGTAATAGTACGATCTCTTTTTCTCTCTGACCCCAAAAAGGAATAGAACTGAACGGAAATAAAAATGAAATGGAGAGTAGGAGACGTACCGCAGATTGAAACCTCGGTTGCTCTTCCTGGAATAAGAGAGAAAAAAAATAGAAAATATAGAAGTTATTTTTACACTTAACATTCAATAATAAGAAAGAAAATGCCGGCGGCAGAGGAAGCGGAGGGTGGGGAGTCAGCCCGACACCCCTTCCTCCCTCCCCACCCCTTGCCCCCACCCTTCCACCCTCGGCGGGATCCGGTAGCGGGGTAGAGGGGTCCCGAGCGCCGCCCCTCCTTCCGGGATCCGACCTGGGCCAGAGGGGTCCCGAGCACTGTCTCCTCCCTGCAGACCCAGCTCGGGCATCTAGGCACCCCCAACCCCTCTCCGCCCTTCCCCGGCCCCCAGGATCCGCGGGTCACGGGAGGAGAGGATCGCAGTCCGAAGGGGCAGGTCCTGAACGCCGTCCCCTTCCCCTGGATCCGGACAATGGGATTCCGGGCGCCCCCCATCCTTGTCCCCCGGATCCTGAGCCGGGGAAGGTGGGAGCGGGAGGCCGCAGCACCCTCCCCCACGGGAGAAGGTGGGGGTCCCAGAAGCCGCGTGTCTTCCCCCAACCTCCACTCCCAGGAGGCCGCTCCGGCCAGGAGCCGGAGGAGAGCGAACCGGGAACGCGACGGAGGCAGTCCTGGCCCCGAGGGGAAGGGGAAGGAGGCGGCGGCAGCCCGGCCCCCTCCCGCCGTCGCCCCGCTAAGAGCCCCGGCCGCTGTCCCCGCCTGACAACCCGCACGGGAAGGAAGAAGCCCCAGGACTCACGTCGCTCTCCACCTCGATGTCATCGTTATCGCTCATTTCCTACGGCCCAGGGAGCGGCCACTGCAGCGGCGGCGGGGAGGGGAAGGGGTGAAGGGGAGGGGGAAGTCACCGACAACAACAAGCCGAGTCCCCCCCACACACACACTCACTCACTCACTCACTCGCTCTCTCACTCACACACACACACAACACGGGCAAGAACCACCTCCTCACTGCAGCACCGGATCAACGGCGGCACGCACGCCCGGTCGGCCCCCGCCACGTGACCAGGCTCGCAGCGCTGGGGCAGCCGAGACTTGTAGTTCTTGTCCGTCTGACAGACGGCCCGGGTAGCTCCAGAAAAACTACAAATCCCGGAAGAAACCGCATCCAGGCGTCGCCAGCCCGGCTTGTTGACGGAGCCCAAGGCGCCTGCGCGTCCCAGGGAGTGGGCGGGGAGAGCCGCGGCGCGGCGCCTCCTGGGAGTCGTAGTCCGCAGACCGCGAGTTGTCAGGAGATTTTCCTCCCGAGGCGGCAGAGGAGGCTGCTGGGAAGACAGGACACGTGGAGGGAGCTGGAGCTCCTGGAGCCGGGCACCGTCTGCGCGCTGGACGCCGGGCCCAGGGGACTGGGTGGAGTCTCTGGGGGAGTAGCCGGCTGTCTAAATAATGCTGCTTCTCTTTGGTATACTTTGTCTTCTTCATACGGAGCGGTTCCGTTTTGCGCCTAGGGGCGTAACCCGCCCGGGAGGGAATCTGGCTGCGGCGGACCAGGGGGCGCGGCTTGGGATGCCTGCGCGAACCCTCGGGGGCTGGTGGGGAGGTGTCAGTGGCAGGTGTTTCGTGGTGCTACTGGACAGGCAGAATGACGGACCTCGCCGGGCGACCGCTCCCAGCCGCGAGAATCCTGTATTCGTTTATCTGGGAGTGACCATCCTCGCTACTCAGCTACTCACGTGAGGCTCCAGCGTTCACACAACGCGAACCCTCAACCACTATGGACGTGGAAGTAAAAGCCCCTTCAGAGTTTGTTGTAGCCCAGGCAGTTTAGGCAATATCCCAGCTCAGAGTACCATAATTAAGATTGCAAAAAGGATCAATATGGGAAACTTTTGCGGTTCCCTGTCCAGTTAAAATCATATACTGTGGCATGAAGTGTAATCACATCCATTCCGCCGATATTTATTGAACACCTAACATGTGCCACAAGGGGATGCCATAACGGATAAGACCAAAACCATCCCTGCCTTCATGAAGCTCACAGCTGTGCAAGCAAGCGTGCCGGTCCTGCCGCCATTTTAAGAGTGTGCAACAAGTCCCATGGGAAGGAAGAAAACCATAAGAGACACTTTCCACCCTGAGACAAAGTACCCATACTACTCCTTTACATCTGGTCTCCAAAGTGAATGACATCTTGAGCTTTTCCCATGAGTTACTGATTCCCGGATGAATACCATATTATCCCTGACTTTTGAATGTGGAAATTTGGGGATATGTCACACACAATTCTTGTGACACACATTCCTCAACGTGAGCATGTCATCCCTGCTGAAAAGACAAATGTAAATGTGGTAATTTTTCCTTTACATTTTTTCCTTTAATATCTGTTGTATTTCTTTCTCTCTCTCTCTCTTTTTTTTTTTTTGAGACGGAGTCTTGCTTTGTCGCCCAGGCTAGAGTGCAGTGGCGCGATCTTGGCTCACTGCAACCTCCCTCTCCCGGATTCAAGCGATTCTCCTGCCTCAGCCTCCCGAGTAGCTGGGGCAGGCGCCCGCCACCGCGCCCAGCTAATCTTTGTATTTTTAGTAGAGACAGGGTTTCCCCAACTTGGCCAGGCTGGTCTCAAAACTCCTGACCTCGTGATACACCCGCCTCGGCCTCCCAAAGTGCTCACGTGCTCACGCCTATAGCGTGAGCCACCGCTCGCGGTCTAATATCTGTTGTATTTCTTATTCAGTGATCCAGTCCTACTAAGTCTGCACATCTTTGCAAGTGAACTTACCTTTTCTACATGCTTTTGTCTCATAGTGTTCCTTTCCTGCTGAGTTGGGGAGACAGATACAAGCAGACCATTATGTGATAAGAGCTGATGGGCTATTGGGGAGACAGACGGCCACTTTTGAGTGAGTTAATTAACTGGATACTAGAAGTTAAAGCTAATTGATGATTACAACAGACAGTTCTTGGGTGCCTGCTATGAACAGAGCACTCTAGGGCAACCCCGGCTACAAGTTAAAATCATCCTAGGAGCTTAAAAAAATTCCCATCCCCAGGCCACACCCCAAACCAATTAAGCCAGAACCTCTGAAGGGGAGATCCAGACTGAAGGATTTTTTTTTTCCAGACTGAAGGATTGTTTAAAGCTCTTCCGGTAATTCCAGTGTGCACCCAAGACTGAGAACCACAGCTATAGACGATGCCAGAATAAATAAGATAGTTTCCCATTGAATTGTATGCTTTTAAAGAGTGAATTTTATGGTATGTCAATAACTATATTCCAATAAAACTGTTATAAAAGAAAAATAAGATAATCTTTACCCATGTGGAATTTAAAACCTGACAGGAGTAAATTATCAACTCAAATAATTGTGATGAAGACAAATTATGTAAGTGTCAAATCGTTTGTATAGACAGTGAATGCTGTAAGAGCTCAGAGGAGGAAGAAGGAGTGCCAGGTATGAGGTGGGGTTGGGGAGGTGTTGGTGACCAGGGAAGTCTTCTGAGGTTGTCAGTTGCATTAGGGTAAGGGCTGGGTCTGCAAAGACCACGTAACATTTTGCTTATCGTGAATAAGGTGGACTGAGGTGAGGAGGAAAGGCTTTCCTGGTAGGGAGACTGGAGATTTTAACACATCTCCTTTTAGGAATCAATAGAATATGAAGACCTGTCAACCTGATTAAGAAATTTGACCTAATAGACATAACACTGCACCCAACAGTTGTAGAATATGTTGTCTTCAAGCACTCATGGAACATTTACAAAAATTGACCATGTACTTAGCTATAAGGCAAATCTCAACAAGTGGTTTTTTTTGTTTTGTTTTTTTTTTTGAGATGGAGTTTCGCTCTTGTTGCTCAGGCTGGAGTGCAATGGCGTGATCTCGGTTCACCACAACCTCCGTCTCCCGGGTTCAAGCAATTCTCCTGCCTCAGCCTCCCGAGTAGCTGGGATTACAGGCATGAGCCACCACGCCCGGCTAACATTGTATTTTCTGTAGAGATGGAGTGTCTCCATGTTGGTCAGGCTGGTCTCGAACTCCTGACCTCAGGTGATCTGCCTGTCTCGGCCTCCCAAAGTGCTGGAATTACAGGTGTGAGCCACCCTGCCCGGCCAAATCTCAACAAGTTTTAAAGGACTATAATATTAGTGTATTCTTGGACCTAGTGCAATTAAAGTAGAAAAATAACAAAAAGTTAACTAGAAAAGTCTCATACATTTGGGATTTAAGAAACTTTTAGGCCGGGCACAGTGGCTCACTCCTATAATCCTAGCACTTTGGGAGGCCAAGGCGGGAGGATCATTTGAGATCAGGAATTCAAGACCAGCCTGGCCAACATGGGGAAATCCCTTCTCTACCAAAAATACAAAAATTAGCCAGGTGTGGTGGCACACGCCTTTAATCCCAGCTACTGGGGAGGCTGAGGCAGGAGAATCACTTGAACCTGGGAGGTGGAGGTTGCAGTGAGCCTGGGCAATAGAGTGAGACTCAGTCTCAAAAAAAAAAAAAAAAAGCAAACTTTTAAATGACCCAAATGTAGGGATTTTCATGAGTGAGGCACATACACACAGGAAAGAACGAGGCAGATGAGAAGTTTCCTTAGTGTTCCTTTTCAGTGTTTCTCTGAGGTGCATCTAGGACCGCAAGAATTCATTTTCATCCACACTTGAGTGTCTTTGGTAAAACCCCAGGTGAGCTTATCGGGGCTGCACTGCAAACACATCACAAGGAAGCTGGTAAGAAATACAGAACCTCAGGCCCCACCCAGACCTACTAAATCAGATCTACATGATAACATTAGGCCCAGGTAATTCATATGCACATTGGAGTCTGAGAGCTGTGATGAAGAGGGAGTGGAGTAGCGGTGGTGTGAGCAGGTGGATTCCTTCCATTATCTCTTTAGCTCTTTTACAATTTGGCTCCCACACTACCACTTGACTAAAATCACTCTTCCAGGCCACTAGCTACCACTTTGTTGCCAAATCCAAAGCCTTTATCTTATTTGACCTGATGTTGGCCATCTACGCTGTTGGCCACCCCTCTCTTGAAGGCCAAGAATTCCTGTGCTTTTCTCCTTCCCACCATCACTGTTTGCATTCCAGGGACCTTTTGGTTGGCACTTGCCTCTCTGTCTTCCACCCTCTGCCTGCTAGGACCCTCTACCTCCTGAGGCTTTGGTGACCAGCTCTCTGATGGTGACCCCAAGACCACACCTCTCTTTTTAATTCTAGATTGTTATATGCAATTTACTTCTGGACACATTTACTTGAATTATTCCACAGGAAACTCAAAACACAAGGCTTATGGATGAGTGAGAGAAAGCAAGGTTTTCTTTTTTTTCTTTCTTTTTTTATTTCCTGTGACACAGCCCTCAAGAGATCCTGAGAACATTTGTGCCAAAAGCAGGTTTTGATACAGCATTTAGAGTGTGACTCATTCATGTAAAATCGAGTATATCTGTAGGAGCATATATGTGTAGAGAAATATGTAGAATAGTATTAATCAAAAACTTTAATAGCTGGTTGGGCATAGTAGCTCATGCCTATAATCCCAGCACTTTGGAGGCTGAGGTAGGAGGATTGCTTGAGGCCAGGACTTAGAAATCAGCCTGGGCAACATAAGGAGATCTTCATCTTCACACACACACACACACACACACACACACACACACACACACACACACAGAGAAAACATTTTAATAGTGTTTGTTTCCGAGAGGTGGGATTTTCAATGATTTTTTTTTTAACTGAGTAGCATCATTCTCACCAAAATAGTAGAGCTATTAAAAGAAAACTGCTATCTCAATAAGCCCACTATCTTTCCTGAGCAGCAAACTTCTCAAGCCGTAACCCATAGGAAGACAGTCCTAATCATTTCCCATGTCAGTTGTGCTTGCTTTCTCTTTATCTGGGGGAAGGGGTGTGACTATCAAGGTTTCCCACAGGAACCAGCTGACACACTCAAATTAGGATTGTTTGAGTTTTTAATAAAGAGGTTGTTTGCAAATATGTGGGCAGGCTCTAAAGAAACTTCAAGGGATTGCACAGTACCATTGGGAATCTGTTCTCACCCCGAGGCCTACAGGGGAGAGGGGACAGAGTGGTGACCAGAACTGGGGGGTTGGGGGACTGTGTGTGTGGAGAGAGCCCAAGAACAAGAACTTAGACCCATAGCCCAGAGTGGTTGGATCTAGAAGGCCAAATGGAAGATCTCTAAGCACAGTGAGGGACCCTTTCCTCCTCTTCTCGCATTTTTAGAGAAGGCTGAGAACTTCCAATCTACTCTACAGGAAAGGGAAAATATGGGAGGAATACTTCTGGCCTCTCTGCCCTCTCCTTCATTTCCCATTGGTGGGTGAGTGACTGAATCATCAACTTGGTGAGTTGCAAGGAGAAACTGGTCCCATGTGGCTCAGCCCTCTCTCCCTGAGCTGTAGGGAGCTGTCCTTGGGGAAGAGGCTCCCCTCTTCTGTGGGGGGCTGTCCTTGGGGAGGGGGCTCATGTTTGCCCAGTTTTGCTATGACTGTGTGGGTACAGTTAATTCAAGAAATATTAAGGCGGCTGGGCACAGTGGTATACACCTGTAGTCCCAGCTACTTGGCTGAGGCAGGAGGATAGTTTGAGCCTAGGAGTTCAAGGCCAGCCTGGGCAACATAGTGAGACCCTGCCTCAAAACAAAAACAAAGACAAAACTGAAACAAAAAAAAGATTAGAAAAAAAAAAGAGGCCGGGTGCAGTGGCTCACACCTATAATCCCAGCACTTTGGGAGGCCGAGCCGGGCAGATCACCTGTGGTTAGGAGTTCGAGACCAGCCTGGCCAATATGGCGAAACCCCGTCTCTACTAAAAGTACAAAAATCAGCTGGGTGTGGTGGCGGGCGCCTGAAATCCCAGCTACATGGGAGGCTAAGGCAGGAGAATTGCTTGAACCCAGGAGACAGAGGTTGTGCAGTGAGCCAAGATCACACCGCTGCACTCCAGCCTGGGTGACAAGACCAAGACTGTCTCAAAAAAAAAAAAACAAGAAAGAAGAAAAAACAAAAAGAAGGCTGGGCGCAGTGGCTCACACCTGTAATCCCAGCACTTTGGGAGGCCAAGTTGGGTGGATCACCTGAGGTCAGGAGTTGGAGACCAGACTGACCAACATGGAGAAACCCTGTCTCTACTAAAAATACAAAAATTAGCCAGGCGTAGTGGCACATGCCTGTAGTCCCAGCTACTTGGGAGGCTGGGGCAGGAGAATGACGTGAATCCGGGAGGCCGAGTTTGCAGTGAGCTGACGTTGTGCTACTGCACTCCAGCTTGGGCAACACAGCGAGACTCCATCTCAAAAAATAAAATAAAATAAAATAAAATAATGAAAATAAATAATTAAAAAAGAAATGTCAGGGAAGCCACACAGGCTGAACCTTGTTCTCCAATTAAGCCTTATCAGTAATGAAGCTACTACTTTTGTTTCCATCTGTCTGACTGTGTCTCTGTCTGAACTGGTTCCAAATTCGGGGTAGGAGACCTGGTTGCTATTTATTGGCCCTCTTCAACCTCAACATCCCTCCCTCACCTACCAATCCCTCATCTAGTCACTCAGCAAGCCTGCTATGTCCCAGGCCTTTCACACCCCTTGTTTCCACTGCAGATCCTGTCTCATTCAGGCCTCTGCCATCTCTCGTGGGCCACAGCCCCCTGGTGAGTCTCCATGCCACCTGCCATTCTCCACCAGTAGCCACAGTGATCTGTGCAGAATGAAGTATCTTCACTGAGTCGATAAAATGTTTCACTCCCTCCCAGTGACCTGGGGATAAGCCTAGCCTCCTTAGTCTGGCACTTAAGGACCTCCATGATTTGACTCCTGTGCCAACCTCATCTTTCAGCTCCTGCTCTCTCATCCTCCACACTCCAGCCATGTAGAATTTCTTGCCTTTCCCCCAAAGGACCATGTTTTCTTTTGCTTGCAGGAATTTCCACGTGCTGCGCTCTCTGCCTTGAGTGTTATCTCCCCCAAACTCCTCCTACTTATCTCCATTTTATTCTCATCCTTGGGGCTTATCCATCACCTCTTCCTGGAAGTCCTCCTGGATTCTCCAAGGCTGGATTAGGTGCCCATGTATTGTTCCCATTGCACCTGGTGCGTTCCTTCTCATAGGACTATTTTTGTCTTGTGACTTCCTGTTTGCATGTCTCTCTCCTGCACTAGATTGACTGTAAGCTCCTCAAAGTTAGTCCCTCTGCATCCTGGGGTGTCTTTATTCAGGTATACAAGGCTTTGCACTCAGTGGTTTTACTCTTATCTCACTGCCACGTTTGCTGACTCTTCTACCTGATTGGTTGCTGGAGATATTTGGGGTTCAGTTCTTTCCTCTAGATGTTCATGTCCACTGTCATGTATATGTTGATGGTCTTCTAGCTCAGACCTTCCTTGAAGCCCTCCATTCATCCATAGCACTTGATATCTCCTGTTAGGAGATATCATCTCAGACTACCTCTGAGGCAGTAACTATCTCCTGTTAGGAGATAGCACCTCAGACTTACCTCTTCAAAACAACTTTTTTTTTTTTTAAGATATGGGGTCTTGCCCATGTGGCCCAGGCTGGTCTCTACTCAGGCAATCCTCCCACCTCGGCCTCCCAAAGTGCTGGAATTACAGGCGTGGGCCACCACGTCTGACCCTGAAACAACTCTTGCATCCTCCCACACCTCCCTGACCTGGTTTTCCACCTCTTTCCCAAGATGGTGCCACCATCCTCTCAGTTACCAAAACCAGAAACCTGGGAGTGAAATTCTGCTTTTTCTCTCTGCAGTTGTCCCTGAATTCTCACCATGAGCAGGTCCTGTTGGCTTTCCCTCCAGAACAGAGCTCGCTCTCTTTATTCATTTTCTTCCTTTTCTACCATCCCACATTAGTCAAGGAGCCTAGCATGTAGTAGGAATTTAATAAAAAGTTTTTGAATTAATAAAAAGTTGGTTTCCTACTTCTGTACTTTCTCCCATTTTAATCTGTTCTCCACTCAAACAGCCAGCATGATTATTTACAAAGGGAAATCAGATCATGTCGCTCCATGCTTAACCTTCAATGACCTTGACATCACCTTTTTACCAGCCTGTGAGGTCCTGTGTGATCTGGCCCCTGCCTACCTCTCTGACCTCAGCTGTCACTGCCCCCACCTCGTCACTACCCCCAGGTCTGCCCTGGCCTCCCTTCAACTCCTTCCAGTCAGGATCTTTGTGCTTGCAGCTCCCCCTGGCTGGATGCTTGTCACCCTGGCTTTGGAGTGGTCTGCTCACTTTTAGCTGCTCCAAGAGGGCTTCTTACCTTGTCAGGTAGGCTGCATTTATTGCCATAGTTTTATTTGTTTGTCTGTTTGTTTGTTTTGAGATGGAGTCTCGCTCTGTTGCCAGGCCAGGCTGGAGTGCAGTGGTGTGATCTCGGCTCACTGCAACCTCCAACTCCCCAGGTTCAAGCAATTCCCCTGCCTCAGCTTCCTGAGTAACTGATACTATAGGCACGTGCCACCACACCCGGCTAATTTTTTGTATTTTTAGTCGAGATGGGGTTTCACCATGTTGGCCAGGATGGTCTCGATCTCCTGACTTCGTGATCCGCTGGCCTCAGCCTCCCAAAGCGCCGGGATTACAGGCGTGAGCCACCGTGCCCGGACGACATTGATTATTATTTGGTGTTTGTTTATTTATTGGCTGCTGCCTTATTAGACCACGAAGAGCTTTATGAGGCCAGAGACCTTGTCCATTTTGTTCCTAGTCATATCCCTGGCACCTAGCATGTACCTGGCACATGGTAGGCATGCAATATTCTATAGTCTAAATGTTTGTGTTTCTCCAAAGTTCATAAAGTTGAAATCCTATCCCCCCAAGCAATGGTGCAGTGGTATTACAAGGTGGGGCCTTTTGGGAGATAATTAGGTCAGGAGGGCAGAGTCCTCATAGATGGGATAAGAGCCCTTATAAAAGAGGCACGAGGAGCCAGGCGCGGTGGCTCAAGTCTGTAATCCCAGCACTTTGGGAGGCCAATATGGGAAGATTGCTTGAGCCCAGGAGTTTGAGACCAGCCTGGGTGACAGAGCAAGACCCTGTCTGTATAAAAAAAGTAAAATAAAAAAGAATAATAAAAGAGGCACGAGGAAGCTCATCTGCCCTTTCCACTATGTGAGGATGCAGTGAGAAGGTGGTGTTCATGAGGAATGCATTGTCACCAGATACTGAATCTGTTGGTGCCTTGATCTTAGACTTCTCAGCCTCCAGAGCTGAGAGAAATAAATGTTTGTTGTTTATATGCCACCTGGTTTATGGTATTTTGTCATATAGCAGCCTGAATGTTCTAAGACAATACTTGGGGACTGAACCTCACAAATGTTTATTTTAATTTCATCATATTTTACAGACTGCATAAATGTTAATTCACACCTAGAAGTACCTGGAAACAAATCATGAAGATTGTTTCACCTTTGCCAGGGAGCTAAGAAGAGCTTCCCTACCTGGAGGTAAGAGCAACCCATCCTGGGGTTGATGGATAACAAAGAAGCTGTTGGTTCAGGTCCTGTTCCACACAGTGTGCTTGGCAGGGCAGTCCCTGCTAATGATGGCTAGCTTTGAATTATTCTCCAAATGTGTTTACACAATCCTGAGGACTTAGGGGTCATGGTGGAGAGAAGGAGATTAATGTCAAGGGCTGATCTGTGCTTAGTCTATACCTTACTTGAAGTCCTTGAATTAATTTGACTCCTTTGTCAGAAAACCAAAGGCATTTGTTCACAGCTTTTGTAAGAAAAAGCCAGCAGAGGATGTTTTGTTAACACCAGGGTTAGTTCCCTAATATGCATTGTAAGTTTGTTGATGGAAGCTGATCGATCACTTTGGCTACTGTTAATAATATACAATAGATTTTATATGATACAGGATAAATTTTAATATAATGGAATAATATTGCACCCATTATAATATGTCCCATGCTATAGTCAAAGCCCAACTTACAAAGAACAAACAAACAAAAAATCACAGATCTTTAATGGAGATGTTTGAGGTTGAACAATAACTTCTTTTTTTTTTTTTTTTTTGAGACGGAGTTTCACTCTTCTTGCCCAGGCTGGAGTAAAATGGCGCGATCTCGGCTCACTGCAACCTCTGCCTCCTGGGTTCAAACGATTCTCCTGCCTCAGCCTCCCTAGTAGCTGGGACTACAGGTGCGCGCCACTGCACCCTGCTAACTTTTTGTATTTTTAGTAGAGACAGGGTTTCACCATGTTGGCTAGGCTGGTCTTGAAACTCCTCACCTCAGGTGATCCACCTGCCTTGGCCTCCCAGAGTGCTGGGATTAAAAGCGTGAGCCACCGTGCCCAGCCCGGAACAATAACTTCTGTTTAAAATATAATTATGTCAGGGTCTCCATTCTGATGCTCTCCAAATTGCAAAATGTAGTTCAACAGACAGTTTAGAAGTGTTAACAGAAAAAATTATTCAATAACACTTGTTAAAGCACAGTAAGGAAGACTTTATTCAGGACCACCAAGTATGGGGACCACCGCAACTGGGTCTTGCAGAGGGGTAGAGAGATTGGGCTCAATGGGAGTTTGTAGCCAAGGAGCACTATAGGGATCAGTGGGTAGAAAATTACCAAGAAGAAACATCAGAGGTAAGGGAGATTCTGGCCAAACATACCTAATAGGATTCTTGCTGAAGACAGGCCAGGGTGATTAAACATTGCCTGGGGAATAATGGAGGATGAGGAACCTGATCAGATATTGAAGATGATATTGAGGATAGGACCTTCTTGATAAACGGACTTAGGGTTCTTTGCTAAAACCGGATTTTACAAGGAAGTGCACAGATGGGCCTAGCAGAAAATTCAGAAGCCTGAAAAAGGTATGGCCAAGCAAAGAATCTTTGTCAGAAGTCACTGCTGAGAAGTGTGACAGATTGCCCAGCTTTGACCCTGCTTTTTTCTTATCAAACCAAGAATATTTTGCCTACAAACTCCAAGTTCCTTTTATTTCAGAGTAACATGCCTGGGGCAGTTGGTTCCTCCAAACAGGTATTCCTTGTCTCCTCCCTGTGACAAAACTTGGGACTTTGAAAGGAGGTGGCTCTCTGGAGCTTTGCAGAATTCAGACACCCATTGCCAAACCTTTTTTTTTTTTTTTGAGACAGGATCTCACTCTCCCACCTCCTGGGCTCAAGCGATCCTTTCACCTCAGCCTCTTGTGGCTGGGACCACAGGCATGCGCCACCACACTGAGCTAATTTTAAAATTTTTTATAGAAATGGGGTTCCGCTATGTTGCCCACACTGGTCTCTTGAACTTCTGGGTTCAAGGGATCTACCCACTTCAGCCTCCCAGAGTGCTGGGATTACAGGTGTGAGCCACACCACACCTGGCCCAAATTTTTAGTTAACAAATTAATTTATCAATTATTGGTGTTATTTAGACTGATGACTTAAAACATTGGATATTCATGGGAAAGAGAGGGTGGGAGAGAGAAGTAACTGCAGGGGCTAAAGTCTTGGAGGCCTCACCAAATCAGAATGTAAATAGCTCCAGGCAAGGGGCTATTTGAGTTCCACTCCCCTCCACCAGCCTTACCTTCCCCCAGCACAAAGCAGAGAATCTGCCCTAGATGATAGATATATGGGGATAAAATGAGATCAGATATGTGGCAGGATTTTGTTTTACTTTTCTTTTAATTGGGGCATAATTTACATAAAGTAAAATTTAGGGTGCAGCTCTGCCAGTTTTGACAAACAAATACAGTTATGCAAACTAGCACAATGAGGATACAGAACAGTTCCATCAACCCCTAAAATCCAGGTATGTTGGAATCCAGACAATGGACCCTTATAACATGTCCCCTCTGCCAGCCTACTGGCCTTTATCTACTGATAGTTACTAGTTACTAACACTCTTCAGATTGCACCTTCTGCTTTTCCTTGCACACAAGAACTGGACCAAGAACATTGGGCAGAACTAAGGCTTTTTGCTAGGCAGCCCTGAGCCCTTGTGCTGCTGCTCTCTCACGGGGCTTCTCTTCTAGGCACAGTCCTGGGCTCTCGACCTTACTGGCTTCCTCAGAACCATGCCATAAATTACATATCATTATCTTTAGAGATATTCTGGGAAGAAAGCCTCTTGTCAATCTAACTGTATGTGACAAAGGGGTGTGGAATGACCATCCTTTCCTAGTTTGAGAAGGACTGAAAATGTTGTGCCAAGATACAGACTCCCTCTCCACTTTTTGCATTGATGTGGGTCCATTCTCACATTCACATGGAGGCACAATTTTAGGGAGATAATGTTGAGTGCTTCAGAAAACCTTGGAACCCTAACATCCACAGAGACATTGCTTGTCACTGACAGGGGGAGATCACATAGTCTCATCCCTTGTATCCACTAAAATAGATCACTGCTGTGCTGCAGTCCTGACTCCACCACTTATGGGTTGTGTGACCTTGGACAAGATGATTAACTCTCTGTGCCTATGTTTCTCTGTGCATAAGTGATACTTACTATGGGGGCTAAAGTAACTCCATCATGGATGCTAATCTGCCATATTGACTTCTGATTAACCCTAGTTCTGGGAATGCCTCTAAGATTTCTCCTTTCATGTACTAACTATAAATCCTGTCCTCAGATGGGTGTGGTGGCTCATGTCTGTAAACCCAGCACTTTGGGAGGCCGTGACGGGCAGATCATCTGAGGTTGGGAGTTCGAGACCAGGCTGGCCAACATGGTGAAACCCCGTCTCTACTGAAAATACAAAAATTAGCTGGGCGTGGTGGCACACGCCTGTAATCCCGCTACTCGGGAGGCTGAGGCAGGGATAATTGCTCAAACCCAGGAGGTGGAGGTTGCAGTGAGCCGAGATTGTGCCATTGCACTCTAGCCTGGGTGATAGAGCGAGACTCTATCTCCAAAAAACGAAACAAAACAAAACAACAAAAATCCTGTCCTTAGGCATAAACACATACATCCTGCCCCGGCCGGGTGTGGTGGCTCACACCTGTAATCCCAGCACTTTGGGAGGCAGAGGGGCGCAGATCACAAGGTCAGGAGTTCGAGACCAGCATGGCCAATATGGTGAAACCCCATCTCTACTAAAAATACAAAAATTAGTTGGGCGTGGTGGTGGGCATCTGTAGTCCCAGCTACTCAGGAAACTGAGGCAGAAGAATCGCTCAAAACCGGAAGGTGGAGGTTGCAGTGAGCCGAGATCGTGCCATTGCACTCTAGCCTGGGAGACAGAGAGAGACTCTGTCTCAAAAACAAAAAACAAACAAACAAAAATCCTGCCCTGTATTAGTCCATTCTCCCATTGCTATAAAGAACTACCTGAGACAGGGTAATTTACAAAGAAAAGAGGTTTGATTGACTCATGGTTCTGCAGGCTGTACGGGAAGCATGGCTGGGGAGGCCTCAGGAAACTTAAAATCACCACGGAAGGCAAAGGGGAAGCAAGCATGTGTTACACGGCGGGAGAATGAGGAACAGAGAGAAGGGGGAGGTGCTACACATTTTTAAACAACCAGATCTCGTGAGAACTCACTATCACCAGAACAGCAAGGGAAAAGTCTGTCTTCATGATCCAATCACCTCCCACCAGCCCCCTCCTCCAGCATTGGGGATTACAATTTGACGTCAGAGTTAGGCCACGACACAAATCCAAACCATATCATGCCCTTAAGCAAATTCTCTATGGTATATAAGCCCTGGATCTGGGGGATAACCTTGAGGGGATCCACCATCCCAAGACTTGGTTTCTGTTAATAAGTTTCTACTAAATGTTTCTTTCTGAGAAACTGGATTTGTCAGGCTCTTTCTATGGCCTTTCAGCTTCCTCAGTCTTTGGGGGTAGGTTTGCAGAGACCTGCTGACTACAGAACATTTACACATGGGGTGTTTTAAGGATTGGATGAATGATGATGAGAGCACAGTGCCAGGCAAATAGTAAGTGCTCAATAAACAATAGCTTAACATTAATACAACACAAAGATTTCTTTTATCTATTTTTGTTTTTGTTTTTGAGACAGAGTCTTGCTCTGCTGCCTAGGCTTGAATGCAGCAGCGTGATCTCAGCTCACTGCAACCTCTGCCTACCAGGCTCAAGAGATCCTCCCATCTCAGCCTCCCATGTAGCTGGGACTAGAGGCATGTACCAGCACACCAAGCTAATTTTTGTATTTCTTGAGATGGTGTTTTGCCATGTTGCCCAGGCTGGTCTCAAACTCCTGGATTCAAGCCATCCGCCTGCCTCAGCCTCCCAAAGTGTTGGCATTACAGGCATGAGCCACTGCACCTTGCTTAATCCAGAGATGTTAAGTGACTTACTTCTTTTTTTTTTTTTTTTTTTTTTTTCTGTAACTGAGTCTTGCTCTGTCGCCTGGGCTGGAGTGCAGTGGCACAATCTCAGCTCACTGCAACCTCCAGCTCCCAGGTTCAAGCAATTCTCCTGCCTCAGCCTCCTGGATAGCTGGGATTACAGGCATGTGCCACCATGCGTGGCCAATTTTTTGTATGTTTAGTAGAGACAGGGTTTCACCATGTTGGTCAGGCTGGTCTCCAACTTCTGACCTCAAGTGATCCAGCTGCCTCAGCCTCCCAAAGTGCTGGGATTACAGGCGTGACCCACTGCGCCCACATTTTATTTTACTTTTATTTTTAGAGATGAGGATTCTCACTATGTTGCCCAGGCTGGTATCAAATTAGGCTGGGCTCTAGTGATCCTCCCAAAGTGCTGGGATTACAGATGTAAGCTATCACGCCCAGCCTCAATAAATTTCTTAATAATAGTAACAATGATAGCCATGGTACTAAGCACCTTCCAGGTCCCAAGTGCTGTGCTGTGTCCTGCATCATACCACAGAAACCTCCCAGCAGCCCAGCAAAGATGAAACAGGCTGGGCAAAGTCAAGTAACTTGTCCAACAACACTTGGCAAGTAGGTGGCAGAACCAGGACCTGAGCCCAGGTTTCTGACACTGAAATGCATGTGCTCTTAACCATGGCACTGCTGCCTTGGATTAGAAACATAGTAAAGAATTTTAGAATGTGAAGGGCCCTACCAAAGTAGTTCTAGATGACAAGGATTATTTCTTTTCTTTCTTTTTTTTTTTTTTTTTGAGACAGAGTTTCACTCTTGCTGCCCAAGCTGGAGTACAATGGCACAATCTCAGCTCACTGCAACCTCCACGTCCCGGGTTTAAGTGATTCTCCTGCCTCAGCCTCCCAAGTAGCTGGGATTACAGGCATGAGCCACTGTGCCCGGCCTACAAGGATTATTTCCTATTTAGAGATGGTGACATTCTTGCAAAGTATGTAGACTGAAATAAATCACCATTGAAATAGCATCAACATGAACCTGCCCATCCCACTGAAGTTCCAAAATGTTTCATCATGTATAATTTCCATGTCTCTCTTTGATAACAAACTAATGATATCTAAACTAATGACAAAAAAAAAAAGAAAAATAATGTGAAAGGCCCTGAGAAACCCCAAACCACAGCTTTCGATCAACCACAGCATAGTGGCTGCGACCTCTCCAGTTCTGTCAGCTTGTCGCCGACTCCAGTTTGTAGAACAGTGATATGGAGAACTCCAGCTTGTTAATTCCTTATGTGGATTGAGAGCGTTTTGTGGTCAGCACAGTCTGAAGCTGCCATGTACTTCACCAAGACAGGTGTTCCGGGGTGTCAGGGGAGAGAAGAGCAGCGGTCTGTGAACGAGAACCTGGGTGTCTAGAGCACTCAGGTGCTCTTTCTAGGGGTTAGTGGGCAAACGCCACCCACACTGTCATGTAAGTTTCCACAATCCAGTTGTCACTTCCAGCTGTCAATGCTGAACTTCATGCTCCTGTCATTCCACTTTGGGCTTGGTAGAGATAGCAGCCCCTGGCGCAGGCTGTCTTGGCTGAATACATCTTACCCTCTCCTTCTGATCACTGCCAGTCGCTTGTGTGACCTTGAAAAGGTCTCTCAAGCATTAGTAGAACTGTTTAAGCTCGAAGTATATTGATTAAAATAATAGGAATTATAATGTGTGAACAGTTGCTCGGTATTTATAGAAATATTTTCTTCTAGGACACAGTCCTCCCTTTCTCCCCAGATCCTGTAGTGAAACTACAGGTCAAATGCTGTGGCAATTCAAGAGGATGAGAGGAAATATGCTTTGAAATAGGAGGAGAAACTGACCTGGCTGGTTTGGTAAGAGGTCCAAGGAACACAGTGTCCTTTGGACGCTGACAGCTGCTGGAAGATGTCTGTTCTTCTAGTCCGTCAGGCCGACCCTCTCTGGCTAGCTGACCTATGGCAAGCAGAAGTGGTCAACATAATGGAAAGCCCATTCCATCCTTGACAGTGAGATGTGCTGATGTGGGAGAGGAGAGAGATTTTAATCTACTGATAAAAGAGGAAAAGATGTCCAGAATGAAAAGTAATATGAATGAGGCAGGTTACAAAACAATATGTACTGTGGTATCATATTTACATATTTTTACAAATATAAATGAGTATATAAAAATAATCTGGAATAATAGTTACAAACTGTTAATAGAGCTAGGATTGAAAATGGCAAAGAGGAAATTTTTTTAAATTTTGTATATTTTTATATTCTTTGAGTTTTTTCTAAAGATAATGCATTACTTCCCCCGACCCCTAAAATATTTTTTGGTACTTATTATATTATTTTTTAAAAAGTTAGCTTCATTGAAGTAACACTTACATATAGTAAAATCACCCTATTAAAACTCTAGGGTGGGCTGGGTGCGGCGGCTCACGCCTATAATCTCAGCACTTTAGGAGCCGAGGCAGGTGGATCATGAGGTCAGGAGTTCAAGACCAGCCTGACCAACATGTTGAAACCCCATCTCTACTAAAAATACAAAAATTAGCCAGACGTGGTGGCACACACCTGTAATCTCAGCTACTCAGGAGGCTGAGGCAGGATAATTGCTTGAACCCAGGAGGCGGAGGTTGCAGTGAGCCGAGATCACGCCATTGCACTCCAGCCTGGGTGACAGAGCGAGACTCCATCTCAAAAAAAAAAAAAAAAAGTCTATGGTGCTGGGCACAGTGGCTCATGCCTGTAATCTCAGCACTTTAGGAGGCCAAGGCAAGAGAATCCCTTGAGCCCAGGAGTTTAAGTCCAGCTTGGACAACATAGTGAGACCCTGTCTCTACAAAAAATTTTAAAAAGTTAACCACATGTGGTGGCATGCGCCTGTAGTCTCAACTACTTGGGAGGTTGAGGTGGGAGGATCACTTGAGCCCAGGAGATTGAGGCTGCAGTGAGCTATGATTGTGCTACCGCACTCCAGCCTGTACAACAGAGTGAGACCCTATCTCAAAAAAAAAAAAGTCTATGGTTAGATGAGTTTTGAGAAATGTACACAGTCATGTAACCACCACCTGAATCAAGATATAGAACACTTCCAGGCCAAGTGTGGTGGCTCCTGCCTGTAATCCCAGCACTTTGGGAGGCTGAGGCGGGTGGATCACCTGAGGTCAGGAGTTCAAGACCAGCCTGGCCAATATGGTGAAACCCCGTCTCTACTAAAAGTACAAAAAATGAGCTGGGCATGGTGGCAGACCCCTGTAATCCCAGCTACTCGGGAGGCTGAGGCAGGACAATCACTTGAACCTGGGAAGCAGAGGTTGCAGTGAGCTGAGATCATGCCATTGCACTCCAGCCTGGGCAACAAGAGTGAAACTCCGTCTCAAAAAAAAAACAAAACAAACACTTCCACCACATTCAAATTTCTCTCCTGCCCTTTTGCAGTCCATCTCCTGTCTCCACTCCCCACTCCAGGTGACCACTGATCTGATTTCTGTCCCTATTGTTTAATCTCTTTTAGAATGTCATGTAAATGGAATCATACTGTAAGCATGTACATTTTTGTGCCTGGCTTATTTCACTTAGCAAAATGCTATACAGACTCACCCATCATGATGCTTGTAGAGATTTGTTTCTTTTTTCTTTTCTTTTCTTTTTTTTTTTTTTTGTTGCCCCGGCCTGGGCAACAGGGTGAGACTCCGTCTCAAAAAAAAAAAAAAAAAAAAATCTGGGTTATCTATTATTGAATTATAAGTTCTTAATATATTCTGGATATAAATTCTTTATCACAGATGTGTTTTTGCAAATATTTTCTCCCAGTTTGTGGCTTTTTACTTTTTTTCTTTTTTGAAAGCAGCTAAGACCTGAATTTTTATTCTCTGAACAGTGTCTTTTTTTTCTTTTTTTTTTTGAGACAGAGTCTTGCTCTGTCACCCAAGCTGGAGTACAGTGGTGTGATCTCAGCTCACTGCAACCTCTGCCTCCCAGGTTCAAGTGATTCTCAGCCTCAGCCTCCAGAGTAGCTGGAATTACAAGCGTGTGCCACCACATCCAGCAAATTTTTGTATTTTTAGTAGAGACAGGATTTCACCATGTTAGCCAGGCTCGTCTCAAACTCCTGACCTCAAGTGATCTGCCCTCCTCGGCCTCCCAAAGTTCTGGGATTACAGGTGTGAGCCACCATGCCTGGCCCGTGAACAGTGTCTTTTGAACAGCAAAAGTTTTAAGTTTTGATAAAATGTATTTTTTTTCTTGAGTGGTTTGTCCTTTTTTTGTTCTATTTAAGAAATCTTTGCCTAACTGAAGGTGACACAGATTTTTCTTATGTTTTCTTTTAGTACTTTACAGTCATAGCTCTTATATTTAGGTTTATGGTTCATTTAGAGTTAAATTTTTAAGTTTTATTGAAATATAATTCATATATCACACACTGAATCTATTCTAGTGTAGAATTCAATGGTTTTTAGTATATTTACAGGGTTGTGTAGTCACCATCATGATCTAATTTTGAACATTTGTGTCAACCCAAAAAGAAACCCTATGCCCATTAGTAGTGACTTTTCATTTCTTCTCCCATCTCCTCAGCTATAAGCAATCATTAATCTACTTTCTGTCTCTATAGATTTGCCTATTGAGTTAATTTTTTATATGATGCAAGGTCAGAGTCAAATTTCATTTCTTTGCACATTTATGTCCAATTGTTCTAGCATCACCATTTGTTGAAAAGGCTATCCTTTCTCCATTGGAACTATTTACCTTGGCATCTTTGTCTATACCAATTGACTTATATGTGTGGATCTATTTTTGAACTTTTTTTTTTTTTTGAGACGGAGTTTTGCTCTTGTCACCCAGGCTGGAGTGCAGTGGCATGATCTTGGCTCACTGCAACCTCCGCCTCCCGGGTTCAAGCAATTCTCCTGCCTCAGCCTCCCGAGTAGCTGGGATTACAGGCACCTGCCACCATGCCCAGCTCATTTTTGTGTGTGTTTTTAGTAGAGACAGGGTTTTGCCAGGTTGGCTAGGCTGGTCTTGAACTCCTGACCTCAGGTGATCCACCTGCCTCAGCCTCCCAAAGGGCTGGGATTACAGGCGTGAGCCACCCTGCCTGGCCTATTTTTGAACTTTCTGTTCTATTCCATCAGTCTGTCTACCAGGTGCTAAAACGACACTGTTTTGATTATTATAAATTTGTAAGCGATATGAAATGTGGTAATGTGAGTCCTCCAGCTTTGTTCTTTTTCAAAATAGCTTTGACTAGCCCAAGTTGTTTTCATTTCCATACAAAGTTTGGGATCAGCTTGTCAATTTCTAACATAAAAATACTAGGCTGTGGGATTTTTATTGTGATTACTTTGAATCTTTAGGTTAATTTAGGGAAAGCTGACGTTTTAAGAATATTGAGTCTTCTGATTCATGAACATGGTATACCTCTCCATTTATTTAGGTTTTAATTTTTTCAGCAATATTTTTTAGTTTCCAGTATAAGATCTTGCATGTTTTGTCAGATTTATCCCCAAGAATTTTATGTTATTTATTCTAAAGTAAATGTAATTTAAAAATTTTTAATTTCTAAATGTTTATTATTAGTATCTTGAAATATAATTTTTGTATTCTGTGACTACTAAATTCACTTATTAGTTCATGGTTTTGTATATCCTTTAGGATTTTCTATATTGATGATAACATTTTTATTTCTTTATTTCTAAATAGTATGTATTTTATTTCTTTCTCTTGACTTATTGTACTGGCAAGGACACCAGTTCAGTGTCATATAGAAGGTGTGAGGACAGATATCTTGCTGTGTTCTCAATTTCAGGGAAAATATTTGCTTTTTCATTAAGTATGTTGTTCTTTTTGTTTTGTTTTGTTTTGTTTTTGAGATGGAGTCTCACTCTGTCACCCAAGCTGGAGTGCAGTGGTGCAATCTTGGCTCACTGCAACCTCCGCCTTCCAGGTTCAAGCAATTCTCTGCCTCAGCCTCCCAAGGAGCTGGGATTACAGGCACCTGCCATCATACCCTGCTAAGTTTTGTATTTTTAGTAGAGACGGGGTTTCACCATATTGGCCAGGCTGGTCTTGAACTCCTGACATCATGATCTACCCACCTCGGCCTCCCAAAGTGCTGGGATTACAGGTGTGAGCCACTGCGCCCAGCCAGTATGTTGTTCTTTATCATTTGAGAAAGTTATCTTCCATTCCCAGTTACATGAGTGGTTTTTATCATGAAAAAATGCTAGATTTTGGCAAATGCTTTTATGGCCATACCTTTATTAGTTTGTTAATGTGCTAAATTACATTGATTGAGTTTTTTATATGTTGAACCAACATTCAAAACCAGGAAGCCAGCTTTGCATTCCTGGGATAAACCCTACTTGGTCATGATGTACTATGCTTTTTATGTATTACTAGATTTGATTTTCTTTTTTTTTTTTTTTTTTTTTTTTTTTAGACTTGCTCTGTCTTGCTCTGTTGCCCAGGCTGGAGTGCAATGGTGCGATCTCAGCTCACTGCAACCTCCACCTCCCTGGTTCAAGTGATTCTCCTGCCTCAGCCTCCTGAGTAACTAGGATTACAGGCACATGCCATCATGTCCTGCTAATTTTTGTATTTTTGTAGAGACAGGGTTTCACCATGTTTGCCAGGCTGGTCTCAAACTCCTGACCTCAGGTGATCCACCCGCCTCAGCTTCCCAAAGTGCTGGGATTACAGGAGTGAGCCACCACACCCGGCCCTTATTTGCTAATATTTTGTTAAGAATTATCCTATTTAGATTCATAAGAATATTGGCCCATGGTTTTTGTATTTTTCCTTTTGTAACGTCTTTTCTGATTTGGTATCAGAATAACAACGGGAGAAATGTTCTCTCTCCTCTTCTGTTTTCTGGGAGAGTTTGTATAAAATCAGCACAATTTCTTATTTGTTCTTCATTTTTTAGTTTGAATATGTCTATCTTATTTGAATTTTTTCTAAATAAAATGCAATACTTTAAAAATATTTTTTTACATGACACAGCCCTAAGGAGATCCTGGGAACATGTGCCCAAAATGCAATACTTAAAAAAAAAAATTCTACTTTGAAATAATGTTGTACTTACAGAAAGGTTACAGAAATCCTATCAAGTCTTCCTATATACCTTTCACCTAGATTGCCTTAATAGTAACATCTTACATAATCATAGTAGAATGATCAACATCATAAAATTAACATTGACATAACATTATTAACTAATAATAACATTAGTAGTAGTAGTAGTAGTAGTATGCCTTATTCCAGTTTCATCATTGTCTCACTAATGTTCTTTTCTGGCCCAAGATTCCACATTGCATTTAGTTGTCCTGTCTCCTTCTTTTTTTGTTTTTTCATTAAAATTTGTATTTTTTCGGCCAGGCGCGGTGGCTCACGCCTGTAATCCCAGCACTTTGGGAGGCTGAGGCAGGCGGATCACGAGGTCAGGAGATCAAGACCATCCTGGCTAACACAGTGAAACCCCGTCTCTACTAAAAATACAAAAAAATTAGCCAGGTGTGGTGGCAGGTGCCTGTAGTCCCAGCTACTCAAGAGGCTGAGGCAGGAGAATGACGTGAACCTGGGAGGTGGAGCTTGCAGTGAGCAGAGATGGCACCACTGCACTCCAGCCTGGGCGACAGAGTGAGACTCTGTCTCAAAAAAAAAAAAATTTTTTTTTCAAGGTTTGGGTGCACTGTTCCTGGAAGTACTGCAATATCAGGTCAATGTGTGGAGTGGATGTAGCAAGCTCCTATTCCATCTCCTGTTTCCAAAAATCCATTTAATATATTGTCCTTGGATAGCGGACATATCAGATATGAAACTGATAAAAACAGATACTATACTTGATCTTAGCCAAAAGGCCAAGAAGTGATCCTTAGTTTCCTTCTAAGAGAGTTTCTTAGTCTTTCTTTATTGTTCATGATATTTGCATTAATTTTTTAATTAAAAAATAATCAGGGAGGCTGGGTGCAGTGGCTCACACCTGTAATCCCAGCACTTTGGGAGGCCGAGGCGGGTGGATCACCTGAGGTCAGGAGTTCAAGACCAGCTTGGCCAACATGGCAAAACCCCATCTCTACTAAAAATACAAAAAATTAGCTGGGCTGTAATCCTAGCTACTCAGGAGGCTGAGGCAGGATAATTGCCTGAACCTGGGAGGTGAAGGTTGCAGTGAGCCGAGATTGCACCATTGCACTCCAGCCTGGGCAACAAGAACAAAACTCCATCTCAAAAAAAAAAAAAAAAAATCAGGGAAATGTTTCCCTCTCTTCTTCATTTGCTTCCTTTGAATATTTTAGTCTAAAGCCATTAGGTTGGGTTGAACAAAATCTGTATCAGTGGGGCATGTTGTAGTGGCATTTTGGGGGCCTGTCATGGGGTGCATTAGTCTGTTCTCACATTGCAATAAAAAATACCTGAGGTAGTAGGGCACAGTAGCTCATGCCTGTAATCCCAGCACTTTGGGAGGCTGAGGCAGGAGGATTGCTTGAGGTCAGGAGTTCAAGACCAGCCTTGCCAATATGGTGAAACTCCATCTCTACTAAAAATGCAAAAATTAGCTGGGCGTTTTGGGTGCCTGTAATCCCAGCTACTTGGGAGGCTGAGGCACGAGAATCACTTGAACCTCGGAGGCGGAGGTTGCAGTGAGCCAAGATTGAGATAGCGCCACTGCACTCCAGCCTGGGCAACAGAGCAAGACTGCCTCAAAAAACAAAAACAAACAAACAAACAAAACCTGAGGCTTAATTGGCTCATGGTTCTGCAAGCTGTACAGGACACATGATGCTGGCATCTGCTGGGCTTCTGGAGAGGCCTCAGGAAACACAATCATAGTGGAAGGCAAAGGAGGAGGAGGCACATCGCATAGCCAGAGCTGGAGCAAGGGAGAGAGGGGGAAGGTGCCACACACTTTTAAACAACCAGAACTCACTATCATGACGGTAGCACCAAGGGAATGGTATTAAACATTCATGAGAAGTCCACCCTCATGATCCAATCACCTTCCACCAAGCTCTGCCTCCAATACTGAGGATTACAATTCAGCATGAGATTTGGGTGAAGACAAATATCTAAACTATATCATAGGGTATAAGAGCCCAAGTGGAATGAGGCGGCCTCTGTGAATGGGGGGTGGTGATAGCCTGATAACGTTGTCAGGGTCTGAGTGGAGGGAAGAGGACACCTGTGCCAGTGCAGGGGTGAGGATGGGCCATCTGCACAGATGAGGGAAGCTGTGCAGGGGTATGATGGCAGAAACAGAAGATTGTTAATGTACAGGGGCTCTGATCACATGAATAAACATACTGAGACTAATGAAAGACAGGTGTCTGCCTAGCAGAGAGAGAAGTTACACGTGGAGAGGAAAATAACTAGAATTAATGAATCTTGTGGTGTTGGATAAGAATGGAAAGTAACCATATAAACTTAAGGCTTTCCTATATAAAAATAAATAGGGAAAAATAAATAAGTAAATATAGGTCTATCCTCTGAGAGGGTCTGGGAGGAGCAACACCTCACAGCAATGAACACATTTTGTACTCAGGTCTTGGCTTCTAAATACTATTCTTGCCAGGTGTGGTGGCTCACGCCTGTAACCCCAGCACTTTGGGAGGCTGAGGTGGATGGATCACCTGAGGTCAGGAATTCGAGACCAGCCTAACCAATGTGGTGAAACTCTGTCTCTACTAAAAATACAAAAATTAGCTGGGCGTGGTGGCATGCACCTGTAGTCCCAGCTACTTGGGAGGCTGAGATGGAGGAATCGCTTGAACCCAGGAGGTGGAGGTTGCAGTGAGCCGAGATCACACCACTGCACTCCAGACTGGGTAACAGAGCGAGATTCCATCTCAAAAAAATATATAAATAAATATAAAAATAAATAAATACCATTCTTTGCTAAAAGAAATCAAGGCTCTTTGGAGAAATGTCTACTTTTAAGGCTGGGCCAGAGAGAGTACCAAATAAGCCTGCAATATCTTTTGTGTCAGAAATTAAGGAGGTGCTCCTATATCATTTAGTGGTTAGGAAAAAGAAAAAAATAAGAAAGTGCTAAAACAATAATGGATACTTGTCAAAAGAACATAGAAACTAGCTTGAAGGGGCTCCCACTTGCTAATTCTGGGATAATTTGAGCATCAATATAAATAATAACAATGATAGATTATAACTCATTTAATATAACGGGAATGAGCTTATACTGAAATAAACAAATAATACGTGGGAAGAGGAGAAAGCTTTTCCTTACCATGGAATGTCAACTAATGAACTTAGAATAATAATGGAATTAGAACATCACTTTGGCAAGCAAAATAATGGTAAAAATTCAGCCTAGAATCATCAAGGGATGCTAAAAATATTGGCTGAAAGTTGGATGAGAAATGGATATTTATATCACTTCAAAGTACCTCCCAGTAAACAGTCAATGACTACAAAAGAAAAAAAGAGTAATTTTACAGTGGAGAAATCTGGCAGATGTTATCTACTCAAGTTTAACATCACAAGTAATGGGACAAGTCAATATCGAGCACCCCTTGATAGTGTGGCCACAACATCACTTCTGTGACATCCTTGACAAAAATGTATAACCTAGATGTAATCATGAGGAAACATCAGACAAACACAAAATGAGGAACTTTCCATTTAGGAAAAAAAACTGGCCAGTAATCTTCAAAAGTTTCAAGGCCAGGCGGGAAGGGTGGCTCAGGTCTGCAATCCCAGCACTTTGGGAGGACAAGGTGGGAGGATCGATTGAGGCCAGGAGTTTGAGATCAGCCTGGGCAACATAACAGGACACTATTTCTACAAATTTTTTTTTTTAATTTCAAAGCCATGAAAGTCCATGAGCAAGTGGGGAGTTCTTCCAGATTAAAGCAAATTAAAAAAACATGACAACTAAATGCTATGCATGATCCTGGATTGAACACTTTTCTATAAAGGATGTTACTGGGACAATTAGTGAAACTCAAGTGGCTCATGAGGATTAGATAGCAGTAAGTTATTGATGTTAGTTTCTGATTTTGATGGTTGTATTATTGTAAAGAGAAAATAATCAGGGAAAATAAACAACTATTTATACACCCAAGACCTGCTATTTCTCTGGTATTCTGCTCCTTCCTTTTTCCCTCTCTCCCTCCTTCCTCGCTTCCTCGCTTCCTCTCTTTCTTTCTTAGACAGAGTCTAGCTCTGTCACCCAGGGTGGAGTGCAGTGGTGCGATCTTGGCTCACTGCAACCTCCACCTCCTGCGTTCAAGCAATTCTTCTGCCTCAGCCTCCTGAGTAGCTGGGACTACAGGCGCCTGCCACCAGGCTTGGCTAATTTTTGTATTTTTAGTAGAGACAGGGTTTCACCATATTGGCCAGGCTGGTCTCGAACTCCTGGCCTCAAGAGATCTGCCTGCCTCAGTCTCCCAAAGTGCTGGGATTACAGGTGTGAGCCACCACGCCTAGCATATTCCACATCTTAATTGGCATTACCACCATCTATCTATCGAGGAACCCAAGCTTGAAACACAGAAGTTATCCTTGACTGCTTTCTTACAACCTGAAAGTCCATCTGGAACAGCCTCTGTATCTATTAAATAGACCAATAATATTATGAAACGTCTGTGTCTTGGAATATCATATTGTGATTTAGAGGAATGAAGTCAGTCTGTGTAGCAACATCATAATAAAAGGAGAAACTTGTGAAAGAGAATATGGAGATCCCATTTTTGTCGATCTTTGTACATGCAGCAGACCAAGGTGTGGTGAAGATGTATTCCAAACTATTAAGGGATGTTATCTCTTTGGGATGGGATTTTTGAATTTTCTTTTCTGTACTGTTTGGAGTTTTGTTGTTGTTGTTATTTTTACAGTGATACATTTTTAAAAAACAATAAAGAGATTTTACTTTTGAAAAACTGCTTAACATAAATGAAATGGCAGAGACTTACAAAGGAGATAGAAGCTATTCACCTTCAAAGAACTTCAACTCTAATCAAACAAGGTAAAAATTATTTATATATATTATAGAATACTTGTAAAAACAACATGGAGGAAACACAAATATCAAGGCAAGCTGCAGCTATAAGGAAGACTTCGCATTTGAGGAAATGAGAAGAAAGATGGATACTGGAGGATGTGGGGAGACTGAGAGCAAAGGGGGCACAACTGGAGAGGTCTTGGCTGTGAGATGACTTTTGAAGAAGGGAGGGTCCCGGGAGGCAGGAAGAAGGCTGTCTTCACAGAATGGGGGAGTGGGCTCTTGGTTCTGAGTTTTGAGCTATGTGGGAGGCTACAGCAAGATGCTCTGCTGGCAGGACAGGCTGTTTCTCCCTGGGTTTTTGTCTGTCCCTTAACTTCTTCTTTTTCTTTTTTTTTTTTTTTTTTTGAGACGGAGTCTCACTCTGTCATCCAGGCTGGAGTGCAGTGGCGCATCTCAGCTCACTGCAACCTCCGCCTCATGGGTTCAAGAGATTCTCCCTCCTTGGCCTCCCAGGTAGCTTGGATTACAAGCACCCGCCATCATGCCCGGCTAATTTTTGTATTTTTGTAGAGATGAGGTTTCACTATGTTGGCCTGGCTGGTCTTAAACTCCTAATCTCAGGTGATCCACCCGCCTCGGCCTCCCAAGGTGCTGGGATTTACAGGTGTGAGCCACCGCGCCCAGCCTGTCCTTTAGCTTCTCTCATTTTTCACTCCTCCTTTCTCTACTGCTCAGGGACCTAGGGATAAAATGTGGCCCTATTCACTCCAAAGAAAGCACAGGCCGGCCGGGCCTACTAAAAATACAAAAATCAGCCAGGCATGGTGGTGGACTCCTGTAATCTCAAATACCTGGGAGGCTGAGACAGGAGAATTGCTTGAACCTGGGAGGCAGAGGTTGTGGTGAGCCCAGATCACACCATTGCACTCCAACCTGGGTGACGAGCAAAATTGTGTCTCAAAATAAAAAAAAAGGCATAGGCTAAACTCCCTTAATAGAGCCAAAAAAGTTGATATAAACAAAATACATTTTATAAAAAATGAAGGGAATATCTAAAGAAAATAACATCTCTGAATATAGCAACATAAACACAATTAGGTTTCTTATCCTAAGAAATTCTGTGAAAATATCTGAGATCTGTACGTGGCATCTGAGATCTGTACAGCATGGGGGAAACCACCCCCATTATCCAATCACCTCCCACTAGGTCCCTCCCTCGACATGTGGGGATTACAATTGGAGGTGATATTTGGGAGGGGACACAGAACCAAACCGTATGGGTGTGGGGTAGGGGATGGTTTTAGGATGTAACTGTTCCACCTCATATCATCAGGCAGGTCACAATAGGGTTCGCGCTCCTATGAGAATCTAATGCTGCAGCTGATCTGACAGGAGGCAGAGCTCAGGCAGTAATGCTCGCCTGCTGCTCTATGGCCCGGTTCCTAACAGGCCACAGACCCTCACCAGTCCACGGCTTGGGGATTGGAGACCCCTGCTTTAAGCCCTTGCCACTCAGGTCTTTGGCTCCACCCACTTCAGAATCATTCTGTGATGATTCACTCACATGAGGTCCCTACACACAAGGAAGGCAGGGTCTTGTAAAAATCTGCCTGTTACAGTTTCATGACACGATAATAACCACATCATAAACATACCATTCACAGAGTATGAGTTAATACATTTATGGTATGAGGAAGTTCATTCTTATTTACCACGCGAGGTGGTAAAATCTCGCCTGGAGGACACGTGTTGGCTAGGCCTGGGAGTAACTTTGCAAGCAGGTGAAAGCTTGAGATACTTTCAGGCTATTCTATCAATTAGGTGGTTTAAGATTTAAAAAATAATTGTATGAATTTGACCTCAATAAATTATTTTTAGAAAACAATTGCTTCCATCTCCAACTCAACATGAAACTGTTTTACTCATCCGTAAAGCCCACTTGATGAATAAGTAATTTAAACTCCTTTGGTTAAAATAATTAGTGTTTGCAATATTCCAGGGGGTAGTTCAAATTGGACGAGACTGATTTGAAGGTGGTTTGTGTGTAGTCTTTTCTAAGGTAAGAGTCTAGATCAGGTGTGGTCTCAGTTTCGTGATTTTGTTCTAAAGGCTAACATTATGTCTTTGAGCTTCTGTTACAGAAGACCCTCAGAAATTTCCCACTGGGGCCTGAGACCTCCTAACACCCCCAAGAAATGACTTTTTCCTTCTTGTGGTAGGCATGTAAGATGAATAGACATGTAATTATATATTTATTTTACAAATGCGTTTATAGTTGCTTACTATGTGCTTAATATTATACAGATAGTAATTCATATAAGCTTTTCTTTCTTTTCTTTTCTTTTTTTTTTATTTGAGACGAGGTCTCACTTTGTTGCTCAAGCTGGAGTGCAGTGGTGCAAACGTAGCTCACTGTAGTCTCGACCTCCCAGGCTCAAGCAATTCTCCTGCCTCAGCCTTTCAAGTAGCTGGAACTACAGGCATGTGCCACCATGCCTGGCTAATTTTTGTACTTTTTGTAGAGATGGCGTTTCGTCATATTGCCTTGGCTGGTCTTGAACTCCTGGGCTCAAACAATCCTCCCACCTCAGCTTCCCAAAGTGCTGAGATTATAGGAGTGAGCCACCGCACCCAGCCCATGTAAGCCTTCTAATAGCCCTCTGGTGAGGGGACCATCCTCATTCCCATATAGCTGAGGCACAGATAGGAGAGTTGAAGCACAGAGGGGTTGAGTGTCATGCCTAAAGCCTCCCAGCTAGTAAGTGCCAGAGCCAGGATTTGAACCCAGACAGTTGGGCTTCAGAGTCCATGATTTTTTGTTTGTTTTGTTTTGTTTTGTTTTTTAGACGGAGTTTCACTCTTGTTGCCCAGGCTGGAGTGCAATGGTACGATCTCGGCTCACTGCAACCTCCACCTCCCAGGTTCAAGTGATTCTCCTGCCTCAGCCTCCCTAGTAGCTGGGATTACAGGCATGTGCCACCATGCCTGGCTAATTTCGTGTTTTTAGTAGAGATGAGGTTTCTCCATACTGGTCAGGCTAGTCTCGAACTCCCGAACTCAGGTAATCTGCCCGCCTCGGCCTCCCAAAGTGCTTGGATTACAGGCATGAGCCACCACGCCCAGCCCAGAGTCTGTGTTTTTTAAACATCATGCTATGCTGCTTATCCATTGTGATTAAGCAGGAAACTCCAAGGTCCAAACGCTCTCCCCAGAAGATGGGCTGATAGTTGCAATATAGGAAGAGAACACTGTCTACACATTCCTGTTAAAGTAGCTCTTTGTTTACAAATCATACATGCTTTCCATTTTAGAATAGAAATATACATGTACTCATGTCCCAGTGTGATATGAAAGTTGCAATGGGATGTCACCGTGGGCCCACAATTTCTGCTCTGAGGAAAGTAATAAATGGAAGCAAATCATCTCCTTTCCTTATTGACAGAGGCCCCACCAGAGGTGTGAGGGGCCCCCTTTGTCCTTCACCCCCAATTCTGAGTGAGCTGCCCAGTTTTGGGACCATGGACCATTCAGATAATGGAATAATCCCACTCAGACAGAGGATAGGAATGGTGTGGATATTGCTTGAGGCTGAATTTAATAGGAAATCAAGGGACAGTAAAATTCTTTTGGTCAGTCTTTGTCCTAAAGTTCTAAAATGTCTACCTTGTTGCCACAAATGGGAATGAAAGTAACATCTGGGCCACAGCGAGAAGTGCCCTGAATTTTGCCAATCATTAAGCCTCCCTCAGTTATAGTCAGCACATATTTTGAAACTTAGAAGGAAAATCTTTTATGGTGATGTACACCCATGTTGCAGGGTCTCTATGGAATACATACAAGACACTATTTTAAGCATATAGAAACCTCGCATAGTTTTTGTTCTCACATCACATCTTGCTATAGAAATAACATGCATGCATTATGATTCTCGATAATGCCTTTGTTATTAAGTTTTTCTGTGGCTACACAATTATCTTCGTTTGCTCTCCTTGCCATTGTTTGGAAGAGAGAGCTTAGGGCAGAGGAATTGGGTTATCCTAGAGAGTTTGAAGTAGGGTTTTAAATGGCATTTGATGGAAGTAGAAGGAATTGAATTGAGAAAAGTTTTTGCTTGGCTACTACATTAAAACAGGATAAGGCTCATGGCAAGGGATGTCCTGTTCATTTTATTTCTACTATGTTGCCAACCACCCAAATCATCCCACAAGCAATAAGAAGCCTTGTGCTCCCATGGCCTCAGCAAAGATGGTTTGAGAAGCACTCCTGGGTGCCTATGACCCACACTCCAAGTTTCTTGGTGGGAGGTATGCTCAGAAGGGGCTTCCTATTAGGGGAATAGGGTAACGCTCGCCCCTTTTGAGGGCAGCCAGAAAAAAGGAAAGATTTTTCTGAATACACATGGCTGAGAAATGGAGCTGGGGGTGAAATTCTCCACGTTGTAGAATGACATTTGGCCTTCTTCTATAGTCCTGAGTCTGTCTTTTAAGAAGATGTTGGCCGGGCGCAGTGGCTCATGCCTGTAATCCCAGCACTTTGGGAGGCCGAGGCGGGCAGATCATGAAGTCAGGAGATCAAGACCATCTTGGCTAACACGGTGAAATTCCATCTCTACTTAAAATACAAAAAATTAGCCAGGCGTGGTGGCGGGTGCCTGTAGTCCCAGCTACTCGGGAGGCTGAGGCAAGAGAATGGCATGAACCTGGGAGGCGGAGCTTGCAGTGAGCTGAGATTGTGCCACTACATTCCAGCCTGGGTGACAGGGCGAGACTCTGTCTCAAAAAAAAAAAAAAAAGATGTCAGTGCCTGGATAGGTGAGAGCCTGGTATTCACTTTGGCAGAGAGCCCAATAACTGAGGTGCCTTCCTTGGGTTTTAGTTTAAACCACTCTTTTCTACTCACGCATTCTTTGATCATGCTGAGCCTCCATCAGCCACCAAAAGCCACCTGCACGTCTCAGTTGTGTCTGCCTGATGAGAATCCCACAGTCCCCAGCACACTGAAGTAGGAGAACCTCTGTGGGTTGGAAGGCACAGACAGCTTCATGCCTGTGTTCATTACACTCAGATTACATTCTGCTTCTTGGAGGTAAGCACTGGTAGTTTCTGGGTCCAGGACCACATGGTCTGGGGAGAGAAGAGAGAGAGCATTCGAGGGCAGCTAAGGGCAGGGATGAGATCTGCTTAATAAAGTGGCTTTGAGTCAGTGGAAGGTTGTGGCTGGATGGATGCCCCTCTCCAAATCTCCCAGGGAGTCAGGCCTTCGTCCAGGTCGGGGCAGTCCACTCGTCAGAGGACTGCTTCTCTGTGAAGGCTTGACTTTTTTTCTCTCAAGACAGGAAAAACCAACCCACGTGTGGCTCAGCTGCCTAGTAATCCTAGAACCACCCCCTGGACCTGGCAGCCTCAGGGCTGGGCCTGGGGTGGGGCAAGCCAGGTGTTTAGGGTATAACATTTAAGGCAGTGCTCTCTCTTGGGGTCGCACAATTGCCCCCTTCTCAGAGGTCTGGCCCTCTGCGGGAGCAGGGCCTCTTCCCCAGTGCTAGGCTGAGAGTAGTCAGGAGTCCACCTTCTTTAGACTCAAGCTTTACTGCCATCCTGAGGGTGCCAGCCAACCTCAGGACAGCTGAGCCAGACTCATCACTGGCTTCTCCCCCTCCCTCTCCATCACAAATGTCAATAACCTCACCGAATGCTTTCCTGTGTTTTGTGAAACTTCAGGACTATGAGGAATATGAGAAGGAGCCTCACCTGGCACCCTCTCTGCATATTCAGGGCAGCAGTTTGCTATCGAACCTGCCTCCAAATCTTCAGGGTGTGCCAGACATTTTATCCTAACTCCCTACCATAAGTAACCCGGGCTGGTGCTCATTTAGACAGCCTCGCTGGGCTTTTTACTCTGAACAGTTTACCTCCCATTTCCTCCAGGACACTCAGCAGGTTCTCTAGGGAGAGAAAAAGGAAAATGCTTTGAGCTCCCAACCAACAGGTGCTTTCCACAAGCATCTCCCCCTAGAGCTAAAAGCAAAAGCCAGGGCTGCTTCCCAGCTATAGGTAGAAGCCTGGCCTCCCTCCCCCTGTTGCTAGATCAACTGCCACAACCCCAAAGGAAAACAGGAATTTTCATTACCTTTTATCTGGTGTATGATTTGACTCAGTTTTTTACTCCTTGGAGAAAGTATGTATTCTCTTGCCTTGTTCAGTTAACTTGGAGACTAATGGTTTAGCTTTCATGGTTTCAACCCTAAGAATAAACAGCAGGTTTTTGCAAATCAGGGATGAGTGTTTTACTTCTTAGGCCTAAGAGGGAGAAAGACAAACAAACTGACCACCCTCCTATCGGGAAGTGGCATCTGGAAGAAAGGGATGCAACCTAGAAACAAGGCCATCCCACATCTGCAGGGCCTAGGACAAGAGAACGAAGGAAGGCCCACATACCATTTGGCCACATCTTTGAAAGTTATACACCAAACCAGCAAGCTGCTTAATGAAGTTATATCCTCCCACCTTGATGCATATATCTTCATAACAACCTAGAAAGTCAGTTACAAATTTAGAGTTATTGGACTCCTCAGGGTTCTGCACAGGGACACAGCAGACCAGGGAGTACCTTCCCAGCTCCCCAGCCCACTCCCTTCTCTTTACACCCTGGTCTCATCTGCATCATGAAGGACTTTGTGTGCATGTGGGTAGGCACCTCAGCCCACATGTCCATGCTTCATCCGTATGTTGCACCTCCTCCCCCACAGTTGCCACTTGGCTACCCCTTGGGTTTTAGGAGCATCTACTTATGCAGATGTCTGTCCTCCTAAGGACAGACCCAAAAGACAGACACAGAGAAGAGGACATCACAGGCCCTGGAAGTGGGCTCAGAGCTGCTTGTACAAGAAATTCTGGGAGTGTTATGTTAGAAGAGTGGCTTGGACGTGCAGTAGGCACATCACTCTGAGGGAGGATGGCTGCCAGTGGAGAGCCAGAGAGGGCACTTTTAATGCATAGGGCCTAGGAAAAGGGTACCTCTTGCCCAGGTAAAAGGGCAGTACTGCCAGGAATAAACATTTCCCTTTCCGAGACTTTCATCATCTGAGGAGACACGGTTTTCTCCAAGTCCTTACCCTCAGATAGGCTCTTGACCACCAGAAAGAAGCCAATAGGGAGGCAGTGGGCTAGAGTTTAATGCCACATGGACACATGTCTACAAAATGTCCAGTGAACCGTCTTTTTTTTTTTTTTTTTTTTTGAGATGGAGTGTTGTTCTGTCACCCAGGCTGGAATGCAATGGCAGGATCTCGGCTCACTGCAACCTCTGCTTTCCAGGTTCAAGTGATTCTCCTGTCTCAGCCTCCCGAGTAGCTAGGATTACAGGCACGTGCCACCACACCTGGCTAATTTTTTGTATTTTACACTTTTTTTTTTTGTCTCTTTTTTTCTTCCTTTCTGTGGAGAACGAGGTCTCGCTATATTGCCCTGGCAGGTCTTGAACTCCTGGGCTCAAGCTATCCTCCTGCCTCTGCCTCCCTGAGAGCTGGGATTACAGGCATGAGCCACCGCACCTGGCCAATTTTTTTGTATTTTTAAGAGAGACAGGATTTCCCCATGTTGGTCAGGCTGGTCTCGAACTCCTGACCTCATGATCCGCCTGCCTCAGCCTCCCAAAGTGCTGGGATTACAGGCATGAGCCTGGCCTAGTGAACCATCTTCTTATCAGCCAGTCGGATTCATTATCAGCTCCCAGGCTTCTAGCAACTACGAATGATCAATGCATTGGATTGGAGCCACTACCCCAGGGGAAAAATGGCCACTTCCAGCTTCTGTGGGATCCAGCCAAATGCCTTGTGGAATGGAGATGTAGGAGTATTGTTAGTCATGTCTGGGCCTGCCAGACTAATTTTCATCTTCATCCAGTTTTCACTCTCTGGAGAGGGGAGCCCAAGCAAAACATCTGCGATACCACCGCCCTTCCCCGTGGCCCATCCCCACTCACTGAGCTGTTTAAGATTCTCCTGCTGTTCTGTGAAGAAAACAAGAAGCTCAGGTGCTGTTCCACCAGGCAATCCCCATCCACCCTGCACGGAGTTTCTGACTTTTCCTAGGTTATTCCACAAGCCTCCTTAACAAAGTGGACCAGTGTTTATCCTGCACCTTTGTTTTACAGACTGTTTTATGCCTGGAAATAACCTGCTTATCATGAATCTCTCCCAAGGGATTTATCGAGGCATCGTCTATTCCATTTTCCTGGCTCTTTCACACATTTATTTCACTTTCTTCATTATTTGGTGAGCACATTTTGTATTCCAAGTCTTAATTATACAAGAAAGAAATATTGTCCAACAAACACAGCCCTTACTGGATTGATTCAGTTTTTTTTTTTTTATTTAAAAGGTAGGCTTGTCCCCTTTGGTAGTTCTCTGGCTTTTAAAATACGTTTTCTCTATGAAATCCTAGGAAAGGCCCATGATAGTGGTGTCTTTGTGCCTGTGGGCTTCCAAGGGTGCAAAATGCTTTCTTCAAGGAATAAGCTCAAGTTTATTATTGACCATGTTTTACAAACTATCTTTTTTGCAAGGAATGGACAAAAGTCCATTCTAGCTTTTGTTTTTCTCAATCACTAATGCCTAGTTTGGTCCTTGACTTCCAAAGCTCTCTTTAACCTCTTGGAATTGAGGGGAACTTTCAGCCTGTCTTCTGGCATTTTGTATGTGTGGAAGGGATAAAATATACTTAATATATAATTTACCATTTTAACCATTATTTTTATTTTTATTTTATTTTTTTGAGACAGAGTCTTACTCTGTTGCCCAGGCTGGAGTGCAGTGGCATGATCTTAGCTCACTGTAACCTCTGCCTTCTGGGTTCAAGCCATCCTTCTGCCTCAGCCTCCCAAAGTAGCTGGGATTACAGGTGCCCACCACCACACCTGGCTAATTTTTTTTTTTTTTGAGACGGAGTCTTGCTTTGTCGCCCAGGCTGGAGTGCAGTGGCGCGATCTTGGCTCACTGCGACCTCCCTCTTCCAGGTTCAAGTGATTCTCCTGCCTCAGCCTCCTGAGTAGCTGGGACTATAGGCACGCACTACCACACCCAGCTAATTTTTCTATTTTAGTAGAGACAGGGTTTTACTGTGTTGCCCAGGCTGGTCTCCAACTCCTGAGCTCCAGCAATCCACCCGCCTCGGCCTCCCAAAGTGCCAAGATTACAGGTGTGAGCCACCACTCCTGGCCTAATTTTTTTTTTTTTTTTCTAATTTTTAGTAGAGACAAGGTTTTGCCATGTTGGCCAGGCTGGTCTCCAACTCCTGACATCAAGTGATCCGCCCACCTCGGCCTCCCAAAGTGCTGGGATTACAGGCATGTGCCACCATGCCTGGCCAATTTTTTATTTTTTTGAGACAGTCTTGCTCTGTTGCCCAGGCTGAAGTGCAGTGGTGCAATCACAGCTCACTACAGCCTTGAGCTCCTGGGCTCAAGTGATCCTCCCACCTCAGCCTCCCAAGTAGCTGGAACTATAGGCGTGCACCACCATGCCTGGTAATTCATTTTAACCATTTTAAAGTGGACAATTCAGTGGCATTAAGTACATTCACAATGTCGTGTAAGCAACACAACTACTTCAAGAATTTCTTTCTCTTTTTTTTGAGACTGAGTTTCACTCTTGTTGCCCAGTCTGGAGTGCAATGGTGCACTCTTGGCTCACTGCAACCTCCGCCTCCTGAGTTCAAGCAATTCTCCTGCCTCAGCCTCCCAAGTAGCTGAGTTTACAGACATGCACCACCACGCCCGGCTAATTTTGTATTTTTAGTAGAGACAGGGTTTCATCATGTTGACCAGGCTGGTCTTGAACTCCTGACCTCAGGTGATCTACCAGCCTTGGCCTCCCAAAGTGCTGGGATTACAGGTGTGAGCCACTTTCCAGGCCCAGAATTTCTTCATCACTGCAAAGGGAAACTCTGTACCCATTAAGCAATAACTCCCCATCTCCTGGTCTTTTGATACTTAGCTTGTGCAGTGTTTAAGTGAATGTACTTTAGAGCCAAGGAAACTGGGTTGAATTATTGGTTCTGCCCTTGCTAGCTCTGGGACCTTAAACAATTTACCTGACCTCTTTAAGCCGTGGTTTACTCATGTACAGAATGGAGCAAATAAGAATAACAACACTCATTGGGTTGTTCTGTGCATATAATATCACACCACAAAAGTAGTGGCTGTAGAAAGACAAATATTACATGTTGTCACTCATATGTGGGAGCAAAAAAAGTTGATCTCATGGAGGTAGTGAGTAGAATGGTGGTTACCAGACACTTTGAAGGGTAATGGGGGTAGAGGAGCATAAAGACGGGTTGATTAATGAGTACAAAAATACAATTGGATAGAAGAAATAAACTGTAGTATTCAATAGCACAATAGGATTACTATAGTTAAGAATAATTTATTGTATATTTAAAAATAGTTAGAAGAGAAGATTTGGAATGTTCCCAACACAAAGAAATAATGAACGTTTGAGGTGATAGATATTCCAGTTACCCTGATTTGATTATTACACACTGTATGCTTGCATCAAAATATCACATGTACCCCATAAATATGCACAACTATTCTGTATCAATTTTTTAAAAAAAAAGGAGTGTGTGGAACATCATAAACTCTCAATAAGCACTGACTTCTAATTATTGCCTGCTTTGCTTTGCCTCCTCCTTGTTGTCAGTGTTGCTTCAGATGAGGGTTCTCTGCTATGATCCTCAAGTCCCTAGACCTTCCATCCCACCTGGGCTAGGCCTAGCTCCCTTCCCACTCTTTGGGATGGGATTGGGGGATTTAGGCATTTCTTCTTTTTTTTTTTTTTAAGAGATGAGGTCCTCGCTATGTTGCCCAGGCTGGTCTTGAACTCCTGGCATCAAGTGATCCTCCCACCTTGGCCTCCCAAAGTGTTGGGATTACAAGTGTGAGCCACCATGCACAGTTGGATTTAGGCATTAACCTTCACATTAATCATTAGCACTTTTTTTTGTTTTGAGACAGAGTCCCAGTCTGTTACTCAGGCTAGAGTGCAGTGGTGTGATCATGGCTCACTGCAACCTCAAATTCCTGGGCTCAAAGCAATCTTCCCATCTCAGCCTCCCAAAGTGCTGGGTTACAGGTGTGAGCCCCTGCACCCAATAGTCACTAACGTTTGTCAAGTACTTATAGATGAGGTAAACCAACACAGATATTAATATGTACTAAGTAACATGAAGAAGATTTCCCAGCTTGTAGGTAAAAGAGATAAGATTTGAATGCAGTCTGACTTTATAGCCCATGTTCTTTTTTTATTATTTATTTTTGAGATGGAGTCTCACTCTGTCACCCAGGCTGGAGTGCAGTGGCGCAATCTCGGCTCACTGCAACCTCCACCTCCTAGGTTCAAGTGATTCTCCTGCCTCAGCCTCCCGAGTAGCTGGGACTACAGGCATGCGCCACCACGCCCAGCTAATTTTTGTATTTTTAGTAGAGACAGGGGTTTCACCATATTGGCCAGGCCGGCCTCGAACTCCTGACCTTGTGATCTGCCTGCCCCGGCCTCCCAAAGTGCTGGGATTACAGGCATGAGCCACTATGCCCAGCCAGCCCATGTTCTTAATCACTGGACTACAAGGCCTTGGTGTGTTAATAAGCATCTGGTAAGGATGATGGCAGAAGATGGACTTAAAGGGGGAAATTCAAGCTCACCCAGTAGGTCAATGGCTTGGCTAAGGCGACAGTCTATGTGTTCTGACTAGCCACCAGATGCTCTCCCTCACCCGCCAGCCACTGGCTCTAGCTGTGCTGCAGATGTTATTATTCTAAGAGTGTGATGTCAAACGTAAACAGGGAATCGGGTGATAAAGTATTTACGGAGATTTTAGACATGGACAATACCAATGGCTTACCTCCTGGAGTATTGCTTTGATGTGTTCCCTCATATAGCTTTCCACAGATCAGCAAAAACACATGCTTGGAGTTGCCTAAAAACGACTGAGTGTCACCAGCCACCCACCCACCCACCCACTGCCACCTTCCTGGTTCTCAGTCCCCTAACAAGCCCACCTTTGAGACTTTATTAACTGAGTGTGGGTGGCCCGCCTTCGTTTCCTCCACAAGGTGGTTGAGGAGACATCCCTCATTTAAGATTTTGTTCATGTTTTTATGCTGGTTTCTTAAAATGGCTTTGTTGCTCTCTCAGTTGGGACAGAAGGCTTTTTTTTTCTTGTTCTCCTGGAATTGATGGCATTAGTCACACTCACAGGTGACTCTCTGCCACTTAATTTCTGCTTCTAGGATAAAGTGGTCACAGGAACACTAAAGCAAGCAATGCATCTTTCCTTTTCACTATTGTCCAAAGTTGCTGCCCTGTAATTTCCTCTTCATTTGATTCTATTCCTGTCACATACCCACTGTATAAGAATTTAAAAAGAGACAAAACAGAAACATACTTCAGGGCCTTAAAGTGTATGTCATTCAATGTGATTATAAACTGAGTTTTTACAACTCCCAACGTTATCTCCAGCTATCTTAGGGGATTATGTTAACAATAAACCTTTCAGAAAATCAATTTTAATCAATTTTGGCTTAAAACCCCATGTATTTATAAGAGGAAAATGGGATGTGCCATGAAGTCAAGAACATGTGTATGTGGGTGTAATTATGAAAAGACTGGGAATGAGTTAGTTATTCTCTAAAGCACGTGGGTGTCTGCTTTGTGGTTTAGTTCTTTGGGTCTGGTGTTGGGCTCTAGGGGAGTGTATCTATCTCAAAACAAGCAACTGGGAAGAGCTTAAAGAACATGGCTAGTTCTGCATCCAGATTCTTCCCAACAAGTAATGCTTGCAGCGACTCACATATGGAGAGCTAACCTGCTTGGAACAGGAGGGTGTGTGCTGAAATAGTTGCAGACATGAGATAATTAAGTATTTACCACCAAGAGCTTAAGTATCAGCTAATCATAGGAGTTGAAACCATCTGAGCCTCAAGGGGTAACAATGCTTTTTTTTCTTTTAATAGCCCAGAGGTAGTAAGATATAATCAATTGAAAAAAATCATAATCAATAATATTTAAGGTAGAGAAATGGTATTCAACTTGTGCTTATGAGTAACTTTTTTTCCTCCGTCTTCCTCTAAGTCAGAGATTGTCAAAATATTGCCTCCCAGCCAAGTCTAGCCCACCACCTGTTTTCGTTTGTCTCTTGAGCTAAGAATGTTTTTTTACATTTTTAAATAGTTGGACAAAAAAAAAATTCAAAGAAGACTATTTCGTGACAAGTGAAAATGATATGAAATTCAAATTCCAGTGTTCATAAATAAAATTTTATAGGAACACAGCCGCACTCGTTCATTTATGTATCGTCTATGGTTGCTTTTGAGCTACAAGAACAGAGGTCAGCAGTGGCACAGAAAGCCTAAAATATTTACCATCTGGCCCTTATCAGAAAAAGTTTGCCGATCTTGGCTCTAAGGCAATGCTTTCAAAGTGGACAGTTAGTAGCTGTTACTTGACAAAAAGGGGTCCATTGACAAATAAATTGCAAAATGCTATTTAAAATAAAATCAAACCAATTTCCTTAATACGCTAATGTGACATAGAAATCTACAAAAAAGAGTGGGAGGGGAGGGAAGCAGAGTATTTGATGTTTCCCAAACTTACTGGCTGTAAAACCCTTTTCTTTTCTGGGCTGTTTTATGGCACTAATCTTCCAGGGAACACAACTTGGTAAATGCTGTTGACAAGTAATTGGCGATTTATGTATACACAATGGAGAGAAAAAAAGCCTGCTACTGGAAACAACAACAAAAGCCACCAAAAAAGCTGGTAGTAGAATTTCTCTCGGGGAATAACCTGTTTTTTGTTTCACAAAAACACTTTTAGTAGGTCATTTGGTCGTGAAAAGTTAGGTTTTAGGAACTCGATCTGGAAGATGGAAAGTGGAAACAGAGTGTTAGAGAATTCTGCACAGTAGCATGAGGTAATTTGGAGTTTGGGGCTAGGAAGAAGGATTGAAGGGGTGAACAGGACAGGAAAAGAGGGAGATGAGAAGGGTCTATGGCGACTTGAGAAGAATCAAAGAAACCTGTTGGGGGAAGCTGGCCAGTGAGAAATTCCCTACGGCAGAGAGGGCTACAGAATATCAGCAAAATGCCGACCATGACGACCAGTAATCCGTGGAGCCCAGTGAGGAATCAAAATGAACATGTTCCAAATGCAGGAAAAAATGCCATCAGAGGTGCTCAAATAGGAAGTGCTTCCCTTTCAACTGCAGCCTGTCATGCTGTTTTTAATTTGCTACTTACTGCTGTGCTCCCTCAGGCATAGGGAATCCCACCAGTGCAGATCCTCGCAGGCACCCAGCCCGTGGGGGCACTGCTCGGGGACCCACCGGCTGCAGGTTCTCCTTTCCCCTCCCATCAGCCACCGACTCAGGTGCTTTGTCCAAGTCAGGGCTGGGGAAGTCGGGTCAGGCATCTCACTTTCGCATGTGCCGGCCACCCCAACCCACAGTGGAGAGGCATCGGGTGGAGGGGAGGCCATTGGGTGAGGGTGGAGAGGGGGCCTGGGGCAC